>NW_024884855.1:2827915-3365728 GCF_019232065.1 Centrocercus urophasianus | reverse complement strand
GGCAGCACATTGCCTTCACCTGTGCTCCTCTGGCTGACTCATTGCTCGCCTCAGGTGATCAATCAGAGGTTCAGCCTGGCACTCTGCAGTTCCCATACATGCACGTAACACAATGTGCATATGTAGGGTTAACCTACAGGTTCACCTGATCTACAAGTTGATGCACAAGCATTAACAAGTTTGTGGGAAGGATGAAGGGAAGATTATAACTGAATGTCGACAAGAAGCTGTTTTCATACTTGATGGTATGACGTTCAGTGTTCCATTTTTACCACTGGCCTGCCCAATGCCTTCAGAGCTGACGGCCAGTCTGAGCAGCGCTCTGAGGTGAGCACCAGCATCTGTGCCACTAAATGGATTGCTGCCTCTAAAGGGCTCCCACCAGCTCTCTGGAGAAGCTATTTTCTCTGCTTTCTCTTTTCTGTTTGGTCTTTCATTTGGAGTCTTCTGAGAGGTATGCTTAATTGCTGTTGCTGCAGTGGTAGCTTTAGTCAAAAATGAATTCCTTCCTTCACAATAAGGGCTGTGCTGCTATAGTCCTCCTCTGGTTTGGTTACCAGAGAAGTTGTCTGGCCCTGACTGTTTATGTCTTTCACAACTAGCCAAGTAAAGAGGCTGGCTGACTCAGCTACTGCAGAAACTTGAAACTAGCTCAGTATCTTTAAATACATGGCAGCCATAGCTCTACATTTCATTCCTAATGTTAGTTCTACTACAATACATCAGACATAAACTATGGAAAATTGAAGCGGTCTTTAAGAGAAGTCTTTTTTAGCCTAAAAATACATGATGCTAAAAAAGATGAAGATATTTATGCCCTGATAGATAATGGCCAGAAGTAGCAGAGATATGAATAATTCAGCCCTTGAGTGAGTAGTTACAAGTAAATGCAGTTATCCAGCATCTCCATCTGAACCCAGTGGGATGCAGATAGGAGCCTTATCATTAACTAAACCTGTTAGACAGGCTGATCCTGAGATCACTTTGCAGAAGTTGCTCTATTCAAGGCTTGCAGCAAACATTATTTTCTGGTGGTACAATGAAATAAATCCAAAGGACATTTGCAGGAGAGTTTTCGGGATTCCTTCAGGCAATGAATGTGAAAGAGAGACTGTAATGTAAGTATACTCCTGCTTTTTGCAAAGTAGGGTGAGATAGAGAGAATTAACACTGACAGGAGGAAGCACATCCAGGTTTCATGAAGATGTTTAAATATCTGATATCATTTTGCCAATTTGCATGGTTGAGTGGCAGAAATAACTGAGTTTTATACTTTATTTTTGGCAGATTCAACCAATTGAGATACTAAATTCTGAAATGTACATGCAGATGTAAAAAAATCACAAGATTTGAAAAAAATGAACATCAGACCTTAAAGGTGTACCCACTTTATAATTCTTTGTAAAATTCCATGGATAGTACAGAAAAATCTCCTGTTGAGGGTCACCAAAAAAATCCCTAAAACATATGATAGAAATGCCTATAGCACAGGGCAATCAAGATCAAATTTCTACTTTCTTTTGGTTGTTGTTATGTCATAATCTCTAACAAAATTTCAAAATCACAACCCTAATCTAAAATTTCATCAAAGAACTGAATCACGTTATGAGAACGGCTGGCTATGCTAAAAGCACCAAACAAAACATAGCAGTTTATTTTGCATGTGTGTGAAAGAGAGGAAAGTGGGTGCATGTTGATTCTCCATCACACTAATTCTACAGCTGTCACTTAGGAATTAATGCAACATAGAAGTCGACTCTCTTGCAGCTGCATTCCTGCTGGCTGCTGCTGGGGTGATACATTGCAATAATATGCCAGTGATGATATTCCAGTAATAAATGATGGTAATATACCATCAGATCATCATCATCGCTCCAGTGATGTACTATCGCTATACATCATGAGGCAATGGAGCTTAAGCATTAGTGGAAGAGGTTGAACACATACCCAACATGGTGTATGATATAATGTACCATACACATTGTGCATGCCTTGTCATCAGTAACTGCATATGCACTGTGTGCAGCATATACAGGTTTTTCTTACTCAAATACTTAATATCAAAAGAGAACGTGAGTATTCAAATAACGTAATAGCACATGTAAACGTGCATGCTGCTGACTTTATGCAGTGTGGTTATATGCAAGCACTGAGATGTAAAGGAAAAGCACATACTTCCACGCAGGTTTAGAGATGCAGATCCCTTTGCTACCCACATAGCATGATACAAACATCTGTATTGAGCTACAGCTGTGTAACTTCGATTCTTAGATCTACCAACTACTTGGGACAGAAACCTTGTCTTGACACTGGCTGCTGCTGGTGGCACATAGTCAGCCAATGGTTTTCACCATGAATATTAAAGGACTTAACAAACATCAGCAGATCAGTAGTTACATCCAATCGGGATCAACAGAAACAGAAACTTGCTCCTGTCTCAGAAAGCAGCAATGGAGCTGCTTAGCAATCAGATATTCACCACCCTGCTTCCACTGAGCTTTGCAACATGAGTGTGTTGGATGACTGGATGCAGAGCCTTGGCGTGATTGGTCACGGTCAGCAGATTTTTGATTTCATATACAACCGTCTCTCAGACTGCTCTTAAGACAGTGATTATTGACAGAGGGCTCTCAGATTATTTTTTGAGTACTGACCACCCCTTCTGCAATAATGGCACAACACTACAGCTGATACACATGCAAACAGGTCAAGTAATCGCAGGAAAAATAATTAAAAGATATTTCTCATTTCTTATTCCTTCTTTCTTTCATTTGGTAGATGTTCTCACAGGAAGCCTATGCAGATGAACGGCATCACAGTGATGACATTTTCACTACTCAGATGACATAATTCACAGTGTAATTTCCAGTGAAGCTTCCTGAAGAATTGGCTCATCCCAGCTCCCTAAAAGTGATGTGAGTTTGGTGAGTCACACTGAGTCACCTACCTACATGGAGGTTTAAAAGGAAACAAAATTCTTCCTTTGAAACCGAATTAGCATTACCAGGGCATTACAGTCGATGGAAGAGATTCCTTTTTGTCAGCATAGTACAGTTTCAGAGGTTCAGTTTTGATGACAACAGACCAGAGAATGAAGCTATACACTTTAAAGATTTTCCCTAGCCTTGTGGATACTGAATTTCTCCAGAGGAATTCAGTACCAGCCAGCTCTGTGATCAATACATATACTATTGATGGAAAACGAGGAAAGGACTTAAGGAATCATTAAAGGTCAGCTGATTTGTCCCTAAAGCTCATATGCTCTGCATCTGTTTACTATTTCAGAGTCACAGATTGAAACTGTGAAATTCATCTGGGAACGAAGTTTATTTTATAAGCCTGGCTGAAGTTGCTATCTCTTAGCATGGATGAGTATTAACTTCTAGGAGCTGGTGTGAGGAGCTATGAGCTATTGAACTAGTTGGTTCTGCCATTCTTTGAAGTAAAACAAGCACCTCTATTTGATTTCAAATAAAAGCACTCGAGCCAAGTAGAGCATCACTCACACAGCTTGGAGTGCTGTGGTTTCATTAGGATGCCCGTGACATTCAAGATGCTGCTACTGTAAATTTGGTTCAGCTACTGAGATTGCATCTTTTAGTACCTTATAAATAAACTTTTTTGGATACTATTCCAAGAGTCAATGCCACATGCTGGACAAGAAAAGCAATTAGAAGAAACCTAGGGGAGGGTGAGGATATCCAACTGTAATATACACATTGTAAGCCAACAGAACCCAGAGCCACAGGACCAAACTGTAGCTCCTGCAGGGCCTGGAACATTTTGTCTGCTTTATTACCTTTCAGTAGCAATAGTGGAACTCTAGCCTCAGTTAGAAAAGATATCCACCTCTAATATTAAGATTCTGCAGTGATGAAAACTATCTCAACCTTCATTAAATTGCTCCTCTGCTTATGGAGCTTCACTGTTAGCAACCCGAAATATTTGTGTTCTGCTATAGATTTCATTGTTCAGCAGAGGCTCTCCTCTTTTCTCGTTCCAGGTACTTCCTCTGTAGTCAGGTTATCATTTATCTTTCTATTCTGGTGGACCTATTATTACATATATTACACATATATATATATACATATATATACACATATATTACTATATATTTCTTTGAAACTTTTTAAGTTCATAGTTCTATTTTGCCATCAATACTGCAATGCTTTAATGAAGCCTACATACATTTACTAAATGCTTTTCTTATGTCAACTAAACCTAAAACCCATCTAAGAAGTTTAAAGTTACTTCAAGAAGAGTCACTTCCATAAAGACTTTGTTGATTAGCATTAATGATGGTATGCATCTTCTAGTCTCTGTGAAACAAATAAATTATGAGTTATTCCATCATTTTCCCATCTGGATGTCAGCCTGACAAACTCTGCTGTTTTAGCCATCTTTCCCAAACTCTGAAATAACCTGACAAGGAACTAGCCATCTCTCAACTTTCCGGAATCTTCCCCTATTCACAGGTTACTGAAAAATCAATATTAGCTGCCAAAAAAGCTCCTCAGCCAGCTGCTTTGAAATTCCTCAATGCAAATTACCCAGAACTTATGATTTAAGTATGTCTAACTACAGTAGCTGTTGATTAATATCCTCTTTAGTTACAGTAGGAATAGAAAGTGTATTACCATCATCATATAACAAATACATCATCCTTTACCCCTGTACAGAGCAAGACATCTCTATTGAATTCTACTGCATTGTTATAAAAAAAAGAAGTGCCTACTGTTTCCATTTGAGAACAGACCAGTGGTCTGTTTCCATTTTTTTTTCCTTTAACTCTTTAAAAATATTTTGCTAAAACTTTTCACTTATTAATTTTACTTCCTTTTTTTTCTTGTCACTTTCCTATGTCACGGAGTTGACCAGATCAATCTACGTCCGTGACAGGGGCGATAGGCCTCCGCCCTCCTCCCCCCACCCCAGTCCCACAAAAAATGGGAAGGAAGGAAGGGAGGAAAAGAGCAGCGGCAACAATCTATGGAGGAAAACTTATTTTACTATGATATCGGAATACAAAATAACACAATATATACAATTTAATTGAAATTGAGATCAATAAATCAGATAAGATAAGAGAGAGAGTTCCCGGGACCGATTCAAACCTGAAAAGCTTGGAACGGCCAGGAAAGCACCTCCAGCACCCACTGCCAGGCAGCAAGAGAGCGACCCCCCCACCCGGAAGGGCCAGATCCCGTGACTGCTGTAATGTACAGGGATAGGTACTTGGAATTGGGGCAGTGACACTTTAATGCCCCGTGCACTACATGATATTTGGATGTGGAATACTGAAATCCAAACAAAAACAAAAAAACAAAAAACATAGAACCATGACATTCTACAAGTTCTTTTCTCCTTTACTATCAGCTTTCTCTCCTCCTTATCTGTAAGACTTATTTGTCACTTACTTTCTGCTTCAGACGTTTCTGACTTACTATGCTGAGCCTACTCTGTCACATTTTTACACAGATACACAGTCTTCTTTCTCCTGCTAAATAATGTCATTTCTAAATAGTTCTTACAAAGCTCTCATATTTTCTGCCTTATTTCCCTCTTCTGGCTGATGCAGCTCTTGATGTTTTCAGCCTCATAAAGCCAGCCTTCTGAAGGTGCCAGTACACACTGGACTGGCTCACATTTCATTTTGCGTACATACAGCCATATTAATTGAATTATTACCACTCCTGTGTCAAAAACCAGGAGAAGCCCGGTTCTTTACAAGAATGTTCCCTTTTGCCAAGAGCAGAACAAAGATAAACAGAAATCACCCATAAAACGGAACAGTTCACTTTCGACACTAAAGCCATCCTTTCCTGTAAAGGTTGCTCTTCTTTCCTACAGGAAAGATCTGATGCAGAGCTGGAGCAGAAGTGCCAGCCTCACCAGAGGAGTTTTATAGCTCCCCGTGGGACGGTGCAGCTTGCTCCAGCTGGGCCCTGCACAGATTCCCCTCCCTCCCCCTTTCCCTATGGCTGGGTTCCCTGGCTCTCTCTGAAATGAGGACAGGCAGCTGTGAGGTGCACTCTGCCAAGAGAACAGGAGCATTAACCCTCTTCTTGTCACCCATCAGATGGATTCTGTAGGGCGTAGAAGTTATCTCTTCATTTATACATAAGGATGAAATGTTTCATGAAGAGAGAAGTGAGGCCCTGGCAATGCTGCCCAGAGAGCTATGGGAGTCCCATCCCTGGAGAGGATCCCAGACTGGATGAGGTTCTGGGCAGCCTGAACTAATGGCAGGGTGCTGGAATGAGAGATCTTTAGACATCCTTCCAAACAATTCCATGATTCTGTGAACCCTTCAGAACCCATGGGCTCTGCTCCAAAGCCAAAGCTGGCACAAGAGGAGCCCCTTCCCATTGAATTCTGTGCTAACAGTGGAGGTGAAGTACCAAGCCTAGCTTCTGAGGAGTGCTGCATTTGCAGGTTTCTTTGCAGCACTCCTGTTGGGATGCTGCTGGCTGGGAGAATAAGATGCTTCGCTTATTTGTGTCCTTCTGGAGCAGGTTCAGGCTGCTTGTTGTTTCAGCCAAGGAAGAGAATGAGCTGATATTCCCCACTGCTCCCTCTCCTCAAAGCCCAGCGTCATGTTCTCAGAACAATAACCCTATTTCGCCTTGTTCCCTGAACTAAAATGTCTGCACACTGTTTTCCTCACTCGCACTTGTGTTTGGATCTTTTCTCATAGCTGTCGTAATTGAAAACGGTTAATGTGCAATGGCTTCACTAGGTGGTTAACAGAAGCAATTAAAGCTGAGCTCAATATCTGTTATGCTGCTTTGCAGAGGCCCCAAACTGGCTTACATCTTAACTTCAAATGATTCAGTAGGAAAAAATCTTTCAGAAGCTTTTTCCCAGTGTGTCTGCTTTGTCCCTGAACATGCTTGGATTTATGTGTACATTTTCACCTGTCAAATAGCAACGAAACCCAGCAGAAGCAAAGCGCTCGAGTCATACAGTCTGCCGCAAAGCAGCACTCCTGTGGTCACATCACAAACTGTGTCCACAGCTGAGCCGGACACAGAGAGCGGCTGCAGCCTCTTCACAACAGCCCATGAACCAGGGCATGCCCATCCCCGTGCCCCCAGGATGCCGTGGCTGCTGGAGCTGAGCGGGTACCAGGATCCTGCTCACTTCTCAGGGCTGGGACTTCCCATTCCCCATCAAGTCTGCAGTTAAGCTGTGCATGCAAACAAGATGGCACAGTACATCAAGTACATGAACAAAGTATCCTAACAGCTGGTCTTCCTCCTCTTCATCCAAAAAAAGGAACAAAGAATTCTTACTATCTTGAAGAGCGACTGTAGGCTAACCTGCTGTCTACACATTAGCCTTCAAAATGCAATACCGTAATACCAAAAGTTGAATCCCTGCCAGATTACTCCCCTTCAGTCCCATTCCTCACACGAGGCACCTATTGTGGATCTAGGAACACTCCCTCCTGCTACGCAGGTTTAGACTACAGCTTGTTCTTGTGATTGCAAGGAAGGTATAGAAAGAGTTAAAAAAAAAAAAAAAAAAGGAAAGAGAAAAGGGGAAGGAAGGATGGAAAGAAGGAAGGATGGAAGAAAGGAAGGGAGGAATGGAGGAAGGATGGAAGCAGTTACAGCCAATAACTAAGTTTCTTCTGCTGAATATGTTACTGCTATTAAAATTTTAAGAGTTTGAAGTGACAGTAAATGTGGTCTTATTTTAGAATGGTTTCCGTAATGCTACACAACAGTTGCCAATGGCACTTATGCCTTTTTGTACACACACACACAGCTATTTAGCTGACAACAGTGTTTAAGCCATTAAACAAGATAATATTGTAACTGTTATGCAATGGTAAAGCTCGCTCCTCAAAGAAGTATTTGGTGTTTTAATCTGAAAGTCAACATTTGTTCCATATTCACTTATATTTTCTTTATTAGAAATGTGTAATTTAATGTAATATTTAAGGCCCTTAGGGTACATGTTCCGTTACCTATAAAACATTCATGCACACTGAACACTTTTTTGGTGCCAGTTCTTGGCTTTGTACATCTGCTTTACAATACTGAGTATTCTAACTAACAACATGCCTTAATTGAGTTTAGGTGTTCAAGTCATTTATTTAAATTTAGTACTGTGAATAATTTATTTCAATTTACATTTTAATTATTTTACCCACTTTTTTGGGAGCAGCCTCATTTTCTAGCTCCTAAAAAAATAATCGGCATATGTTTACTGCAGTAACACTCACACTTACTAAATTCTCTGAGAAGTTTAGTTCCAAACTGAGAAATGCTAATGAATTATTCATACAGCAGGCATCAGCCAGAATTAAATTAGGATGTCCAGATCCAAAAGAAACCTGACCTTCTAATACTTATCAGCCCCTCAAGCTCCCTGAGGATCTCTCATCTGCTATGGCAAGTTCAGCTACGGCCAAATATGAATATTTCTGCAGTCAATGTGGGCTTACATGTTCTTATTAATCACCTCTAGTCGAACAGGGCGTTGAGACGTCATGCACGGCGTGGATGCTCTCGTTGCTGGTGTGTCTCTTTGCCCACGAATATTTTCAACCCTTTTTTTTTTTTTTTAATAAATATGCGTGTATTTTGCAAAGATTGACTAAGTAAAGTATTTTCCCCATGCAAACTAATAGAAACTGAAGTTCTGAGATAGGCATTCCATTTCCAGCTCATGCTCTTTGTTGTCATTTTATCTCATTTTATAGGCACTTGTTAATGACTGAGATGGCTAAAATAGTTTGACATGCAGAAAAAAATGCCTTCAACAAAGGGCAACAAAAACACTCAGCATTAAGTAAGCAAGGATTATTTTTTAGCAATGAAGTCAATTTGTGACATTTTGCCATCAATCCTGAGCACAGGCAGCCATATCCACATGCACCTGTGCTTCTCCAGTCATCATTTGCTATTTTTCTTATGGTCTTGTCCACGTACGATATAAATATAAGCAAAAATGCATGCATTGGTTTCAACTCAAATGTCTTTGTTCCCTGGATTTCTATGTATACATACATACTATTAAGCACTGTCTTTTTTCCTCTTGCATGCCTTCTCACACACACAGGTGCACCCGGAGATGTTATGATCTCCCTCGCCCGTTGATCCATAGCTACATAAACATTTCTACAAGTAAATAAATTTCACTGCATTTTACTTTAAAATGTAATTTTTTTTTTTTCCCCCCAAACCCACTTTTACTCTAAATACAGCGCACAGCAGCCTGACCGTAAGGGAACACCTTCACAAAGGAAAATGTAAAGCTGGAAATGTTATTAAGAAAAATTTTTGCCCTCAGCCACAAGAAACTTCAGACGTATTTTTGTTTGGAATACCAATTGCGGCGTTGCCCAAAACAAGCAATGGCTGCATTACAAATCCCACCCTACGGCCATCTCTCAATGGCCGTTTCTCAGGCCAGACGCTGACTGCAGTGCCAGCTGCTCGCTCAGTGAGAAGTTCCCCCAGCACGGATGGCAATGCGCTCACCTTGCTGTGCAGCACGGAGCGACTGGTGGGCTGCAGCGGCCACGCGAGGTGCAAAGCTTTCAAACATCTCCTAGAAGTAAGAGAATTAATGTGAATTCTGGAGAACAAGAAGATCTTCCTGAAAGTTAGACAGATTCTTTTTTTTTTTTTTTCCCCCCAGATAACATGGATTAATTCCTGTAAGAAAACATTCCATCTTTGAGCAAAGAGTTTAAATAACATACAAGACTTTGGAAAGCAGCGTCAGCTGTTGAAAAATAATAATAAAAAACCCCCACCTTACTTCATACAATATATTTATAAAGACTTTTTAAAATAGAGTGCTGCAAATTTATGTGCATTTTGTGGACAAGCATAAGGTCAGTTCTGTGTCCCACTGAGCTGTGTACTACACAACACAGCACATAAGCAAGAAATGAGCAAGCAGTAGGACTGGGAGTGAGAGACATGACTGTGAGAACATCTTTTTTGGCCTTGTTTGACTGTGAGTGGCTTTTAAGGTGCAGATTTATTTGAAAAAGGAACCAATACGATAGGGATGTCTCCTTATTCAGTGGTTCTGAACCCATCCCCTCTCCTCTCCCCGATGCTGGAGGCACAGTGGGTAGTATGCAGGGAGAAGGATCGTGCCATGCTATTCCTCTAAGCCTCCACTGCTGGAAACAGGATATTAAATGCTTCACAATAAAGCTGGTTCTGCTTGTTGTTTCAGTAACCTTGTAGCCTTCAGCCCAGCGCTAAAATCTTACAGGAGCTGAGTTCCCAAGCATGAATCAATGATTTGTATCGGACAGAAAGGAGGATATTAAAGATACACCAGAGGAAACAAAGAGAAGCTGACCTTGGAGCAACCAAATGGGTAGAGACCCATCAGTTCAACTTCCAGCCCTCATTACTTGTCCCTTCCCATTGCTGAATTTAATCTTCTTTACATAGCTCCCTCCAGCCCCTGCCTGCCCTGGCACGCTGGCTTTTTAACGTGATGAGTGGCTCTCATTCACAGCCTCTACTGAGAGGGGAGCTGAGGCTGGGGAGCGAGATGAGGCAGTTGGGGAAATAATGCTGCCTTTCCATCTCCAGAAGGCCCTCGTGGATGAAACTTATCAATTATGTGAAAAGGTTCGTCAGCGCTGCCAGGGCTGAGGGAAAATGATTCCCACCACAGTTAACAGCCTACCCCACACCCCAGGCAGTGGCTCACAAGCAGCTGCCTTGCTGCAGCAATCCTGGGGACAGGGCCAGCACCTGTAAGTCTGGGCTGGAGAGTGTGTGGAACGGCACCCGGCAGGGGCTGCTGCTGTGGTTTGCACCTTCCCCTCTGGCCCTACTGGTGATTCTCAACCACATCCAACTGTCCTTCACCTCTCCCATTCATTTCTTCCTCATCTGTCTATAAGGGAAACACCAGACGATTTCAACTTGCAGTACGCATTGAGCTGTCCTTGCAGAGAGCACCGCTCCTTGTGCTCTGCCTTTCACAAAGTGTCCAAATCCGTGGTGCAGCCAGACAGCTCTCATTGCACTGGGCATCCCAGTGGGCCTGGAGATGGATCCTTACAATCTACATGTGCACCCATCACCACAACATCTATTTGGAATGCTAAATTCATTGCAATTACATGCTGAACATCCAAATGAGTCTAAGTTTAATATAAGAATCATTAATGAACGCCAAACATCTGCATTCTCCTGTCCCTAGCAAAAGGCTGGGAGAAAGTCCCTGATTTTAAAATCACTCCACTGAGCTCTCTTACTAAATGCCGGTTTTCAGCCCTACGTTGCATTATTACCATTGTTGTCCTTTAGGGGTTGATGTTAATGACGACTGAAAGGGCTTAATGAGCATGTGCCTTGAATAAGCTCTTTATACACCTTATAAAATAATTACTGCCATTTTACTGAAAACTCCACAGGGCCAAGCTCACGGAAGCAGTCAGGGTGCCAATTTAATACGATACGGTACACTGCTTTACTCAAATAAGGCCTGATCCTATAGAAGTTCACCTTCACTGCCACAACGGACATCCACACCCTTCCGGCAGCTGCAGCCAGGGCTGAGGGCACCATGCCCAGCCCCTGGGAGAGGAGCCTGAATGGAAGGGTCACAAAATATCTCTGGGCTGGAAGTGATTTTGTATGGCAAGAGAAATAGGATTTGGGTTCTAACAGCACAAAGACGTCTGATGATCTCTGCTGACAAGCAACTAGTCAACAGCATGTTAAACATTCCTTACATAGCACTTAAAGCTTGTAAGCTCCTTTTTCCTGTTCTGTTCTCATCCAGCACAGATCCACACTGTTGGCCAGAGAGGTTGTGGCTGCCCCATCCCTGGAGGTGTTCAAGGCCAGGAGGGATGGGGCCCTGGGCAGCCTGCTCTAGTATTAAATGGGGAGGTTGGAGATTCGTGATCCTTGAGGTCCCTTCCAAGCCAGGCCATTCTGTGATTCTGTGACCTGTTAAGGAAAGATATTCACAAGAGACTTGCAGCATATTCTGGGATGCAACGTGGCCTTTGCCTTTAACAGCAGACAGCAGCAGCGCAAGGATGGGTTATAGAAGGATCTTACACAGGAATGAATGGCAAACAAAGAATCCACTGAGTCTGCCACAGGGTAAGCTTCTCATTTCATGAGTGTCTGTTGTTTGAGCAAAATGGCTCTGTGATTCGCAGGAGGAGAACTGCTTTTAACATATTTGGGAGGAAAATTAAAATTTGGAAATCTATTTTTTCATCTTTCAGCAAAACACTTTCCCATCTGTCATCGAGGAAAAATTCTTTAAGTCTGAAGAAAATAAAAGGAGGAATGCTAAACAAAATGCTCTTGTAATGTGCTCTGACTGCAATGAAACTATTTTCTGGATGAAATAAAAACCTCTGCAAAAATATTCTCAACCAGCTTTTAATTATTATTTATATTGCTGAAATGCTTAATGCTCACCATTCCAGAAACTGGCCCTACAACAAAATGTGCCTTTTTCACTAGTGGGCATAGGAAAACTTTCAAATACTTATTAAGTATATGCAAGACATATCCATCAACACCCACAACGAGCAGTGTGTCAGCAAAGCCCCGCTCTGCCCGTGTGCCAGGGCAGGAGCCTGCAGCTCCCGATGAGATCCCTTCTGTCTGAGAGGAGCTGCAGCAGAGCAGCCCAAAATCCAAGGGAAGCCAGATCCCAAAGTCCCACGATGACAGAATTCTGACCTGTTTTTGTTAACACAAAGTCAACACAGAAAATCAAGGCAAGCTTATGAGAAGTAAGGTGAATGCCTGGCCTATTTTTTTCAATCTTATTATTTCTGAGCCTTTGCAGCAGACCAGCATCAGGTTTTCCAATTTTTCTTTGCAACTTTGGACGCTAAAAATGTGCTTTAAGATGTCATAGTAATGAACAAATACTGATTCCC
The DNA here is from genome assembly GCF_019232065.1 of Centrocercus urophasianus. NCBI lineage: Eukaryota > Metazoa > Chordata > Aves > Galliformes > Phasianidae > Centrocercus > Centrocercus urophasianus. The sequence continues at coordinate 3,352,824 of NW_024884855.1, read as the reverse complement.
TGCTATTCCTATAAAGTTTCCAGGCTCCTTCCCACGGCTGCTCTTTCCTAGCCAACCAAGATGAGTCTCTGAGCTCTCAGCTAAGAAACCTGCCCCATGTAGTTTTTTTTGCTGCTGGCACAAGACCAGGGATGAGGGGCAGGGAAGGAGGACTTCTCAGATCATCTCAGTGCCCCAGAGAACAGAAATGTTCCCTGCTCACAGAGCAGTATGTGCTTTGGGATGTTCTCACCCCTCTCTTTTTTTACAACACAGTATAGGACAACCACAATTCGTTGTAAGTCTCATTCCAGCTGCGCTGCCACAGCTGTCAGGAGGAATCTACCCCAATGGGAAAGAAATGCCCATCAGGGACCTTTACTAAGTTCCACCCCTACTACTCCAGAGTACAACAGGAAGACAAAAGAACTCAACAGGAAGACAAAAGAGACCAAGGGAAGATACTGAGGATTCCACCTCTCTGCTGAGTGCCAGCACGAAGGGTGCTCTGTGATGGGCACTCACACGCGGACCACTCAGGCAACGCTCTGCACATGCTCAGCTGAACAGCCCAAACGCTGAACTTTGAAGCCAACTTCTCCACGTGGTCCTCATGTGTATTCAATGCCAGCAGCAGGAGTTACATCCAGGTGTCTCTGCAGTCTATAATCAGGAGCTCTCTGAAATAATTTCATTATGCAGGTGTGAGGGAGATGTGCGGTACGATCCAGTACAGCACAATCATCATCACATTTTGATTCCCTTGCCCATCACTTTCCATATCTATCTTCAAAGACCTCTTGATGAAACAGCTGCTTAAATTTAATTAAACAACAGCATTATATAAACAAGTTCTTTTGTTTCGTGTGCTGAACGGGGTATTCTTCAAAAGCTATTCTGCCAAAGCTGGCCTTTCTGCCCCTTGACTTGTCTTTACTCCAATTACCACTCCAGTTTAGCTGATTAATTTGTAGCCACTGGCAAACACGCACAGTTGGCAGGACATCATTCCATTTCAGTGACAAGCACTATAAAAAGATCATTATTTTCATTAGCATAAATAACTGCATGTTGATAGAACGCTGGTTTCTGAAAATAGGTTAAAGTCTTAACTGTCTTTATTCATTACCCAGATATAATTGGAAGCAAAATTATCACATAAGTGAACAATACGCTCTCAATGTATAATGCTTAATGGCTGTACTCAGCCCAGTCGCAGCCTGGAATGACTTTTTTTTTTTCCTTAAAATGAAACATTCTGATGCAAATCTCCATACAGACACACTAATTTATGACAAAATTTGATAGCGTATGAAGAGATCCAATGGAAAAACAGAATCACGTGACAAATAAAGATGCTTTGTGTCGCGCTGGTTCAACTTGCATAGGGCAAAGGATATTATTTTTCTAGTTGCTGACCCAGGCTGGATGCTTTGAAAGCTTTCCTGGCTCCAGCTGAATTTTTCTAGCAGCCTACTGAATTGCATTCCTAACACATTCTCCCAAACAAGATTTTTAAGAGTTAATATTGCATAACAAGGCTCCTTTGAGATCAAAGGCTTACTTTCCTCCTTCGTTCTCTTCTCTGCCGCACTGACTCCACAGTCTCAGTGGCAGTTTTATGCCAGCCTGGAAACGCAGCTCCTGAGTCACACGGACGGCTGCGCTGCTGTGTGTGCAGAGCAACTGCCCACAGCGGGACCCTGCGCGGTGATGGCACCTCCCACGTGCCAAGGCAACACAGCGATAAAAGGAAGCAGCAATAATAAACACAGCATTTGGAAGGCAGATACTACAAGAGCTTCAGACACCGCTTTGGAGCTCGGCAGCTCTTCAGACGAACAAATTTATCAAGATACAGGATGTGACCATCCAGAGGCACGCAGCCAATTAGTCTAAAGAGAAAGTTTGAAGTGAGATTCCTCCTGTCAGCTCTTCCTGAATGTTTGGTTTTGTTTCCCCCAGAAATCTTTGTGCAGCACCGTCTGATGCTGTAACAGAGCTCTGCTTCTGCATAGCAATGGTCCAGGGCGATGTGCAGCAACTATTGCGTCTTGGAGCAATTCACACTTCTGTCTGTGTTCAGGGCTCAGACAACAGCCAGGAAAACTACCAGGTTGGTTTTCTTACTTCGGTGAATACCGATAGCAGCTAGTTTCAGCAAAACAAACTTCTCCTTTATATTATTTAATGAAACAAAACACCAGAGCAATTGCTACCGCAAGATGGAAAAGCGACAGCAGCTGCCATCAGGAAGCCTTGCCACTGCTTTGAAACATTGCCCAGAACATTTTTTTGTATATTGAGATACAAGCTGGACAAGTCAGAAGATGACTTTGGAAATCAGCTGTTTTATATAACGAAGAGGAGCCAAGGGCAATAAATACAAGAGCAAACGATCGCCTTAGTATTGAATACTGTTCAGAAAAAAAAAAAAAAGAACCAGCAAACAGAGGAGTGAAAGGTGCAAGTAAGACCTGAACTCAGCTGCAGCATCCACTGAATTCCCCCCAGGTCAGATCCCTGTGAGCAGCCCATCCTGCTGGGCACTGTTCCTGGGGCTGCTTGGTGAAGGCTGAGGAACCTGCTCTTGTGGCAGTACAAACCAGAAACACCTTACAAAACTGCATAGTAGCTGCTGAAATTTTGCAGCCAGAGTGGGATTCTGAGGAGGAGGAGGATGGAAGGTCTGACAGCACTGGCCAGTATCCAGTTTGGGAATGGGCTGAGAGGATGAGATGATAAAGTGGACCTTTTTCCTACTGAAACCACGCTTTTGAGATGCTTGTGCTGCAAAACATTATATAGCCCAAAAGCTCTAGGTTTTTATTTTTATTATTATTATTTTTTTTAATGAAATAGAAGGAAACTTAAACCAGATACCCTGAATTAAATCATACCAGGCCACGGTGCCTGCTCCTGGAGACAAGTTCCAAGGAGGCAGTGTGTTTGATGGGATCACCTGAGGCTGGCATGAGCCCTGGAATGCAGCTTGGAGGCTGGTGACACAATGGCCAGGTCCCAGCTCTGCCCTGGGCAGAAGAGGACATGGGATTGCAGGGGACGTCCTGCCCCTCACCTGCCTGTGACTGCAGCAGGAATCCCCATCTCCATCACACAAGCTAATAGGTAAGATGCTCTCACAGTGGGTTCCCCATCCCTGTGGCCAGCAGACCACTCAGAGGCAGCAGGAGGCTCTTCTCAGACACAAGCAGAGGAATCCATTGCTGCGTTCCATGAAGCATGAAGAAGTCCAGTCAACCTCTGTGTCTGGGAAACGCCTCTCAGCAACAGGGATTTAGTAAACTCCGATGTTTACTGATGATAGCAGGAGCCAGAACTGCAGCAAACTGCAGCTACTTAACCAGGGAAGCTAGAAGAGGTTAAGAATTATTTGCAGCAAGCAACAATCTGAAGAGAGGAGCAAATTGTTGTTGTTGCTGTTCAAGTAACTGCAAAATACCCTTGGAGGGTCACTGTAAATATGTACATATCAATATGGACATAACTCCTTAGGGTGCTGCTGAGTCAGCTGCATTACATGAACAGGACAAAGGGCACTGGTAAGTTGACAAAAGCCAGTAAAGCAGTGTAAGAACTTGCCTATTGTTTTAAGAGAGCAAACTGAAAAGCTGGGTATTTAAGCTGCAGTGCAACTGCTGGCAAAGCACAGCATTTTAAAATCATGAAAGAAGGAGACAGAGGCTCAAGGAATGATTCCTACTTGCCCCAACTGCACGCTCACCAGGCTGAGGTCCCGCTGGGCTCACATCACAGGAACACAGGAGAGGAGCTGTGTGCAGAGCAAGGACTGCGGGTTAAGCCAGGAGGTGCTGCCTGCCAGCTTAGCACTAGATGTGCTTTGACACCATTTAGGGAAGCGTTGCTTTCGCTGTGGCAGCAAACTTGCAAACAACAGCTTGCCTGAACATAATGAAATAAAAAGACTCCTTGTTTTAGACTGGCAGCAACCACTGAGTTTTGGTAAATGTGAAAATTCATTCACCTGAATTATGAGTCAGAAATGGTTTTGTAATATCAACTATGGTTATGAGGAAAAAAAAGAAGTGAAACTGCAATAGTTTTTTTGGTAATGAAATACAAAAAGCATTACATTCAACAACATTTGCTTGGAATAGAGCCTGTAATGCCTTTCTCCACTCACTGACCAACCCATGTGCCCTCCAAAGCACCTGCTTCAGTCATAGAATCATTTAGATTGGAAAAGATCTTGAAAGCTTCTGAAGTCAAACTGACCAAATGTTAACATAGTAATCTGTCAGGATAGTTAGCAGCTGCTTTGTTTTCAGCAAGTTTAATGGCTAATTACAGTTAGGACTTTGTGCTAAAACACAGAGCTCCTTTTCCTTCGTATGACTACGATTACGCTATCATTACCACAGCAGTTGTGCCAGAAAGCAACACCTTTTACCTTGCAAGAGCCAGCGCTGAGGACTCATCCCACCCTATATTCCTTTGCTGAGCAGAAAATGCTTGCGTTTGCACTTTCTTCAGCTGTTGCTACTCTGGCTGCCAACATGGCTAAAGTCACAATGGATCAGACTCACTGCTGCAAGATGGCTTGCTTGGAGCAAAAGCTTCCAAATGCTGTAAAAGGCATCCACGCTGTTCTCTAAGTACCACTCAGCTGGCTGCCCTCCAGTAGCCCTATCTGGCTAATGTAATATTGCAGAAACAAAGTTATACAGATTAAAAAAAAAAAAAAAAAAGCAGAGTGTGTGGATTGGTATTGTAGCAACACTGATTAGGGAGAACACTTTGTATGTAATGCAGGTGATCTGGGGTATCTTTTATTCCTGTGTCCATTTCCCCACATGTAATACAACAGATTTAAACACGTTTTACTCCTTTGAGCTTGGATTTCTGGGCTGAGAGATCACAATGAAGTTTTATAGCCCTTTCTTATGAAGTGTGGCATTTCTGACATTATTTGATGTGCAAGAGCAACTGCATTAGTGAAAGGCTACGCTTGAATAGTTATCACTTTAAGCCCATGCCCTGGGAGTATTGTATTCAGTTTCCTCATTATTTCCAGCCCTGCAGGTTATACCAAGAGTTGCTATTAGTACATTACAATCGTAAAATGAAGGTAGTCACTTTCTATAAGGGTCAAGTTTGCTGCTAGAATCTGGCAAACTTCATTTTGCAGCTCAGAAGGACCAACAGTGCCACATTCCAAGCCAATCTACTGCCCAGCTGCTTTGCGTGCAGTTCTATGTTTTGAATTCAAGATTTAATTGGAAAGCACTAAAATATTTAACAAAATCTAACACTGCAGTATCAGTACAATACACCCATGAGCCTGTCTGCACAACCTCCTACACCATTCACCAAAAGTTCACTCCATGGTATCTGAACAAAGTCTCAGAGCCACAGTTACTGAAGAACAATATTGAAGATCAGTTTTCACACAGGTAGCACCTCATTTTGGTGAGGTCAGCGTGCCTTCCAAGCAGTCGTAACCTTCAGAGCATCTCCTTGGATGCCACTGGACAGATAAAGAAACAGACTTCCATGAAGCACCCGGCCCCATGTTTCACTTCATCTGCTGACGTCCATGAGACAGTGACACAGCTGTTAATCTCTAAGGAACAACACTGATCAAGATTACCAGGACTGGAAGAAAATGCTTAGAAAAGACAGAAACAGTTGTGACATCCAAGGCAAAGTGTTTAACCTGAGGTTTCTCTTCTTTCTCCTCAAGCTTCAGAGCCACACTTCAGGCTGAGTACTCACCAGCAGCAGGCAAGGCAGCAAGTAGTGCCTGCAGGCATTTATCTGAGTGTTGGTAGGACAGCACTCTTGTAAGTGCTGGTGATTGCATGTAAAGAATGAGAATGCTTCTAATCTGGCTGGTGCAACTTCCTACAGCCTGGTGAGACACCACAGGTTGATTAAACACTCCTCTGTCAGCAAGGAGATAGGTTGCTTGAGCACCTGTCATTGTGCATATACTGCTGATAAAGACCTGAGAGGTTTTAACGCTGGGACAACAAAGAAACAAACAAATCAAAAAAAGTTCTCTAAGTAAAACTCCACTGGTAAGGAAAAAGAAAGTGCTACAGGCATCACAGGAGGAATGGGTCACAGCAGCAGGACCACTGCTCCCAACCTGCTCCCCCACTTTCCCCTCACTCTGGAGCCATCAGCCTTGCAGAATTGTTCCCTGCTGCCCCTCAAGCCCAAACAAGAATAGGCTTTTGGAAGGACTGCCTGAGTACTAAGGCTACAAGCAGTCATATCCCACAGAACACACCAGTGCTGCCACTGACAGCTAAAAGAGCACAGTCCTCAAAAGCTGCAATTAATCACACAGAGAGCAGATGGGATTGTGTGAACCATGAGTGCTCTAGCTCCCATCCAGAACAGAAAATTCAGAGGACAAAAATGTCCAGACAGTCCTAAAGTAGAGGATACGCCCCTCACTGCTGCAGAGAAGGAGGAAAAAATAAAAAATAAAAAATAAAAAAAATCACTGAAGTACAAAATGTTTTTCAGGAGAAAAATTTCCTTGACCTCAATAGTCTCGGTGTTACAACAAGCAAGCTGTACCTCCAGAGGACATACAAAATGAAATAGAAAGAAACAAGGAACACCGTCCTCATTCGAGCCACACACTCACCTGTAGAGCTTTGCTGATGCGCTGTAGCAGACGTACGCCATGATCCCACGCATCTTTCCTTTACCAGTCATTTTTTTTGCAAACACAGTTAGATCAGTTTTGCTAAACCAGTCTTTAATGGAGATGACTCACCACTGATCAACATTAATCAGAGAAATTAAACCCAACATCTTAATGACAAGATTAAGACAGGATCTTAATGCATCTCGATGATGGTGCTTTGCCTCCGAGGCAGAGGGATGTTTGGATGTGCTTCTTGTCCACTTTGAAACCTGGGCTTTCAGGGTGGCACCTTTCCCTCTAAACAATGCCTGAGCATTTTTTTTTCCCCCATGATCTTAAATGATAGCAAAGGTTCAATAATACACATGAGAGAACCTAAATATATTCTTTAATGTTTTCTGAGAAAATAACCATCTGCAAGAAATCTCTGCTCTGCAGCATTAACTCCTAAGGAAACAACAATCTTTCTTTTTTGGACTCTGACTTCCCCAGCAAACAAATTGTAGAAATATATTTAGAAAGAAAATTCCAGAATGATTCCTAAGCTTTTTCTGAGACAAAGATAAAAAATACGATAGGTGTTAACTGCACCACTGAAAGTATTTAAGCACTGCACTGTAGGAACATAAATAGAATATCAGGTTTATGTATTTAACACTATATCCATATTTATTTATAGATGTATTTCTAAAGTGTATATAGAGGCTATAAATATGTCTAGTACACACAAAAATAGTCAGTGGAGATACCTAACTTTTGCAGCTTGTATTTTTTGGGTTTGATAAGGCTTATTATTCAGAGCATAGCCAGAGTGACTTCAAAAGGTTACAGAAAGACTTCTAGCTTCGATCACTCTCTAAGATACTGCTGTAATGGCCAAACAGGTCAAAAGGTTATTTACCACCATGGCCTATGGACATCTATCATCTGCTGGTGTGCTTGTACTTCTCTGTAATACATATTGTTTATGCTGAGTATATTTATACCTCTTAGGACTCCACTATTAACCTCAGTATCACACATGCATATGTAACCTTGATATGAAATACAAGCCCTTCACTGCAGGCAATAAAGCCCAAGTTTCAGGAAAGCCGTTCTTCAAAGGCCAAGAATCCCCAGTCTGGAGCATATATTAAGATTGGTGCTAACATCACCAGAAGCAGGAACGAATGGAGCATTCACGCTTTAAATATGACTTCAGTTGAACTAATTGACTCATGGTGCCAGAAGAGCTAAAACAGCATGGGGCTCTGCTCCCGCTAATGCGCGCGTAGGAGAAGAGAAGCCCAGAACAGCAACACTGCATAACGACCTAGGAGCAGTAAAATGATGTATGAGCACTCTTCTCGTTTTCACAAGGCAGCGGTGGAACACTAACTTGTTTCCATGGCAACTCTGAAAAAGAATTACAGGTTTAAAATTGACTGAATGGTAGCCCCATGAAAAAGTAAAGGGCAGACCATATCTTTCTAAAATATAATTTAGTACTAAGTCACCTGAACAGTATTAGCTAAAAGGATTTCAGCAGTAGACTTGGGAAGTGACCCATTTGGGATATGGAGTGTTAGGCTTTTCTAATGGCGTGCTTAAGATCTGAAGGGCCTGGCGGACACGCTGTAGTATACAGCATAAAAGGAGAGGAAAAAATACCACCTTTCTGCCTGAAATCTCTTATCAGAAAAACAAGAAATTATTGAGGTGAAGGGGAGGGGAAATGCCTGAAAAATAACTTGCACTTTTATAAAGGAACATAGTAAAACACACGTCAATTTCCTACTACAGAAATACACAGGGCAGGAAAGAGGAACGTGGTGGAAATTAAACAATCCTCGGGGTGAGTAGACAGAAGATTCTATATTTAGACTAGAAACACACCATAGAATTCAGTTGCTAGATCAGGCCAGCACTTGCCAAACATCTACTATTCTGCCCTAGGCAGGCTGCTTGTGCCAGTCCTGAAGACCCAGACCATGCCAGAAAGTTTTCCGTCAGGAAGAATTTCCATTAATTCCAGCAAGAGTTGAGGAAAATGCTTGGGATTTGGTCATTCATGTGAAGTTCTCTGAAATCTGAGTGCTGATAAGAAAGGAAAGGAGATGTAACTTGCACGTGCAAGATGGTGTTCCTGTAAATGACAGCAGTTCTAAAGAAGAATCAAATTGATTTTGGAAACATAACGGGGAGAGCAGAAATCAAAGTTTACTGGCAGACCGATTCCATTACAAATAAGAAAAAAAAAAAAAATAGATCTGCCAAATCCCATGTGCATTAGTTTTAGACTTAGCACTAACCCCAGATTTGGGAAGGGCAGCCTTATCTGCTTTGAAAGGCAGATCTGCTTTATGAACTGACAAAACCAACAACTGCATGGTTGAGGATTTGGTCAAGCAAATTTCTTTGCATATTACCTCAAAATACAGTCAATATACCAATGAGACCAGTGTAATAGCATGAAAACAGACTTCTGCTCAGCAGGAGGGCCCTGCTCAGCTCCTCCTGGAATCAGATGTTCCTGTATGAGTGGTGCTGAGATACTGGTGCCCTGCTCTCTTTCAAAGACTCACAAAAAGCAGCCGTCTGCAAAACCCCATTGAAAAGCCTTGTTTACAGAATAAATACAAGCAGAGTCCTCAGCTTCTAGCAACGGCTACAAGAAGGAATTATTGCTGTGTTTGGGTCAACAAGGGATTCAATCTACAGCCAGCTTCTCCCCCCACCAGAAAAGGCACAGATACCACTTTCCCCATAGTCACTGCTTTTGAGACTTAGCGAAACAGGTGCCTTGATTCTCAGGAATGATCAACGCTCTTAATCCCTTAGGCTAGGATTTTCAAAAGAAACCAGAAAGAAAACTTCCGAGATAGAGAAGTGCATTCTCATGCACCTCAGCCATCCCAAGGCCATGCCTGTGGGTGCAGTGCTGGCACACGGCTGCACAGGACCTGGGTCCCCCACGCCTGGGCTCCCTTTGCCCTCTTCAGGGAACGCTCACTTAAAACATCACATTAAGGTATAGGTTGAAACAAATCACAAGTGTGCTTAATAACGTATAAAATAGCTTAGTAAAATTGTCATGAAAATTTAAAAGCTTGGGCAAAAAACCTACACCTCTGCCATTTATACTGATGACAATGATAATGAAAAAAATAATGATGTTTTAACTCACCCATCAAAAAAATTTATTCACCCTGAGAGAGTAGAGCTATGCAAAGCCGGTAGAAAGATATACTTACCCTGAATTTATAAACTGCTCCTCAGATAAAGAAATACAGGATGAGGAGTTGCCTCATTTGCATTCACTCAATCTCCTTTAGCCATTTTGTAGCCAAGTGGATGCAAACTCTTTGAAATCAGAGCTTTCAAGAAAGAAAGAAGCCCTAAAACTCAACCTACTTCTCCTGTCTGTGTGTGCCAGCATTCTGAGGCAGCGATGGTTCCCTGTGTACATCAGCTGCCAGAGCAGACCTACAGCATCACTGGGAAGCACACAGCAGCCTCCTGCTCACTGACTGCAGCCCACCAAATGCTCCAGGTGCCAGGAAAGGGTCAGGACCATTCCCTGCAGCAGTGGTCTCCATGTCCTGCCCTACTGAAAGCCACACAACAACCTCCTTGCTTATTAAAAGGTGGACAATTGTTCCTTACTTCAGTAGATTCATGGCGGATGAAAAAAGATTAGAAAACAGAAGAAATTAGGTACTGATTATTAAAACAAGCAGGTAATTAAAATGCACCTGGTTTTTTGCTGATTGATGTCCAGAGAAATTCCATGTCCTACGCTACAGCTCTGCTATCTATTAGGTAGGAAAAAAAAAAACAACAAAAAAACCAGTTCTTCCAAGGACCTTCCAGGATTAGCCCCCTGACCTCACGAGGTATGCTTTAATGTAACCAGACACAGTTTAAAATAAATAGCTACACTTATGTAGCATTAGTCACAACAGACCTAAATTCCAGCATTCTATTCCTACACAAAGTGATATGGCTAACTTACACAATTTGCCATGGCAAAGAACAAGAATCCCACCAGCAAACTGCTCCTCGCAGCGCCCAGCAGCAGACCTTGTAAATGACTATGATTGAATCTATTCTAAATTAATTTGGAAGCGTGTGGGATTTTAAGGCAGAAGAACTCATCACAGTGCAGTTAATGGGCCCTGCCCTCGTAGCCCTGTGCCCCGCCAGCCCTGCTAAGCAGCTGTCCCAGCCAGGGGAGAGGGGAAGTTGAGGAGGCAAGCAGAAAGGTCTGACAAGAATTTAAATGAAGTAAAATAGCCAAATTCTCCGCTTCATCGACTGCAGTGGGGTTAGGTCTGCAGAGAGCCTGAGCCAAACGCCATAACGAATACAAATACAAGAGCAAGCTCAATAAACGCGGCGTTTCCGCCGTGCCCATCTCTCTGAACTGCTCCTGGCTCTGCAAGCAGCTGTGGAGTGACTTGCAAAATCTCTCTGCTGTTACCTCTGCCTGCATTTCGGACAACAGAGCTTAGGTGTCCTTTAGCCCTGCCAGAAGTGAGGGCTGAGGCAGCAAACATGGGTGCAAGGCATCTTTCTCTCATGCTCAGCTCCTGGCTGCAGGCGTGAGCCCTGCTCAGCGCGCAGAGCTGGGGAGAGGGCTCCAATTACAAGTGATCACTGCAAATCCTAAGTGTGTGCCAGGGTGTGACTGGCACGGTAACGCTGAGCCAAACAGAGAAGGATTTGGGGAATTTTCCTGCCAGAGAGAGAGGTGCGAGCGGCCTCCTGCGAGCGCTGGGGATGCTCAAGCTGCCCTCGAGGGTGTGAGATGCTTTATGTGCTCCTGGCTCATGCTCCTGGAATGATCTGCCCAGCAGAGCCCCTAAAACAGTTAATGGATGACAAAGCAGGAATCCAAGGTAAATTTTCAGAGCTGATGAGTGAAAAAGAACTCGCATCTTTATGTACTGGCTGAGCACATTTAGGAGAGAATCGCTGGGGTGCAATAAGCACTGCTCCACATTATGTCACGTTTAGGAGTGAAACCTTCACAATCCTTGACAACTGCTGCATACTAAGAAGCAGCATTTGAAAAGTCTCCATACCTGGTATGTCCAGACGACCAGTGCTGCTCAGTTAACTCATCCCTCAGGGGCTTTGGACACAACACAGCAGCTGCATGCAGTGGCCCGCAGCCCACTGCCCTCCTGCACCAGCTGCCCCAGCCTGGCTTGCTCGTTTGCTGGCTCTGCAGTGCTGACAAACCGGAACAGTTCAAACATGGGGTCCAGTGACCTCTGACTCAGGCACAGAAAGTAACGGAACCAAACTTAATTAAATATTCTAACATTCTTAATTTTAAGGCAGCAGCTCATCCTGCACTAATTAGCGCAAATTCCGGGGGGATAAAGGAGAGAAAGAGCTGGCTAAACACTACAGTGACAGATGCATTTTATAGGTTTTAATGATTAATTCTGAAGCACAATCACCTTTTCAAATGCTTATTACCAGCTACGCTTCAAAGAAACATCCATTTTCAGGGTTATACTCATCATAGGTCAGATCCAAAACCTAATGAAGATAATAGAAAGACTTAAATGCCTTTGATGAGGGACATAATAGACATGCTGAGAAATAAATCTAATTAAATTCCTAGTCATGTTGATATGTATATGTGAATACAGGTTTAGGAGGCACTCTGTGAGAGGCACATAAAACCATTTTGAACCTAGATGTCATCTCTGATTGTTGATAAGGCATCGGTTAACCTCTTGCTTAGAATAAAGGAAGACTTTCAAATGGCAGTTGATGGTTTTGGCCCCTGTCCTCTCTGTTCCAGCAGCCAGCGTAGCAGAGGGTGCTGAACACTCACCTCCTGGACACCTACAGCTGTTTTTGAAGATTTTAGCCACATTACAACAATCTACTAAGTTTCTTAGCCCCACTTCATGTGAAGTTCTTGTAGATAATGGCAAAAACTATTTTGAGGCAAAAAAAGCAACCCCAACAACACAACAAAACAACATCAACCATTAGAATCCTTACAAGGGCTGCTCTGTAAAAATCAAACAGATTTTAGAGCAGAGATCTAAGTCTTCTGTGCAGCCCAGATATCACCTTACTTTCTTTGCCTTCCCAGTAGGCTATATGAGTCTTACATGCAATACTAAAAAAGCAACGACCGTGACCAGATATACAAATTGCAGCACAGGTGAAGTCTTACACTTTGGGTATCTCAATCACCACTAGATCTGTGTATCAGAGCAGTTAAACAAATAATAATTTAAGTAGCACTTCAATGAAAGCAATACAGATTTAGTCCCTTGAATTCCATTCTTTATTAATAGGAATTCTTAAATGGGGGTCAGACTCCAAATCCACTTATTCCAGTTCGCTGTCTCTGAGGACAGCAAGCGATAGATGAATAGAAGACAGAGTGGGAGCTGGAGGTCATGGGAATAATGTGCCATCTCATAACTCTGCTTGTGGTTTCCAGTAACCTAAGTCCGAAGCCAGCTCTGAGTACAGCTGCCATCCTCCAGCTGCAAACCATCACAGCACAAAGACACATCCATGCACATTCCACATCCAGAGCCTGTCTTGTTTTCTGGGTGGCAGCTGGACCCAAAACCACCTTTGGCAAACACAAGACAACATACATAAGCCAGTCTTTCCTCCAATTTAATCTACAGTGATAATTAATGAATCTGACAAGCACCAGACGCTCTCTCTTTGCATCGCCTTTGAATGATTTGCCACACAGAGGGTGCATTGCTGCCTGAACACCTCGCCTACCACTGTGGTGAATATTTATACACATTTGTCACCATGAGCTAGCATGATTTTGCAGTAATCATTAATCTGCTATCTAGTGTTTAATTGCTCTTATCTGCTGCTGCAGAGAAAAGGAGCAGTTCATTAGGCAGAAGGAGTTCACTGGCACTGCATCTCCTCTACTTCTGGCCTGGGGCCGGAAGGCGTCAGACCCCACTCCCTCCCTTCTACGGTTGTAGGATTGGTGGCCGGTGGAACCCTCGTGTTGCAAATCCAGTGGATTCTGGGGATGTGCTGTGTGTTGCCCCCAACATAGGGCTGCAGGTCATGCTAGCTCACTGCTGGTGTTCTGCACAGCACCGAACCCACAGTCCTACAGCCTACGCTGCCCAGGTCCGGCCATGCCTACAACCTTCTCCCCGCAGCACACCATGCATCACCCCTGCCTTCCCCAAGGATTTGGTCTGTGGCAGAACACAAAACATGAGGGACTATTTAATGCAACCAACTGCTAGCACTTGTTCCTCGTGTGAATAATGTGAAGTATGTGCCTGCCAAAAATAACAATACCGTACACACAGATACAATTTTGCCATCAGATAGGAAAAACCCAGCAGCTTCCTGGTGAGAGATGTGAACACAGCTCTTCTGAAGCAGAAGGAGCAGGGAAACATAATATTGACATAACTGAGTTTTCTCTGCCGTGTGCTCCAAATGACACATTTTGCTCAGAGGCCCTTAGGCACAAAGAATCAGGATAGCTGGAATGTGTAAAATAATATGTTTAGTTTTGGGGGTAATAATACGTCTTTCAAATGAAAATGGCCTATTGCTGCAAGCTTCAAAGAAGCAGTCAGTGCACTTTTTAAAGCCTAAATAGGCATTTTACGATGCAAAGGATAAACCTGTTAGTAAAGATACTCGTAAGTCAAGTAAATACAGATGTTCTCTTACATGAAAACTTAGATATTAGAATTCTGGGGAAAATTCTGCCTTGTCTAAAAAAGGAGCAGAGAAAAAGAGAAAAAGTGGGAAAAGTTATGCACTTCAGGCAGAGGTACAGCTGCTATGGACAGAGCTGCGTATCACGGGGGGAAGATGCCACGTTCCTACCTGTAGAGCTCTGCTAACAGCCTCACATAGCTGGATGAGGCCTGCTGACATCAACGCACAGCAACAGACAGTACTGTTGTAGCTTTTGACAGCCAGAAAGGAGAAAGACATTCACATATCCTTCCTTTATACAGGGAAAACAAGAAACAAAACACTGCTCCTTTCTGAAAATATGACTTCAGACTTCCAGGTCACAAGTGAGACTGCTGCATTATTATGGGTGAGAAAGAAAAGGCTCCCAAAACTCACATTAGAGGGACTGAACCCTGCTGCTTCAAGGGGAGTGATACAAAGAAAGCTGTAAGAAATGCCTTTCTTTCCCTGCTCCCTGTGGCCTCCCCTGGGGCTGCCGGGAATCTGCTGCAGCACCAGTAGCACCTCCTGCCCTCCTCTCAGCACAGCTCAGGGCTGCACACACTTCTCCCTCACTGCCGCCCCGCTTTGACCTTTCTGAAACCTGCTTCCCAGAAGTAGTGAGGGGTTCAGCCGTGCCATGGTGGTACCTGGAGCCAGGGCAGCCCCCCCCCTCTGCCCAGCTGCCAGCACTGGGCACACAGGAGTTTGCCATTGGTCTGTCCCATAGCGCCCGATCTTTAATTATGCCTGCGTGTTAAGTGCAGAGCTGCATAGAGACAACACAATTTCGTTTTTCTACGAAAATGAAGGCCCTTTGCCCAGAGCTGACATCAAAGCATTCCCTGGCTGCTTCTTGACCAGATTCTAACTTCCTACGAGTCACATCTAAGTTAAACTTGGCTGATTTGCTGAAATACTGAAACAACTGCCTGAAGGAACAGAGAGGGGATTGTTTCTTCTGCTCAATCTGCTCAATCTGCTTAACCTGCTAAAGTGCCCAACATTTCCATGTCCGCCCACCCTCCTCTCCCACAAAGCCCTCCCTGCAGCCCTCACACAAACCACCCCTCTGCTGCCAGCCAGCTTTGCGGGAAAGGCAGCGTTATCCAGCACAGCACATAAGGGATTTAAGTTGGATTGCAGTGGCATGATAAAGCATGTCATTATAATTACAGAAATAGGCTTATCCTGAAGATTTTCCCTTCATGAAGCCAGCAACCAAGGGAGCAGTGCTCCCGTGAAGGTGGAGGCACAGCTCCTGGGCCAGGCCTGCTGCTCCTCCGCGCAGTGGCCGCTTCCCCTCCTGGTCCCTACATAGCAGTACTGCCTGCTGTATTGCTGGGAGTTGGAGGTAGCCAGGCCAGATCCTGCACTTTGTTTATGGAGGAGATCCTGAGGAAAAAGGCTGTAGTGTGTATGCGTTCAGAATTTGTCTGTCTGGAACAGAATGAGTTTTGATACTGTGATGCTTGCTCCTCCAGAACAACTCAAGAAAAATTAAATAAATAGGAGACAGAAAAAAAGAAGCTGTGGAGTTAAATGAGCTTTAGATGTGTGCTATCCCTATACTTTTCTGCAGTGCTTATGCTTTGAAAGCCGTCCAGCAGCCGCTCAGCCTGCAGTAGCGGGCAGGTGAGGATGCTTCAAACCACACTGGCGAGCAGTGCTCCCAGCTGGTCTGATGTGCTGATGCTTCAAAAGCAAAAGATGAGATAACAACAACTCACTTCCATCAGGAAGTAATTCAGTTCACATGGTTTTGAATTGTGTCTGCAACAAAGAAACTGCATCACAAAGCAGCTTTAAGGAGAATGAGCAACAGAGGAGCTGGAAAAATAACTCTCAGTGATCCAGCACGACTTTCTCAGGCATGCTTTTCTATTTCTACAAATTATCATAACTTGGAACCTGAGGTATCTCACAAACATTCAGGTTACAACTCTTGCTAGCAAACAAAAAGTAGTTAAAATCCCCAATTCCATTTTGTTCATTTGCTCAGCAGTTTTTCAATTGAGTAAACTCCTACCGAGCTGTATTTCCTGTCTGTAGCTTCTAACCCAAGATAATCATTTGGGAAGAGTTGTAGAAAAATCACATACTGGTTTTTGAGTTATGGAGGAAAAGGAAATAATATGTTTTTCCCAAACGTTGTGATTGAAATGTTGCATTTGCATAAGTCAAACCAGCTCAACCTCTAAAAATTTTAACTTGACTTGATTCATTGCCCTTATTCAGAAAGGAAAAACAAAACTCATCTCAAGACAACACATTCAGTGGCTTTTGAGTTAGAATACAAATGGTTAGGTTCGGTGCATGTGCACTGCAGTATTTTCTCATGGGGTTTTGTAACACAATGGAAAACAAAACAGCAGGGTAGCAAGGCCTTAAGCTACAGAGAGCAAGGATCTGCTTAGATACAATAGCAGAAAGCACAGAAATAAAGAAAAGAATCTTCTTACCTTCAGAAGGCCTTAGATATGCAGGTACCTCCAGTGAGATACCCTCACCTCCACTGCCAACCCTTAAATGAGGTCTGGGAAGGGATGGATCTTGGCTCCAGCCCTTCTGATCACTCAGAGCACTGCATACACCTGAGCTCCCCTGGCCCTGCCTTCCCACCACGTGGTCAATCACTGGTTCAGGCCATAAGTCAGCATGCCCAGTACAGGTTTACATAAAGCTCTTGAACAAGAACATTTTAGCTTGCACAGATCTAGTAGTCCTAGCTGAGGGTGACTGCAGTAAAGGACATTCAGCTAGTTTGCACTCAGAAATAATATTAATACTTATTATAGTTCATTCTTCAATATTGTTTAAATGTTTCACAGGCATTTGGCTCCAAATTGTGATGGCATCTTTACTTCAGATGCATCAGTAACAGCCTAGCTGTCTTCAGTGGGGCAACTGACAATAAGACGCTGCTTGGCTTGACTCAATCACTGTGACCTAGTGAGTGCCCTACCCCAAGCTTCTTAAGATGTTAAAAACAGATATATTTAGGAATGTGGCAAATAAGACAGGGAGCAAAGACAGATACAGAAAATACAGGACACTTGAATGACACTGCTTCCTGTACAATTGTTTAGAAGCAGCTAACTACTCTTCAAAGTGTACTTCAGTATCTAGGCCTAAGAACATTCTCCTTCTCGCAGAAAGGAACATCTTTTGCATTCAGATTTTTTATTTTAGGCCTCACTTCCTTTTCTGTCTTCCATTTTTCATCTTAGATGCAATAAGATGAACTCCCATGGAATTGGTGTTCTCTTCCCCTCTTTATATACTGTCAGAAGAGTTACCCTACAAATAAGAGATGCTATCTTGCTCCTCTCTCCCTGTCATTGCAATGAGATCGGAAATGGAACTATACTGCACAGCAGCTGAAATCTGGTCCTGGTGAAGCGAAAGAAAAAAAAGCACCTCCATGAGTTTTGATGAACTGGTGAGCAAATGACACCGAAAAGGCACAGTCAGTTCAGCCATCTCTGCAGACGTACTTCAGGAGACCAGTCCATTGCACAGCATACGCGTATGTTTATCTGTGCACCAAAAAGCTTGTCAGGTGTACCAGTTCGTCTCATGAAAGGTATCACTGCTACTTACAAACCTGTCCTTAAGATCATTAAATCTGCAGCGAGGTACTAATTAGTTATCAGCAGGAGCCGAGGGTGGATACTGAGATAATGCTCAAAGTAGGGGTTAAAGAACTGTATTGTTGCTGTCAGTGGAAAGACTGTACAATCAAAATCCTATCTTGCTTGAGAGATCTCAGAAAGGGAAGATGACCATAACATAGCTGATAAAGAAAATGAGACTGATGCTGAAATGAATAAATGATACCAAGCTATAGCCACTGAAATGTGGCACATTTGTCCTTGGAGAGAGTTAACCTTTACCATCTTGTTGCCTTCCTGCTTCCAGAACTTTGCAAATAAGACCTTGCTGAGGTTTGAAAAGCAACTGGGGTCTGCATGAGAAAGTTTGAGCGCCCTCGCTGCAGTGGTAAGAGTGCTCAGAGAATGCAGGATTGGTCCTGGGACTGCAGTTAGTGCAACTCTATCTATTTGGTTTTCTGTTTCCCACACCATGCTCTGCAGGTTTTGCTTTTGCTGGCATAAGTTGTTTTCTCAGTGTCAAAAAATGAGCCAAAGTCTACAGTGTAAAATGATTTTTTTCACCTCTCTCACCTTTCCATGGCAATTGGCAGGATTTGCAGGTTTCACATTACGTTTCAAGCTGCTTCCAGAGGCTCCAAACTCCCAGACTCTTAAAAATCAATGAGCTATACACGGTGAAAGCTCAGGAATTTCTTGCTTCATCATGTACCATACAGCATATAACAATGTTTTATAAGAAATAAAACAACCCACGTATACGTGAACCTACCCAGAATTACAGCTTCTTGATGCTTTGTAGGACTGAAATTTTGGAGAACTTGACAAAATGTC
Source organism: Centrocercus urophasianus (assembly GCF_019232065.1). Lineage (NCBI taxonomy): Eukaryota > Metazoa > Chordata > Aves > Galliformes > Phasianidae > Centrocercus > Centrocercus urophasianus. The sequence continues at coordinate 3,334,050 of NW_024884855.1, read as the reverse complement.
CGCCTACGTTAAGGCCAGATCTCATCAGCACAGAGGTTATAGGTTGGGAGCTGTCCTCTACGTGTGAGTGGAAATGAAGAGATCTGATAGGAGTATGATACCAGCTTTATGGTTCAGGGATTGCTTTGATCAACACCGAAGCATCAACCTCACCTTCTTGTCCCAGGGAGGAGTCCATTGCAGTAAGCTGTGGAGTGAGTCTGTGGAGTGAGTCTATGGTGAGTACCAATTTGAAAAAAAACACCAAAATTATCTGAGGTTAATTCCAAACCTGAACTCTGTAGGGGAAAACAGTAAACAAGCACTACTCATGTGCCTGTTCAGCAACACTAAGGCTCACAGAGACCCAAATCGTAGGGGAAATGGGGTGGTGGAGGTACAGGCAGGTGCTCTCCTTCCTGCGGTGTCCGTACCCCCACTGAGGAAGGAAATGGGGGCATCCCACTTACCTCCATCTTCTAATATCCTGGGAAGGGGCAGGATAACAGCCATGCAAGTGATTTAAAGAAAGAAAACAACTAGAGCATTTGGCTGGAAAACATGAGCTACCTTCAAACATTTCAAGAGAATTTGTTTCTCCTCTATTGGTGGAGCAGTGAATCACCATTTATTTACATATAGGAAATGGCACTTTAGAGTAAACAGATGAACGTAGAAACTAAGTTGAAAGTGTCATTTTGTGAAATGTACCAGTAACATTTGTGACACATTCTAGTTTTTGACCATCTGGCAACAGGGAGGGCTAAAATAATGTACAAACCTTGAGAGACCCCATTTGTACAGGAACTGCTTTAGACATCAAATTTTTAATGGAGTGAGTTCTCAAATCAATGCCACCCTAATAATGCAGAATGGATGTGGGCCAGGACAGCACTGTTTATACTGGCTCTTTCTGAGAGGCCAGAATTACAAATAGAGACTAAATCTTTCTGTCCTAAATTGAAAAAGATTTGTTAATAATTATTGCACACCAAGAGAAAAATTGAGATCTCTCTAGAGACAAAGGAACAGGCAAATGCAACTGGGAGGTCATTAACTTAAGCTTCGCAATTGCTACCCAAAGGGTCTCCTGCCAGGAATTTCTTTACGATGGTTCAGCTATTCAAAAAGTGTCTGCTCAGATATTGCAGAAGTCAGAGTAATACACAAAGAAAGGACATGGGGAAGAAGACAAGGAAACCTAGCAGCAAAGCCAAATGCCAGTCAAATGGGTGGTGCCTCTGGAATAGTTCAGATAGGTGGCTATAGCCTAGGAGTGGGGAAGTGCTCCAGGATGAGGAGACCTGAGCTGAATTTCAAATGCTGAGGCAAATACATGGCTACGCCTGCCTCAGTTTCCCCTTTGCTAAACAGGAGTAACAACAGCGACCTTGTGAAGTCTTTCCCCTGCTTTCAATGCACACCACAGATGGAAAGTGCTTACACAGGGGAAGCGCCGCTATTTCGGGATGCGGGAAGTGATGCACCGAGCAGCTGAGCGACTTATCTGCAGGCACACAGCGAGGCCGTGGAGCTCCAGGAATAGCACACGGGTCTCTCGACTCAACAGGAACAGATAATGCTCAATAAAGAATTTAACGCAACAATTAAGGGCACGCTTCCACCACTGTTACTTTAAACAAGGAATTCCACTGTCTTCTCCGCAAGCAAATAGAGTTCAAAGAGAATTAGGGGTGCAGACCTGAGGTTGGGAGAACTGCTTTGGACAAACAGCCTCACCTGAAGTGTTTTAGCAAGCAAAAACCAAAGTCAGTGCTGAGGATTAAGATTTAAAAGCAAGTGCTGACATACTGAGGTCACTGGAAATTCTGTCTGTGAGGAAATCTACTGTATAATTAAATTTGCGGTTTCCTTAGTGGGACCATCATTTCCTTCCATGAACAGAAAGATAAATTTCTTAGATATTCTGTCATGGAGTCTTCTAATGTAACGAGCCTTGACAGACTGAATAAGTAACTCCACAGCTTTTAAGAATAATCTTTTTGATAGCAGTGATTCCCTGAGATGATAACCTTCCTAAAGACAACTAAGGAGTCTACCAATGAGCTGAGAAGCGTGGTTTTGCCAGCCGCAGAGGAATTGCAGTCGTGACCTTGTCCAGACTCTCTGACAGGATTTTGGCAACAATTGCAGGAATTGGAGGCTCGGGAGGAAATGCAAACTTCCTGGTTGAAGTGCCTGTTAATAAGTAATTCAGCAGGAGTGCCTGGGCCGAGCTGGAGGGGATATGGATGGCAGCGGTACATGCAGATAAAATGAGAGCAGTGGTATTGTCAGAAAGGTGCCCCTTATCTGAGGCAGCCTGAGAAGAAGTTGTCTTTCAGAAAGACCTCTTCTGAAACACAGCTTGCCTGCAACAAAATACCTGTGACTCATTTTATTCTTCCTGTGATGTGGGCTAGCCAACAACTGCCCCAAAATTACCCAATTAACAGGTTAGAAGATATAAAAAACTTTTACTTTTGCTTCCTCTGACATCTCCCATTTGTAGCTGCCATTTATTAGACTAGGGCTGCAGCCCTACAGGTCCCAGAGGGAGGACTTGTTCTTACACTTAAAAATAAACCTCACTGGATTTTATTTTATTTAAACACAAATTAGAATGGCCAGCAGCTTGAATCTGTGACGACACATAACTATGTTCACCGAAATTGCCCCACTTAAGTCTGTGGGCAAGAAGGCTTAGCAGTCTAGGGATTATAACCAAACTCAAACGATCTTCACCCATTAATCACAAATTTGAAACAAGAATAGCATACTGACCACCTTTATGAAGGAGTGTATAGTTATGGAACTACAGAAATACAAAGTAGATTTGCACTGCAGCCTTTTTCAGTAGCAGTTCATGGTGGCAGAGAGAAAGCAGATTGTTCCTCTGTACCTCCTCCACCTGTCCCCTCCCTGGTTCACTCTGAAGTCACCAAAAGGCAAACAAAATGAATGAGCATATCTAACAAAGTAGCTTGTAGAAACTATTTTTTGCAAGCATATACTAGAGATATCTATTAAAAAGATACACCAAAAAACATCCAGCTATGCCAGCTATTAAACCAGATTAAGTCCAGATTCACGTTTTTTCCATATGCTTAAAGGAGCCTCTTAATCTAAACTGACCTCTGATACCAACAGCGGCAGTTAGCGCACTTCAGGGTGTTTAGAAGTATCTGCCCACCTCCCCCTGCTAGATGAGGACCTTCTCACTGCAGTCTTTTTGGGTGGAACCAAGCTCTAGTTGTTGGCAGATAACCAACAGACACCATGCAAGAATGGGTTATTTCCGTGCACTGCGTTTCCCTTTGTCTATCTTACAGTAAAGAAGAAAGTCTCCTGCATCATAGTTGCTTTTTCTTTCAGTGCAAAATCAATCCTAAATTGGCTTGCATTGAGCTCTGGTGACACAGTGGCGGGCTACAGGCAGACTAGTATAAACACGCATCAGAGATACCCAGCACTGCAGCTGAGAGCAGACCTTAAGAAGAGTGGATACCCAGGCTTACAGCAGGCATTTTAGTGTCTGGATCCAGCTAATGTTAAAAACAGTCCAACCCCAGAAAGATATTAAAAACTGGGCCTGAAGCCTTACCTTCAAAAAGAAGCCAACTCTTAAGAATATGGGGCATTCTCTGTGGGAACTAGGCTAGCCTGAACAACTGAATGGTTGCCACATGCATGATAAACACTTCCAAAGCCAGTTTTCCCCTTTTGACATCTGTTTGGAAGCTGATCTGAAATAATTTTTTTTTTTTCCTGCTAATTGAGATCATGTAAGAAATTTTGTTAAAACTGGATTCTTTTAGGGAAATGGATGAAGTTACCTATGTGAACTATGTGGCTGAATCCCAGGAAAAAATACTTTGTTACAGTACTGATAGCATTCTCAGGCAGTCTGCAGCGGTGCACTGGCCTGGCAGGGGTCCCTCCCTAAATCACCCACTACGGAGCGTAAGGAAATTAATGCTTGGTGTGTTACAATGAGATTCCCTGGCAAATGTACGTGCAAGAGAGACACTTCACGTGCCTTGGCAGCTAGCTATTGATAAGGAATGAAAGATAAGCTCACAACTAGGGCCGTAAGGAATGTGAGAGAGACAAATGGTTTTCTGATCGCTGTGAAGCTACTTGGGGATAGGGAAAAAACTGACAGCAAATTTCTAGGAGCCAGAAATGTATTCCAAGAGAATCCAAAACATATCTGTAATCTCATCCTGCCAGAGTGAGGAGGACTTGGATTTAGCCCCAGTCCATCAAGTACATCAGAGGGAACACGAATTTGGAACACACAGCAACTTCAGGGCCCCAGAACGGGGTACGTAGCATTGAAGAAGGACAGCACATGATACTTTCTGCAGTTGGTCCATAATTGGAGAGCTGGAAGTATGGCTGTCAAACAAAGCTAACAACTACCACAAAATGCAGTCACTTAACGCATAATTACACCTTTGGGCCCTATGAAGTAAAACATTACACAATTCAAAACTCCACTGTATTTTCAAGAAATACAATGGGCAGTGTATTCTGTTCCATCAATGGCTTGCTGACCAGCATGCCTTTAAGCAGCAAGCTTCTGTGATGTTAATCTGACTTTCCACAGGACCTTGAGGGAAGCCTTCCTGCAGTCCCTGCCTCCCTGTGTCTCAGCCAGAGGCAGCAGGCAATACAGGAAGGACCACTGAAACAACCCAAAGAGCTGCCTGTGCACTCGGAGTAGGAACAAAATTCCAGTACGTGACCTTCACATTCAATGCTCCACACAGCTAGACTGCTTCTCTACCTTCATTTTGAGTCAGTACCACCACTTCCATTAAACATCTTCATTGTAGTTGGGGATGAATAATCTGCTGTTATTGTACCACAGAAGTAAGCGCGTGCCATGGTACGCCAGATGTTAATGGTGCTGTTGTATGGGGATATATGGGAGCATAACGGCACCTCCCTGGCACTGCCAGCAGTTGGCAGTCCATATGGTGGTGGCACACACCCCGTTCTGATGGATGTTCAGCAGATGCTCTTCAAGAGCTAAATAATGCAAACAGAGGCTGGTGTGATCGATCTACAGCCCTCATAGTTCAGGCACTGCTCACAGCCAACAAATGCAGTAAGCTGGGGGGGAGGGCTGTTAAAGTAAAAGTAGTCTTAAAAAAAAAAAAAAAAAAAAAAAAAAAAAGTCCCAGTAAAGCTTTTGGCATTTTAAATAAGCAATTAGAGGCAGTGCTGAAGAGAGAGTTGTACTTTGCTCAAAGCTTGGGCAATTTCATTAAAATGCAAACATATTCCAGAGAAATTTCAGGGTTTTTTGTTTGTTTGTTTGTTTTTTAATTAGATGATACATTGGCCTTCAGAAATCTTTATTAGGCTCCTTTTACCTTGGACCTTCCTCAGGACACCCCTATGTGTGTGTATATTTGTAAACATAAATGCTCGTGCATCCAGAGAGGGCTTTTTCTCATCTGAAAGTACCAGGTTCCTGAAGATTAGGACCCTTAACTCAATGCAATTCCTTCATTCCTCTGCACATACGGTTACATAAAACTATCAGAATCTTCTTTGGAAAATGTTAGACCATTTTTATTGTCACAGTTAAAGAAAAATTACCTCTCTGCTCATATCAATATTTTAGAGCATCTTCAGTGGCTGAAATTAGGTCAGGCACAGCAAAACTGCTGGTAGTTGAGGTGAAATAAAGATCAGTAAGGTTACCTGATAAATAGACAGCACAGCCAGCAGCAATCATATTAGCACAATATGCATCAAAATCCGCTTATATGTAGGAGTCACAAGAAATGGAAACAAATACTAAAACCCACAGAGAAGACATAATTTATGATTCATGGGATGAGACAGGAATGCAATTTTCAGAAGAACACCACTGAAAACAAAACAATCTAAAGGAAAATGCATCAGGTATTGGTCTGTTTGAAGGAAAAAGGCAAACGAGCTGCCAGCATTGCTCCATACCTCCTCCATTTTGATTCAGCAAGCAGCCGCAGGGAAATAGAAGTTAGAACTTAATATCCAAGGTCATTAGTGTTCTCAATAACTGATTATCCTTGAAAACATGTTAAAGAAGAACACTGTTTGAAATATAAAATTAGAATAAGCCAAAATTAGCCCATAAACTTGAAATTAAAAAAAAAAAAAACTTCTATGCATTGCTAACGTTTGTTAAAAAGAGCAAAAACTATAAGGGGTTTAATGCTTAATGTGAATTAACTCAGCCATGTATATTACAGAGCCAAAGTCATAGAAATGGCCGTCTAAATTGATTCTGGAACTGGTAGGCCTGCAGCAGATTTGCAAATGATAATGCATATATTAATAGATACTTTCACTAATTTCACTAATGACTAATTTTAATGAGAAATTTGGCTTTCTAGATGAACAGAAATATTCCATCACTCACACACGTGCAAAGAATGCCACATGCCAGGGCAGAGTGCACCAGCCTCACCCCTGCAGCCCCTGCCCAGCACTGCACGCAGGGCCACCACCTGCACAGAGCTGGCCTGCAGGGCTGGCGTGTCTCACACAGTGCTGCTGGATTCCAGAAAATGGATCCCCTTCAGCTTTAGGAGACAGCTAAAGGCTTCTGTTTGAGGAGTTGCCGGGGAAGGAAACACATACTAAATTAGCTGAGAGACAGAACACAGATCCCTCCAAAAGCTGCAAAAAGCAGAACCCCAACCACACAAAGCATTGTGCAGCCACTGCAGATGCTCCTTGCACAGTGCTGTGGTACTGCAGGCAGCAGAACTGCACCTGCACAGGGGAAGGGCACACTGAGCAGCATGCTGCAGCTGAGTCCAGCCAGTGACGGGGCAAAGGAGGGCATTGTCTGTGACAGAGAGAAGCTCCTCAGTCCTCATCTCCAATCCTGTAATTCCATCAGCCGAGACCGCATGCAGTCCCACAAGAGACACGAGGAAAAGTCTGATAAACCCTGGGTTCCAAGGTCCAGGGGAAAGCCACCAGGAAAGAAGAGCCTTGTGCAGAACGGCAATCCTGCATGCCATCTCTCAATTCCTACAAGGCATTATTAAAAGATTTATAATACAATCTGTCTGTCAGATTGATTTTACAGGTTACTGCACAACCAGTCCTTTTCTACCACTTTGGTTTGGTCTTCCACCGCCTCAGATTCAGCCTGGACCCTATACCTCAATGAACGGAGAAATTATTTCAGCTGCAGCACTACCTGTAGGGTCTTCAGGCTCGTTTTCTTTTTCTCTAAGTTTCATTTATCTTGCAACTAAAGCAGTTTTACAATGCACACATGCAGAGACTCATTATCTCTGCTTCTGCCTTCAAAAGACTCTGGGAGTTCCTTGGACCCATTCAAAACCTCTTCCACTTTAAAGTGCCATCAAACATTATTCACTGTAATGCGAATATCCAGACACAGTTTGCATCTGATCTTTGTGGCCACCAAATCGTTACTTCTTTTTCTTTCCTCGTTCATTATATACATAGCTTTTTTTGTTTTAAATCTCTGCTTTCACATTTCCTTATAACTAGGATGCTTTTCTGGGCAGCATGACTTTATTCTTATTTGTATAGTTGTGCCTTTGGGGTATTCAATAAATCCTTGAAAATTACCAGCTTTTATCACATTAGTGTGAGCAGTCAACAATGCTGACAACTGTGGCAAGCTTTAAAGAAAAACCCAACAACAGGTAAAGTCACAGAATAATTTGGGCTGGAAAGGACCATGGGAGGCCATCCAACTGAACTGTCTGCTCAGAACAGTCAATAAGAACCTGTGCCTAAAAGGCGCCTTATTCCATGTGCACTGAGCAGAGGTTCAGATTCCAAACATCAAGGCAAAAGCAGCAACATCAGTGAGTAGCTCCTCTTGTCCCTCATAATTCATGCAATATTTCTCTCTTCACTGGAAAGCTCTCTCTTTAGCAGCCCCTTCAGCCCACTAGCAAACTTTACTATCCAGACAAGTAGCCTGCCTTAAATTGCCACGCGGCGAGCTTTTCTCCCTGTGCTTTGCATATACCTTCACAAGGAGCACTGAACAGCACGCCCTCCTTCAGTTCACTAGATGAAAACCTAAATTAAGCCAGTATGTTAGACACAGCATGGTAGGCATTTGCTAACACTTCATAATCCCTGCCACAAAATAGCCTGCCATTGTTTTTTCCTCACATTTTACCCATGTGAAACATTTTTTTTAAGCAATTTTTTTTCTTCTCGGGCATCTGTCAGCATTTCTGTTATTTCAGATCTGGGATCACATACAATTCCTCAAGTTATTTCGACTCCAGCATTACTCTACAGAAAGCCAGAATCATGTCTCTTACGTTTCTGTGTGTGACTGAATTTGTCACAGCCCTAATGTTCAGGGCTACTCATCAGTCTTTCACGTAAATACAGACCACAGTGCAAGCACTCAGCAAGAAACCATGTGGGAAGACATACTTCAAAGCAATGGCAGGGTCTCTCCCCTCCTACCCTTCCCACATCCCTTGCAAAGATAATTCCCGTAAGTATTAGGCATAATCCTACAAATCAGCAGAAAATTTGGCCTTGACAGCTGTGCCATCTTGTGTTACGTATTGCCCTGAAACACTTTCAGCTAATTTCAGTTTTATGAAAAAGTCAGAAAAAGTCTTTACAGGCTTCATATATTGACCTAGTGACATATATGTCTTTTCTTTACAGTGTGGTATTGCTTTCCCCCTTCTCTGTGAAATAAATCAGTAACTACACCTCCTTGAAGAAGCAAAATGGTAAGCTTTGCTTGTGCCAACGGCTTATATCCAGCATGATAAAAGCTTTGGCCAAGTGCGACTTGTAGAGGGTTGTCTTGAGAACATATAGAGTAGATTACATGCACAAGCAAAATTACTGCTCCCATCTAAGAGCCTTCATGAGTTCTGGGTGCTCTCAGATCCCAGGGAAAGTATTCTGTTGCACTTTGAAGCTGCCATCCCTAACACAGCTGGTGATCCATTTGGAAGCAGGCTCATATCTTGTTCACAGTCACTGGATGGCATCCCTAGATAGGAGACACGTTGTGAGACAGGACACTCAAGAATTTAGTAAAGGTCATAGCAAATAGCAAGAACAAAGGTGAAGCATTTGAGCTAAAATAGCTTTGAAATAAAATATTCCAATTCCTTCATGAGAGATGCTATGGCACCAACTTTGGTTACATTCAAATGGTTGAATATAACAGGATTTTGGAAATGTGAATCAAAAAGAGACAATGAGGACAACAGAAGATACCAACATAAGCTGAGTCGTTCCCAATCTAGTTGATCATTAGCTTGAAAATGATACAAAGACAACTGACAGTGGATCAGCAGTAGATTGTTCCCTTAGGATCATGACAGAAGTTTTACCATAGATACAGTACCTTTCAAGACATAAATGCAAGCAATTTCTAAAAAGATAAAAGACATTTCTAATAAACAGCTGGCAGAGGAAATATTAAAAACTGGAAAGGAAAACAAGTGCACACTGGATGCAAGTTTACACGTGAGAAAGTTCAAGTTTGCTGGTTCCTGCTGCTGCATAGTGGAGACGGAGAGATGAAGGTGGGGCTTACTCTTGATGTGACTAGTACCAGAGTCAAAGGAACTCAACAGGGAAGAGTGCACTGGGTAAAGGATAGCACAGACTGCAGCCTGACACAGTTATTATCGTAACCTATAAACAATGGAAGCGTACAGGAAAATAGTTACAACAAACAATGAATGAGATCAGAAGAGATGCTACTGCTGCAAGATCTGACAGTATCAAGTGGATGCCAAAATTCCTCCAAAAATAATCTATAACAGGAAACCAAGCAGGGTGCAGGTAGCCCTGGAGATGCTCTTGCAGATTTCTGTTCAATGAACTCTGTTACCCAGATGTTCCTTTGTAGTTCTCAAAAAGCTTTAAGGCTTCTGGTCAGTAAAGTTTGGAAAAGATTCAAACTTCAGCTATGCAGTGTCAGCAGATATTCCTCTCTCTGCTAACTAAAGCACAGCGTTAGCAGAAAAAGCAGTTCTGTAAAACAAGGCCATGAAATTCTACTTTCATTCTCTCTGTATGATTTCCTGATTAAGCAATTAATCCCTCCCTGGAACCTTCTCCTGATAAGTGTCCCTCCCTTGTGCCAACGGGGATTCCCCAGCTGCCTGGGAGCTGTCTCCATTCGACACTGAGGAGCTAAAGATTGAATCTGCATGAAATGAACTGATACTTCCAAGTAAGAATTACCCCCAAGAAGGTGGGGGCAAGGACTAAAGGATTACTGAGAAGCAGTAGTGAATTCTGGAAAGACCTTAACCCAGACTTGTCTTTATAGCTGTCTGACTCAGTGCGATATAACAGTTGCACCAAGGTCCCAGTGGTTCGCTCACCTTATTTAAACGGAGGTGAAAAGCAGAACTTTCAGATCTTGGTACTTCCTTGCTCAGAGGATGGTAGTAGCATCTGTGCCAGAAATTAAATTTGGTTTAAAAATCAAACATCTCTACATCTGCATGTTACTGCCAAGTAACGTTTAACAGTACCCTGTCATTGCTGCCCCAAGCCCTTTGATTGAGGATTTACATCTGCACTTATCTTACCAAACGCTGTCCTTCATCACACATAGTTTCCATTCGCTTCCCTGGAAGTGGAATACGTGCATCATAGCCATTGCTTTGCAGCTAACAATTAATGGCTTAGCTCCTGTCACAAGTAGTCAAACTGCCTTGCATCACCCCAGTACTCTCTAGAAGGATGGCAGGACCATATTTCCCATACCAGGGGTGACACAGGCACATAAGCAGCATTTTGGTATTAAGCGAGGAGTAACCTTCAGGCCACACAGCAGCGAATCTTCATAGGTGCTCACACATGCATAGCAAGAAGCAACCATTTAGCAGTGATGCACTGCCTGCCTTGCGAAATCACAAGCCCCAGTAGCCTACAAGATGTGTACCCAAGCACAGGCAGAGAAGTAATGCTGTCTGAGAGAGGAAAAGCTACAGAAAGTTCCGTAGTATGATGGAAAGAAAAATGCTGCAGTGTCTGGAGACCTGAAGCACATTCTCTCCCTCTTCCCACACACGTTTTCATTAAAGTAACTGTGTATCACAAGTCTTTGTAGCAGATGTAGGAAGAGTCTTCTGGATGTTTTTACCATTTTTCTCATCTTAATCTATTTTCACCTTAGAGATGTAAAATAGAGTGCTTACCAGCATACAGTTATCTCACAATTGCAGTACCTCATGAGCAAATCAATACAACATTCAAATGCATTTTTTTTCTTGCATTACAACTGGTTAACAGGAAACTTTTGGAAGAGGTAAAAGTGTATCCGTAAGTAAGCACAGCACAGAAATACTCAGCAGAACTGGAAGAATAGATCAGATGTGCAGGAGGAATACAAGTATCTGACGAATGATATTTATATTGGATCTATTATTCCCAACTTCCTTTGCCTATCTCAAATAGCAGAGAAATGTGTTCAAACAAGAGATGGAGGTTTTTTTTTTACCATTCAAAGTCTGTCTGCATTAGTGTCTTATTTAGTATTCCTACAAACTGGTGTAACCCCCTTCTATTGCAAGTCTTCACAATTAGTAGCTTGCAAATGGAAACAAGAACTCAGTCTACCAGTGTGCAAGCGTGCTGCTGCTGGGGGGGAAATTTCAGGTCCCTCATGTTATGGCAATTCAAACTGCTGAGAACTGGTGAACTGTAGTGCTGGAGCAAAGACAAATTAAAGTGCACTAATTTCTGGATCTCCCATTGCACACAACGAGTACAGCAGGCCAAGAGGTTAGCATGGTTTGGAGAGCCAGGAGTGCAACAAACAGAATTTCAACCGTCTTCACAAGAAGCACTGGTCAGCTGGGGTTTAGAGTTAATTTGGTTTCCACCCATTAAAATTATATGTTCCAAACATAAAAGTCATAAAAGGCCTATAAAAGTGAGAGCACTTGCACACTGAATAACTTTGGAAATTGGGTTGGCTAGCGGGTGAGTTGCAGCAGGCACAAGGGCAGTACAGGCAGCCATCCCCCAGTAGCACAGGGTACACAAGCTCCCCAGCATCCAGCCTTCCATAAAAACAACCATTTCATATTAGCTGAGCCAAACAGCAGCAAGACAAGACACAAAACAGCACAGAAAAACAGGGCGCTCACCCTTCTCCCCCAAGCAACACCCCACGATCCAAGAAGCTCAGCTGTGGATTTACACAGAATGGTACACTAACAGCCAAATTCTTAAAGAACAGGCTGCCAGAGCACACCAAGGACTGTGTCTTCAGGTGATGTAAATCTGCTCAGCTTCACTGAGCTGCAGTAATTTACACCAGCTGAGGGATGGACCAAAGGCATTTATTAAGGCTGCAGTGTATTTAAGAACAAGCACAGATCAATAGTCCAACAAATATTCATTTCACATAACTCCTTTTCAGAAGAGAAGTCAGATGGAGCCTTAAACATTTTCTTCTGAAATATCAAGCAGAGATCTGTGAAATACAGCAGTTAACCCCCTTTGAGGAATTGCTGGTGATGAAGGACAGGCAGGAGGTGGTAGCACACAGGGGCAGCGGTCCTGGGTCATGAATGGCATGGGCTCAGAGAAGCTTGCTATTCCAGCAATGAAAAGCCAGGAGGAATGAATACAAAATGTGAACCACTTGGTGTGCTGGTCCCAAAGTTAGCCAGGTCATCTTAGAAATCAGTATCTTTCTGTGGATATTTTTCATCTCACTGTACATTACTTCAGTGAGTTTTGCACCACAACTGCTCTCTGCCGAGTTATAACTGAAAGATACAAGCAACTTCACAAGGAAAATTATTCTCATGAGATTTCAGACTTAATTATGCAAACCCAAGACAAGGTTAAGATTTTAATGAAATTTCTGAGTGTATTGACATTTTTCAAATACAACATAGCTGAACCTGGCCTTGGCAGGGAATGCAGCGATACCGGGAAGGCAGCACACAGCTACAGCCGAGCAGTCATCCCAGACCTTGGACAACTTTCATCAGCAATGTATCTCACCAGAATGATACAAGAAATTGCATAAGCAGAGCACCTGCCTCAATGAAACAAAAAGAAAAGGAGCACTGTATGTTGGATGCTAAAAACTGGGGCTGGCAGTGATGGTGATTTCTTGATGCTACAGTAGAAGTGTTAAAGTGTAAGCATCAGGCTGTATTCCAAAATATGGAATATTATTTGTCTCATCACCACCAGACCACTCTGTTTTGTTGTATGTTGTTCTGTTATTCCATCCCTTTTGGAGCTGGCAGCTCTCCTTAGAGCTCATAGCATTAAAAAAAAACCAAAAAGCCAGAGGGCCTTAAATTTTTAAGTCAGTGTTTTGAAAATACTGCTGTATGTATTAGGCTTCTCCTGTTTTAGAGGCCCTTTCCTGGAGAGTCTTCCAACAGGAATATCATTTACATCAGCAAGGCTTTTTGGCAGTTTTTCTTTTTTTTCCTTTTTATAACCACATTGCAGTGAGACATCAGTTTAGGCAGCCAGCACTGCAATAAAACTGACAACAGGTTTATTCTCCTGCTCCTCATGGGACCGATAGGAATTTTCAAAAAGAAAGCAGGAGGGAAGTAACAGCAACAACATGTGCCTATGATCTGCTTTGTCCCAGCATCCCAATCCTGCTCTTTCCATGGTGAGCCTCATTTAAAGATCCAATGCCTTTCTTATATTTCAATAGATACTTTATTCATTTGGATTACTCTGCAGGGACGCCACATTAGAACTGAGGGATTAGGAGGTCCTAGTGACTTCAGGATTGGGTTTTACCTTTCAGACCTACGTGTCCACTGTTCTCACCAATCCATCCACATCCCTGTGAAGCACCAGTGCCCCAGGGCTCCTCTGCCAAGGGGAATCCCCACAAAAGCACTGAACATTTCAGGAAAACAAACCCAAAAGAGTCCTTTCAGGTCATTCTTGAAGAGACTTTCATCTTAGAAGGAAGAAATCAGTGAAACCTCCCCTAGCTGTTGTGCCTTCAGCTACATAATTCTACCTCAGTCTCTGAGAGAACACGCACAGTGGTTCCATAAGCAAAGGCTTTTTTTTTTGCACCCAAGTGCCCAATGGGTCATTTTCTGACCACACAAAAATGGTCATCATTCCCTCACCATCAGAGAAACGACCAAAACCCTCCTGAGCACACAGTAATGCTCTGGATTTCCACTCAACCCTATTTCATCCTCTAACTGACATTATGAGCATGATCCGAAAGAACAGAAGATGAGCTGACGGTCCAGGGAAGTCTTCTGGCCACGCATGGGTGTTTGCTTCCACGCTGCCTGAGCCAAGAGTCACATCTCCCAGGTCAGCTGGCTCTGGTGCAGACCAGCACACTTGCAACAAACATGCTGATAGATTAGAAACTGCATCTTGATTTAGTGGGCTTGGTCCCAGCAGACTAAGATGTAATTATATCTTAAAAAGGAAATTAATCCGTCCTTACTACCTAGCAGTTACCGCTCCCAAACACTCACAGGCTCTGCATGCATGTCGGAGGGTGGCTGGAGCATACATGCATACTTATTCAGAGAAAAACACTACTTTATTAGTAGGAAAAATCTGCAGATTTGCTCGGGCTTGAAAAAGTTGTTCTCTTATGCAATTGCCTGCGTTCCAGCTGCAAACAGACACTGTGCCCAGGTGGTGGCGCCTGCAAATCACAGATCCCTTGCCCGTAATCACTCGGTAATTCATTTCAGGTGGGTTGCACATTGTTGAGCTTTATGGTTTATCGCGGAGGAAAATAGAAGTCTCATTGTATCCCAGCCCCTCAACTCTCATTTGCCCCAGCGCTGCAACCCCTGCCTTCCTTTCCCCACAATCCACTGACTGTATCGTGGTGCTGTGTTAAATTAGCTTCTACAGCCACCCTCTTTAAGGGGAGAAATAGTACCAGAATAAGATGTAAGAAAAGAAAATACTTAATTTTAAACTAAAGATTCTGTATCTCATGGGAAATACCTAATTCAAGATATTTGTAAATATGTTTGTGATGTGCTGAAAAGCTGAACTGGAATAACATCAACATCAAAAAAAACACACCAAGAAACCAGACCTAAGAATCCCCGTCTTTAATGGAAACCAGACAGGCAGGTGTAAACGTACCTGTGAGGGGGCTGGATGCAGCATTAGGGTCTGGTCAGGGACAGCTTCCCAACCAAAATGAAGCTTTGAAACTCTGTTTAGTACAGGCCAGAGTGACTACCTGCTATACAAAATAGCTGATGTTCACTTGGGGGCAGGGGGTGAAATTAAAGCTATCGAGAATATTAGAGTATGGAAGGAGACAAGATTAATTAATTTCAAGTGAATCACAAATGATTCAGGGATTCAGAGTCTGCACACACAGTTAAAAAGCTTCAGACCCAGTGTCTGAAAATCAACTCAGTAAGCATGTCTGGATGCCCATCTGGGGTTGGTCTTTTCAGGAACAGAGAGATTGCCTCACACAGATTGGGATACAAGAATGCAAACCTGCAACAACAGGGAGAAAAGCCTATTTCCCAGAATGAAAATGTTTTATTTGAACTTTATGATCTTTGCTAATGGAGGTTTGGATTTAACACACCTTTTCCTCTAAAAGTATGTGTTCAGATACCTAAATGTTAATTCTGACCTTTGTCTACTAAGTACATCCTATGTTTCTCAGATACAGCCACCTGTAACAACTACCCATGCCTACCAATTCTCTGTGTTCATTGTCCTTCTAAGGATTCCCAGAAGAGGAAAAAAAGGTTGAGGTACAGAAATATGGAAAAACGATTTCAGATTTGAGAGCAATCTCACATTTTTTTAGGTTGTTCCTTACAGAAAAACAAACAAACCCCCTCTTCCAACAACAACAAAAACAATAATAAAAAACCACAACCAACTGAAAATTAAAACACCCCAAACTTCATGAGCTTTTTTGCAGGAAGGATTTTCCCAGCAGATTTCAGGATTGCCATTTGTAGGCCCAAGGAAGTATCTCCTCATCTAAGCCTCATTCATAAGGAAAACAGCTTGGCTGGATTGAGAAATCACTAAATCCTCTGAAGCTCAAAAATCCCCAGCCTCCCCCCAACATGAACCTAGGCAAACAGTAACTCATGGCAATACTGAACCTCCACACTTTGTTCACTGCTGTGTGTGACCAAGGAGGTTGGGCAGACTGGTGCCGCTCCTCCCCTGCACCTCCTTGCAGCCTGCTCTCCATAGGATGTTCTGACTGCTGGACTCTTGCTTGCAGGGTGTTCCTTGCCTTCCTCTGCTGTGAGACCTCGTTGGCAGCCCCAGCTAAGCAGGATCACTGCTGCTTGCCCAGCTCTGTGCACTCAGCACAGCTCCTTGCCTGCCCCACTGCACGGGGCCACGCTGCTACAGCTGTGCCTGGTGTTTGCATTACAACACTGCAAACACTTAGCTATGAGTTATAGCTCCTCCGAGACCAGCTGACTGCAGGTATCATGCATAAAGTGAAGCAAATTCACACGTTCTTGTCCTCAGATGATTTCAAGTCTGAATTCTAAAGGATCTCACTCTCAGCACAGCTGGTAGCTGGTAGCAGCAAGAGCTTCGCTCGTGTTGGACAGCAGAGCCAGAACAGCACAGCTCTAGCTGGGATGCAAACAGCATCGGTGCTAAATAGAATTTCAGTTTCAAGATTTGGAATTTTTTTTTTATCTGGTTGAAAGCAAGAGTCTCAGGAATATATGAAGGTAGCAGCTGATTTTATGCAGCCATAAACAAAGAGACAAAGTGCAGAAAGATTCATTAGGGAAAACAAAAGAGGGAATATATCTAGCTGTCTTCTACGATATTTGATTTTGTATTACAGGCAACTTAGTCAAAGAAACCCTGTACTTTAAGATCATCACATTTTTATGCTAACAGTGACAGATGTTCCTCATACACCTTTGCCCCTCTTGCAGAAAAGCCAATATATGTGCAGCATGGGCTCTGTGTGTCAGTGATTTTGGATGGGATTCACATTTGCTAACTTAGCACCTACAAACTGAGCACCAGAACTGACCAGACTGCGCTCTCCCTCCTGATGGCTGTTCTTCCAGGACCATTTCAAATGCCACAAATGTTACTGCTGAGGATTTAAAAGTAAAAACAAAATGCTGCCAGAAGTGTAAAGTTTGAAGTACAATCCTGCAAATGCCTGAGCATGAATTTCTTTTACTAGCACAGATCTATTAAGTTATTTTTTCCTTTTGAGTGTTGATAATATTTTAGTGCCAAAGTGGCATCTTTGGCTTAAGTAAGCTGAACCAAAGCTCTGAGGATGTCTATCTTTTGAAAGAATGGACCAATCCTGATATGTTGCTTCAGCTTCTAGAAAAAGACAATGTTCAGCTTTAAAATTAATTCTGAAAGACAAATTCATCTGCAGTGATCTAAGAGGTGGAAGGAGAGCTCTGCTTGAAGGAGTATGATCAATGTCTGAGAGCTGTGCCAAAGAGTGCTTTTTATCAGCTCAGTGTGGATCCAAATTTCTCTGGCACTCCAGAATGAAGAGGATCTGTTTGATCAGCAGAAGAAACAGAGAAGTCCTGCTCCTTATTGTTGGTGTCTCAAAAATAATGACAAAAAATCCCAATAAAACCAAACACCCAGAATTAAAGGTACTAGGGCTTTTAGCTGTCACAGCTGAAGTTTGTCAGCAGGCCCAAAAACTGCTAGTGGGAGAGAAAAATCCATAAAGTAATCCTATAAGCTTCATTTCTACAGAAAAACTGGCTGCAAAATTTCCAGCATTTGTCTGAAGTGCTAAGAGATTTTTAAGAGTCCAGTTAAAATATGCTTACAAGATTTCCAAATGATCAATTCTCAGTATGCTGTAATAGTTAGGCTCCTTTAGATTAGTCACTAGCCACCGTGAGCACGAATGATATCTGGGAGCAGAGTATTTCCTTTAGTTAATACATTCCATGGGAGTTAATGCCACTGGTGCCGGCACTGCTGATGGCAATGCACAAGCAAAGCAAAGAGCAGGAAATTCAAGTCTAAGTAAAAGTACCTGCAATTGTAGAGGAAGATACTTTTATTCTGCTCTGCCGACAGAGGAAAAACAGCAACACTGCTCGGCACACTAGCCAGATATCGGCAGAAATCTCCTGTAATGCCTTGCAGCATGCAAATACCTGCAATGCTGGGCACGGGGCCATGACATAGCTCAATGTCCCGTGGGCTTAATATTACTGAAATTAAATAAAGGATACGAGTGAGATATTTAATTTTTCAAAAACACTGACATTCTGAGAAATAATGAAACACAGCCCAGGAGATGCTGAGTTACACACAGAGTGAAACAGACATCAGGGTCAGCAAACCGAAGCCAGCTCTCTAACTCCTCGAACATGCTGCAACAGAGCGTGCATTTATTTATACCCGTTTGAGGCTCAAGCAAGAGATTCAGACTTTCTGGAACGTGTGATTTATTTCTGAACTGAAGGCTAATATATTCTTAAGAATAAAGAAAAAAATTCTTCAAACCCCGCAAGGTTTTATTTGATCTACAGTAATCCTATTCTTACCAATCACTGCATTCAAACAAACTTCAAACATCACCTAAACAAGCAAGAAACCCCCAACTTTTCCCTGCTTTTTAGGATCTGACAATAAAACCAGCTCCAACTGCAAGAGGCAGTAAAAAAGAGCGTGTAGAGGAACGCATTGCCTACAAAAGCCTCAGCAAATGGGAACAGCCATCCCTGCACTGATTCCCCCAAGCCCTCCGGAGCAGCAGCACAGCAATGGGTTACCAGAAGGTTTCTCAGCTGTAAGATGTGAGAGATATTTTTTGCTCCAGATCACTCCTCAGAGGAAAGCTGGGAATCCAGAAACTACGAATGAAAGGATAAAAGAGGGGGAAAAAAAAAAGAAAAAAAAAAGTGACTATTGGGAAAACCTTGCATAGAGAAAAGCCAGAAGTTTGTAGGATGATCTGCAAAGAGGAGTGTGGAAAATCTCACTGGCAGAGACACATAAAGCTGGAACTGGATGAAATAATGCCCTTGAAATTTTATCTGTAGGAAAGGCTCACGCTCATTTCTTCTCAGCTATGTTAGCCCCAATGAGGTGGCCACACATACAAGGGGGATTTTGCTCTGCATGAACAACTAAGACGGCAATCCTTCTGTCTGCATTGTAAAAGTGCTAAATCTTTTTGCTTGCAAGATTTTGCTTGTTCAGAAAACACAGCTTGACAATGAGATCCCAAGTTGAGCTTGTAGAGGGAGCAAAACCCCCACTTCTTACTCACAGCAAGAACAAACTCCCCACCAAAACTACTACAAAACGTTACACACAGATGTAAACAACAACACCTCTTATTCAAAACCTCTTTTCCAAGACGACATGTCTTAGCAGGCCAACAACAGCATGAGCTCTGCAATGCTCACAAGTAATGCCTCCTAGAGCACCCAGCCTCGGGTCTTGGATGGATGGAGCTGGAGGCACCCAGCCCTGGCTGCCACCACTGCTCTGCAGGTGTCAACAGCAGGCAGAAGGGCTTCTGCTCGCCAGCTGTGCCACATGCAGGGCAGCCCTGGGCACCAGCAATGTGGGCAGACCCATCAGAGGGTGGGCCGTGATGCTCTCCTGTGGAGTGGGACAGGCACCTTTGTGGCAATGGGCTCTGAGTCTTCAGCACCAGTTGGCAGGCGAAGCACCATTTCAAAATGAAATGGGTGGGGGAATACAAATAAAAATAATACAGTTTGCCAGCACTGGACTGACTGTGCGAGATGTTTCTTTTTGCTAATAAAAGTTGCTCCTGCAGAATCTCATTCCTTTTTTCAGTACAATTGCTGCTTCTTAATGGGGTGACAGACTATGCTGTCTGTATTAGTCAGCAATAGATGTAAGAGAGAAGCTCTGCCTGGTGGTGCCAAGCCTCAGTGTAATTTCTGCAGACATCCTCATCTGAAAACACCTTGGGTGACAGTTTGGCAGGCACACTGGCATTTCCAGCCGAGTCTCTGCTCCTCCTCACTGAACTTCAGCACTGCCTAAAGTCACTAACTGAGACAGAAACCCCACTGTGGTTGGAAGGGTACTGAGTGAGCTAGACTTTGTCTCTTGTCGAAATAAAGTAAATAAACTTTATGTGGAATGTGGAAAGGACATATGGAGAGCATCCCACCTCTGGTCCATGACAGGACACAGCTTTTGGCTACATCTGGCTGAGGACTGAAGGGATGTTGGAGGATGAGCTGCTTTTCCAGCCCCACGTCAGTGTCTCTGCTGCCGCACCAGGCTAGTTACAGCACCTATGATGATAATGTCTGTGTGGACTGAGCCCTCTCCTTTATCTGCTCAGTTATTCAGGTCATCAGCATTGCTGCTTCTAAGCTCAAAGGAGAGGAAACGCAGCTCTCACCCATTTATACGAGCAGTGCCTTCCTGGCCCCATCAGTACAGCATGGATTTTGCTTTAGAAACCTGACAGCCCAAGTCAGGCCTCTTTCTAATCTTGCTATTCCCCTTGGAAAGCAAATGCATTTCTTTTGAGACCGCAGAGAGCATTCAGCCCAGACTTTTGGCTTTCACTGGTTGCAGATACTTTGAAAAGACTAACTCCTGTTAATTAGAAAAGGATAAACAAACTCAGATCTTGCAAGTGCAGCTCTTATACTGACCAGTTCCAAAGGGGAAGGGAATTTGGAAGGTGGTTTGCCAGACATGTTTCTGAACCATCACTAGAATTAAAACAGACCCCATTCATTTTACGTGCCTTCTGAAAGCTACATTCCCAGTGAAAAGAAAGTAACATATTGATAACAGCATGCTCTGCCACAAGAGAGAATTGAGAATCACCCACGCGTTGCCTCGAAAACAAACAACCCCCAAACAATTGATCAGTCACTGCTAGTATAGAGACAGTCTATTACGGAGAAAAATACAGGTGGAAAAAAATCATCAGGGATGTGCAAATACCTTTATTTAAATTCAAGCAAATCAAAGTAAGCTTAGCTCCCATAAAGGGGAACAATGGATTATGGATGCATTTTTTTCTGGTCTTGGCAGAAAGAGAGCACATTTCCAGGCTACGGAAACCAGAAAATGGAGTCATTTCCCTGCCAAGGCTGGGATTTCTGAGATGGCTTAACCTGACTGCCAGGAAACGTGGAAGTGCATCAGAGACTTCTGTATAAATTGTTGCTTTGGCTCCCTGCATGTAATCTGAACACAGCCCCACGACTGAGCTCTTTATCCAAGCGCCCTGAGAGCACCACAATGCGAGCATCCTTGGGACACTGTGCGTCACTGCCAGCGACACGACGAGCCACAGGCAGTCCTAGAAACTTTTGCTGGGTATGTAAAAGGCTTAGTTAAGAAAAAAATGGACCAGTTTGCACAGCAGTCTATGGAAAAGACAGGGATGAAAAACCATCTACCTATATAGAAGGCTGTAAAAAACAAAGGGCAAGACCACCTCACCGCATGCACTACAGCTGTACATGCAGACGGCCGTACTCTGAGGAGAGGCTGACTGCTGTGCACAACATACAGAGCCTGGTGCACTGCCATCCTAACCTCAAGCAAACCTTGTCCTGAGTGAAGAAAGCCATCAGCCACACCTTCACCACTGGAGGCAAGAAAAATGCCCCGCTGAGAGTGGCCGCAATGCCTTTTGTTTTCATAATTTTCATTTCCTTTTTTTGCTGTGGCATGTAATACCATGTCTAATTTCAGTTCAGTCTGTCCACCGCCTACCTTCATTGCTTTGGGAATATTCATGACAGATCTTCACCTCAGAGGAAGTATAAATTTCAAACAGCAAAACCAGACCATGGTTTCTAACTAACTCTGCTGCTTTCTGCCTGGCATTTCTGCCAAGGAGACAAAATATTACAAAATACCTCAATTAGAAAGGAATAACAACAAGAATTCATTGGGTATCACCAATTCAGGCAGTGCCTGAAGCTGGGGCAGCCCCACCTCTGCTCACAGAGGCCCCAGGGCCCCACCTCAAGCACCAGACATGGGCACACACCATGCACGGTGCCAGGGACTTCCCACAAACATCAGGAATCATTCTGCCATAACATCTTTCAGCTTAATTTTCAAAGGAAAATATTTGGTGTTTTTTAAAATTTGGGGTAAAAATCCATCTCTACCAAATGTTAGGATCTGTGTACACTATCCAAAAGTTAGAGATGCTGCAGTTCTCCATCCAGCTTTCAGAACCCAGGTCACTGATTTGTCTCACTACTGCTACAGGAGAGGAGGTTTCATAGGGTTGTTTCCATTATAACCATTTCCACCTTCCCTTGTCTCTGCATTAATGGCTGAATTGCCATGCAGAGTATTCAGATATATAAGTAACAGAATCTGCAAACCAGCAATATCTCAATTGTCTGTCCCTGTTATTAGTTAAAAGCTGAAACTTTTTTGCTGTTGCTTTTAACAAAACATATTTCGCCCAAATTTGCAAGTTGCATTCAGCTCCAACAGGCATTAAAAGATAATAATTCCAGGCTTTCATTTCTAACATAGTTCTAATGTAATCCCCTTCTTAAATCTCTTCTTTTGTTAAAAACTGTATGAGAAAAGCATTCCAAATGATCTGGTTTGTGTTACACAATTCCTTTTCTGTAGGACTGTATTACCCTCTCACTGACTGCTCTGCTTTAAGCTGAAGCTCTGAAGCGCTCCCTTGGTTGCTCTGCTTGTAGTGGCTGAATAGCCTTCTGTGCTGGCAATGACTTGAAGACTTCTTAGTCACTTCCTAAGTCCATTTCTTTGAGGAACTGGCTGACACTGAAAGCCTTAAAGTTTAGAGCCTTTTGTAGCTCTTTTGGAGGGGAACATACTCCATTTATGCAACAGACTGTTTAGGTACCCTGTAATGCCTGCTGGTATCCAGACTACATCTTGTGCGCAAAACTCTGATGCAGTTGTTGAAGAATATGATTAACATAAAATGTCATTGGCATAAACATATATACATAGTCTAGAATCCTTCCATATGCACAGTCTGGAGTAACTGCATGAGTTACTTGTCTGTGAACAGAATGGCAGTCTTGCATTGGAGATTGAGCTTGGAATTCCAAAAAGCACTCTTCTGTTTAGATCTCCACAAGAACATTTTATCCTAACATTTAACAATATCAGAAAGCAATGATATATACATTTTAAAGTATTCTTCCCCCTTGCCCTGACCCCACCACTCTTTTTCTTCCTAATGCACTTTGTCCTAAAACCACGAACATGATTCACCTTCGCTTAAAAACTTATGTTTTTTGCCTTTGAACGTCTTCAGATTTGATTGCAGCAAGACTTACTGCGAGTAGTCATTTATTTCTGATTCAGGTGTAGTGCTTTCTTAAATGCTTACCTGATAGACCTCTACCCTTCCCCCAGACACTTGCCTTAATTTCTGCTGCTCTTGACTCTAACCGTAAGCCAGTGCAGTCAACAAGTGAAAGCTGTGACCAGACATCAGAATGAAAACAGAAGAACTGACTGCTCTGCTACCATCATGCCTTCCATTTCTATCCCCATGTACACACTGCCATATATTTTTTTCCTTGTTGGCACTAACACCAATGACATGCAGCTCAGCTTGCTCAGAGAAATTTATTTAATATGGCAAGGCTGGTTTGAAGCTAGACCAGAAAACTGACCCAGCAGATCACTCTGTTATAAGAACTCTAATTCTGAAACAAGAGAGGAGGTTTAATCAATTTCTGAAACAGCTGCTAACTTCAGAACATATGAAATCTCTGTAGATAAATATTATCGAAGTTACATAGCAGAGAGAATATTTTCTGTGTTGAAGACAGTACCAAAGAGTTACCTTAAATTTCACTGTTAAGAAAACAATTGAAAGAGTGGTATGGATTCTCTCATATCCCTAAATTACTTGAATTATTATTATTATTTTTTTAATAATAGTAAATCAATATAAAACAAGACTATGGCTATAAATAGAATTAAGAGATATTTATCACCTTGTATGCAGTCAGGAAAAGAAACCACACAGTCTGACAATTTTTTAGCCTTGCTATTTTCAATCCTAGATTTTTTTTCCAGCAACACTAAAGTAACTGAGCAATATATGACATTAGCTGGTGAACGCCTGTACTTCAGTGTGGGCAGATGATGTATAGTGACTGCCCTTCCTTGGGCTCTACTCCGTCTCCACCTCTGCAATCTCAGAAACATGAAACCCACCAAAGTTATAGCATTGAGGTTAATGTGAGGAGAAAACAGGTTATTCACTTCAACTGAAAGAGCAGGATCCCTGATGAGAAATCACAAGTCAGTAATTTCTGGGATGACTTCCAAAGGCACAAATAGGTGCTAGGGCTCATATCACAGAAAATCAAAGGGAGTTTGATAGCTTAATTACAACACTTGATTTAAACAGTGACAGTCCCACTAAGCTGAATTACCACACAGCTCTGGAGAAGCTGGCCACCAGTTTTACTCTCCAGAATCTCTCATCATCTCTTCCTCCAGATGTCTGAGCACTGTATAACTCATAACTATTATAGATACACAGACACACTATAACTTCCCCTGATCTTAAAGAATCTTGAGGAAAGCAAGGCAGAGAGAGCTAGGAGTGTTTACACTGGTAGCCTGTCCCTTGAGGATATGCTTGGTCTGCAGGACACCTTTGCCACCATTTTCATGCATATCTTCATCGTGACATGCCAGATGAAGGGGTATCATTCAGTACCTTA
This sequence comes from Centrocercus urophasianus, assembly GCF_019232065.1. NCBI lineage: Eukaryota > Metazoa > Chordata > Aves > Galliformes > Phasianidae > Centrocercus > Centrocercus urophasianus. Next base: position 3,309,364 of record NW_024884855.1, on the reverse strand, counting down.
TGCCTTCAGCTCTTTTGAGAAACTCCTACATTCATTGTTTGAGAACAGGACTTTCAAAAATAACGGATAGGGAAAACAAACAAAAACCGCCATGAAAACAGAACAACTCCCTCCTTATCCCCAGCCAAATCTGCCATGCCTGGCTAACAGCAAAGTCATCATTTGTTTTGGTTGAGACAAATTCTTTTCTGAAAGCTGTACCTTACACAAAGAGACTCCATTCAAATATGCAATTAAATTCGCTTCTGTTCAGGAAAGCAGGCCACATAGAGCATGATGTCAACACATCCCTACAAGATTTCTCCAAGAGTTCAGCAGAATAATTAGCTTTGGTACTGTTGCACAGTAGTTTTTATCTATCAGAGCTTTATCTTGCCTTCTCTCAGTGGTAAGTCTAAGAGAAATCCTGAACATTTGCCTCATGGGTCTAATAATCTTATTGATGCTCAAAGCGTTTAAATGTGATCTGCAGCTCCTTCACTCTTTGACATTCCAGTTCTTAAAAAAAAGTCAGATATTTTGGCAGGTGCTTAGCTCAGACTCGTTCTTCAGGCTATGAGGCTTTTGCCTGTCTAATTAGCTGTGGCAAAAAGCTGAGAATGTTGACAATCTGGGGATGTGAGGTAATAAAAAATAGATTATTTACCGGCAGCAAATTAAGCCCTCTAAGAACCAGTGTGATGAGTTGTGCCCCTCTGACAATTCCCTCTAGCAGACAGATACACTACTGTCTCCATCTGTCTATCAGTGCAAAGTGTACCTGATGGCATGTTTGTAATCTATTTTCCCATGCAAAAGACTTGGCTCACCAAAGCTTTCAGAGACTAAAGAAAGAAACCTTTCGGGTGACAGGAAGCAAAATGTGTGTGCTTTCAAAGACGACTTTCCCAGTTTTCTCTGAACAGTGCAAATAATTGGCCAGTGGCACCTACCTCTGTTTACTAAGGTGGGAACTGGAGAAGCTGGGGGAATATCATGGAGAAGATCCTCCTGGAAGCTATGCTAGGGAATATGGGAGAGAGGGAGCTGATGTGGGATAACCAGCATGGCTTCACCAAGGTCAGGTCCTGCCAGACCAACCTTGTTGCTTTTTTTGATGGCATAACTGTATAAGTAGACAAGGGAAGAACCACTGATGTCATCTATCTGGACTTCAGTAAGGCCTTTGACACAGGCCCCCATAACATCCTTCTCTCCAAACTGGAAAGATATGGATTTAATGGGTAGAATGTTCAGTGAATGAGGATCTAGTTGCAAGATCGTACCCAGAGAGTGGTGGTCAGTGGCTCAACATCTGGATGAACATTGGTGACAAGTGGTGTCCCTCACCATTGAGTCAGTACTGGAACTGGTTCCCTTTAACATCTTTGTCAGTAATATCAACAGTAGGATTGAGGGCACTCTCAGCAGGTGTGAAGATGGCACCAAGCTGTGTGGTGCAGTTCACATGACTGAGAGATGGGATGCTATTCAGAGACACCTAGGCAGGCTCATACTGCACCAGGCTCAGTGAGCCCAGGTGAACTGCATGAGGTTCAATAAATCCAGGTTCAAGGTCTTTCACCTGGATCATGGTAAACTCTGCTATTAGTAGAGTGCTAAGCTGGGGAATATAAGGACAGATCACAGCCCTGCCAAACAGGACTTGGGGGTACTGGGGGATAATAAAATGGACATGAGCCAGAAGTTTGATCTTGTAGCCCAGAAAGCCAACTGTATGAATGAAATGAACTGACTGAATGAAAAGAAATGTGGCCAGCAAGTTGAGGGAAGTGATCTTGCCTCTTTGCTCCATGCAGGTGAGACCTGCTAGCAGAGCTCACTTCACTTCAGATCACTTTGTCCTTTTAGGCAAAGGACCAAAAAAGGGAGAGAAAACTTGACTTACTGAACTGTGAACAGAAAGAATAATAGAATTGTAGAATCACAGAATGGCTTGGTTTGGAAGAGACCTCAAAGATTACCAAGTCCCCAGCCCCCTGCTGCAGGCAGGGGTGCCAATAACTAAATAGCGAATCAGACCAGGTAGCACAGGGCTGCATTCAACCTGGCCTTGAACACCTCCGAGGATTTGGCATCCACAGCTTCTCTGGGCAGCCAGTGTCAACACCTCACCGTTCTCTCAGTGAAAACGTTCCCCTAAACATCCAATCTAATTTTCCCCTCTTTTAGTTTAAAACCATTCCCCCTGTCCTATTAGTACCTATCCATACAAAAAGTTTATTTCCTTCCAGCTTATAAGCTCCATTTTTAAATATTGGAATATACAAATTCCACTTAATAAGTGGTATTTTGTAAGATATTTGCTGAAATAAATTTCACTGATCCACCGTCTCATTGGTGATCACAGTTAGTAGCAACTGTTCAAATGCACAGGGAACAATCCTTGATTTCTAGCTTTTCCTTCCTGAAAATACTGGAAGAGACTTGAAATGTTAACTTTCCAGTAATACAATTAATTTGAAAAGAACTTAGGGAGCTGACTGTGTTTTTTGACTGTTGTTTTTAAAACAAACATGGGTAATGGGCTTGGCAGCTTTTTAGAAAGCTTTGGCACCATGGAAGAAAAAAAAATATAAAAGAACCCTTTTCCTATGTGCAGTTCAGAAAGAGAGAAAGTGTATTCCCAATACCTGACACTGAGTTTCACTACACTGTTGAAGCCACACACTGAAAAAAATTAACTGCCAAGGGGATTTTACCAATAAATAATTGAGTACAGAATTCAAGAAGGGTCAAGGCTGGTACATTTTTCCCTGCAACTATAATGGTGTGCTGTTCCAAACGCTTAGACTACTACTGCATGTGAGACATCACCAAACCTTGTCTGGGGAGGCAAGGATTTGATGTGTAGAACAATTCTGAAACTGAGGAAAATGAAAAGAGAAAAGAAAGGAAAGAAGTTCTAGTTTTATTCTGGCTTTTTATCCTGAGCATGTTCCTATATCTTCCTATATCCCATATCTTCCTAGTATCTTCTGAACCTACTGACACACCCAATCTACATTTGAGAGCAATGTGGCTATCGGATCAAGTTCTGTTAGATTCTATTAGATTTGCAACCACAGGTGTCTTCAATGAGAAAAGGGACCTTGCTAAGGGGAAAACTACTGCATGACATATCATTTACAATGGGTTCATAATAAAAATACAGCTTCTTCTTAGAGCTTCTGGATACAGTTACAGCCAGATAGATAGATATTCACTAATCAGGACACCAAACAGAAAGGTATGCCATCTTAAACTGCAGCCCAGGAGTGCTTGAAATTACCTATGGGAGAAAACTCCTGGCTGGAGCTGACTGTCTGAGCTTGCTGTAGAGGTTCAGTACCGACACTCCAAAAAACCTCAGATGAATGTCTGGGATGTCACAGGCAGGGAAGCTGTTCCCTGAGCTCCTGTTAATGTAGGGGACTTTGAATTCAGCAAAAGGTAAGCAGCAAAGACTTCATTATCTAGGCTCTCATCTCATTTAGGTCTATTTAAAACAGGTTCCCTTGTTTCAAACATGCTACCTGATCATTTCACTGGATGCCTTCCTTATCTGCTTTACCAGAAGCAATGAGTGAGAACAGCAGCTTCTGAAGAGTTATTTGAGATCCTACAGGATCTGAAAGCTTGTCTCTGTAAGGAGCTTACTCTGCCACTCCTGCAGAACACTGGCTGCCCAGATAAACCAAGATTGCAGGCTGCTGCAGGGACTCCTTGTATATAAAAAAAAAGGGAAGCACATATCGCTGGAGGACTTTGGATGGAGGTGCTCTGGAAGAAGCATTTGAGTCTTCCTAATTTTGCACAACATGAACCATCACTTTTTGTTTTTCCCCTGGTAACTCTTTTAGATGCAAAGTGCTCATACACACCTCTACTTTTGCTCCAGCAGTTGAAGCGGGTTCCTGGCCTGGTGCTGGAGAGCAGTGATCCCTGAGATGCAGCTGTCCTGTTTGCAGGCTCAATTGCAGCTGTACCTTCCTTGCCATTGCAGTTGGCGTGATGTACCTTGGCACATAAACATCAACAGGTGCGATGCAGCCAGGAGCGCCGTGTAGCACAGTGTGGCGTGAATTAGTACCCTGTTTCAGACAGGAAAAGGATTAAGAAAAAGGCAGAAAAACAGACGATAATGACAGTAACTAAATTAGTCAGTAGGAGACAAAGTTGCCACCTTAAATCTTGGGTACTTTTTCATTTCCCCTTGTGCTTTGATGAGAGAGTACAACTGAAGTCAGCTTTGTGTAGGGCTGGGAGAGTTTTAGAGCACTTTTAGGTCAGTGAGATGCTACAGACAGCAAATGCAATCTTTTTCCCCACTCGTTCTCCTACCCCCACCTTTGGGAAACATTAAACAACAGCACAAAGAATTTCTAAGCAACTGAAGTGAAGTGATGCTTAAACAACAGCTACCAAAAACACAGCCATACTTCTTCAAGGGATTTTGAAAGAAAGATTCTGAATTTGAATGGAAAATGTCTCTAAATCCTTTAAGCTGCTTTGAAAATCTCAGCCTCATGATATGGTTTACATCTAAAATTACAGTGTTGTTCTGAAAACAACCAGAAGACAACCTTACCTGAAAGAATGGCAGACTGAAAAAGCCAGAATTCTGCTGCACTGTTTGTTTGTGCTTTTTCTTTAAGCATAGAGTCAATTTATTTAAGGGCAGGCTGAATGCGAGTCTGTCCTTTCGGTACAGGAACCACTTTGGAGCAGCAGCATCAGGCCCCAGGCAGTACTCAGATAAGCACCACAATAAAGGGAGGTTCTTGGGGAGCAAAGCTCACAGCACAGCTTTAAGCTGCGCTCAAATGAATGGCTGTGATAGTCTGAAGCACCTGCAACTACATAGGAGGCTCTGGATTTGGAAAGAAACTTTATTGTCAGAAGATTATGTCACTATTTAAGACAATTTATAGCACAACTAAGTACTACAGCAGGGATTCAAATGTGAACAAAAAAATTCACATGAGCGCTCTTATTTACACAGATGCCTCCTGCAATGGCACAGTGAACTGCAGCTCTCACACATCATACACTGGGATGTAGCACATATATGACATATCCCTACATCTCTTTGCATTTCATATTCTGCTGGTGTATGCATCTCGCCATCCTGGCACTAAAATCTCATCTTAATATTGCATGCTTCTCAGAAATAAGTTCATTATTTTTTTGAAAGAAAGAGGGGCAAAAAAGGAAGACAGCCAAGTGTTATACAGAGGGTGATGCTGAGGACGTCTTTATAAGTAATCTGGAGTGTGAAATAACCAGGGTGTTTAGTATTAAAAATGTAAATTCCTTAGAGGTGATCGAGAACAGTACAAAGAGAGATTTAAGCTTCACTTGTGTTGGAGGATTTATTAGTTCTTGAAAAGAAGATTTCAAAGAAACCAGTAATGAATGAGGGAATAATTACATACCGAGTTTGCAGAGAATAAACTAATTATAAAAATATGGTATGTTATAGGCCATCTGCCCCCCCTCCCAAAGAACTGAATTGTCAAATTACTGAGCCAGAGATGACACATTATAATTATACTGTTACTATGCAAGATTTAATACAAAATCTAACAACATTTTGCAGTAACACCCATTTCTCTTTCTTGTTTGAAAATGAGAGTCATTATATGCTATCATGAGATTTGACATTGCTTGTCAGTATTCCAACGTGTCAGGATAACTGCGTAACCCATCTTTTTGGAATGAGAAAAGCAAGTGACAAATCCAACGGAGGGATATTTCACTGCCAACACGGGAAATAAGTGAGTTTAACTATCATTCGGAGCACAGAGTAATCACTTAATAATCTAAACCAAATTATTTAATTCTGTGAATAAGTGCACAGACACTCAACAGAATGCATCAAAGCAACAATGTGTCCCAAACAATTTCTCCTTGCCTTTGGGCTTTCTTTTATTAATCAAAAACAGAGATAAAACAGGCTGTGTTTCCCTTCAGCATTTGTGTTGATAGAGCCTCTCCTCTGAGAATGCTCACTTAAAACCTATTTTAATATCTAGCTTAGACAGGATCACAAAGATTCCACTATCCTGTTTGGCTGAGAAGTGTGAGCCCCTCCTGGAAATGAAGGTGCCTGGAACCTGGTATTCACTTCCAGCTATTAGCAGTGGTGTATCATAGCTAGGAATTAAACAATTCAGAATGATGAAGCCTTTATTTTATATTGCACTAATTTTGTCTGCTACTTACAGGTCTTTCTTCACTTTTCATGATTCCTTACAAAGCTGTGTGCAGTAATTTCATAAACTTTGGGAGATTCAGTGCCAAAGCTCATCCAGCATGTAATTTAGCTGTAGTACAGTTTTCTTCAGGATTTTATTCTCAGAAGACTTTCATTTACTATCGGTGAGTTTGGGCTTTCCTGAAAAACACCAAGAGAATTATCAGGTAACCAGCACCACTGCTAATGGCAAAAACAGTATTGAAAAAAAAAAAAAAAAGCACAGAAAGCCAAACAGAGCGTTTTCCTGTTTTCTCTGTTGATGACAAGTGTCTGTGCCGTGACTGCAGGCACCATCTTCTCAAATGAAATCGTGCCTTTTGTTTGGAAGCTTTGTCCAGCCATGTGCCTGCCATCATCTCGCAGCCGTTGTTCCACACGTGCTGAGGATGTAGCAAAGCTCTTAGTGTCAGCTGGGCAAGGAAGCCTGTCAGAGACAGCAGAATCCTTGTGAGCTTACAAAAGAGTCGCTCACATGCATTTAAACTCTGAAACCTGAAGAAAATCACCAAACCATTTTTCATTAGCTAGTTTTGGTGCCCTGAAAATCTAGTTCTGATCTTGTGGGCCAGATAATATTGTGAGAACGTTTCCACTTGCTTCGTCGGTCTCGGGGTAAGAAGCAACCATCTATGGGCAAGGGAGAGAAGGAAATGGGAGGTGAGGATATTTTTAAGCACCGTAGTTCCAATGCTGAACTACATGCTACTACAGCTAAGAGTCTGCTTCATCATCCTTCCTCCTCTCTCACCAGTGATTTAAAATAGTCATTTCTATTTCCATAATGTTTCTGTAGCAACGACCAAAACTGCTTACAAAGGGGAAAAAAATTGAGAAGAGATTAAGGTAATATTTCAATTCTTGATGTATAAAAGTACAAGGAGAATCTCCTTCAAGCAAAAGGTTTTAACATATTAAAAACAAACAAAAACCAAAACAAGCAAACAAACCAACCAACAAAACAACCACAAAACTCAGGAAAGAAATAGATGGTAAAATACAGAATGTTCAAAGCTTTTAGTTGTTGTCACAATATCCATCTGGCTTGAGATGTCCACGTATGATTACAGCTTCCTCTTTGCCCAGGACACTCTAAATCTGGATTCAGTTCTTATTTACACCAACTTCAAATTAAGGATTTAAAAGCTACTTAATAAAGCTGACACTTAGATGAGACAAATTAAATGCAAGTGTTGAAGAATATACTAAAATTTAGTATTACATGTATTAAAAATAAAGTTATATTTTGTCCCATTAATTTTGTTTCAGAAGAAATTCTTGAAAAACTACTGTGATTTCCTAAACACTGAGACAACAGCTCTATTTCCAGTGCAATGAAACAAACTGGTATATTTCTGGACAAGAAGATACGAAGCTGCCACCGCTTCCAGAGAGGTAAGAATCCCCAGAAGCGTACGGCATTCAGACTGGCTTTCTCATTCAACTCACCTCCCAGGTGGGAACGCGGACTGCATCTGAAGAGATCAACCCCCCAATAAACAACATGCTGCATGCTCAGCTTATTGAGTTCAATTCACACTCCAAGCCTTGCTCGCACACAATGGATAAGCAGCCCTGTCCTTGCAGTGCGGTAGGTGGCCTTCTGTTCAGTTTGTGCTGTGGGTCTCTGAATCAAATGCGCCATCCCTGTTAGATGGAATCAGCTAGTAATTACTTTTTAAACCGCCGAAGTTGTCCCCAAAAGGGTATTTTTTGCCCTTAGGTGAACAGCCCTTTAAAATTGTCCAATAACACAGCTATGTGTATCATTCTGGAGCTGATGTCCAGCCCAAATGTCCACTACTCCTGAAGAAAAATTTCCTTTGGTCTGCAAACATACCCTCAGCACGTTTTGCACATAGGACAAAGTGTCAAAAGTCTGCAATTTTGCACATGTGAATAGCAAACCAATGTCATCAACTGAACACAGCCCTAGCTGAGATTAATTGAAAAGCAAACAAACAGCCAGAAAAACCCTGAAGAGAGATTTTCCCCATCTCAGTATATTAGAAGAGGGATTACTACTGACAGCAACTTGAGAGAAGAAGAAATAAAGGACAGTGAAGGGGGAAGTAGTTTGCAGCATTCAATCAGTATGCAGCCTCAGACTCTTAATTTGCAAAAGCTCTGCTATAGACGACATTCGAGCACTGCTGATAGCCACTTTGCTTCCAATGACTGTAGCTACTGCAGATGCAGCGTAATGACTTCTGTAGTTGTGGAAAGATTTCCTCAGATGAAAGAGTTATGTCAAAACTTTGTTTTCCCTCCCATTGTTTGGTAAGACAGCATAGATGAAGTGGAATCCACTTTGGTGAGTTCTTATCAGGCATGTATACGTGCACACTTTTTGGGATGCAAAGTATGTTTAGCTTGCTTGATTTTGCCTTACCTCCCTTGGTGCATTCTGATGAAAAAAGCTCACAGCAATTTAAATCGTGTTCCTCTGCCTCCCTGTGACCCACCTATGAGGTCCTATGACTCAAGCATAACTCTCTGCTCCCTCACTACTCCAGCCCCAGCAGCAGGAATGTAGGGCATCTCTCACAGAGCTGCCTTAGCTGAGGCTTGGCAGAGAGGCAGGCATGGGATCGAAGCTCGAGCCACTGCTTGCCCACTCTTGGTCAAATAAAGAGATCACCTGGCTGTCTTTTTAAAAGAAGACCATTGCCTAGTTAGCTCATGGTACAGAAGGGTGCCAGGGAATACTGTCCTGGCACAGGAACAGAGCAGATCCTGCTGACCTCAGGAAAAAGCAATGGCCTCTGTACTAACACAGGTTCAGGTAATCCCCATCTGAATTTTCAGTTAGACAGTATGAAATCTTCCAACAAGTCTTTACTCAATACAACCCCAATTAGAGACCTACTGCAAATGACCAAGTCCTGGAGCCATGAAATGCAAGCAATGGCTCCCAGCCCAGCTGCCAGTCGCTGGGAGAATCACTCTGCTAAGTTAACCAAACCCAGACAGAATACACACACAGAGCAAATGCTCTGCACCTCCCCTTAGCACTGTGGACTGGACCCCAGGTCACTGGATTTCTTTGCCTTTCTGCCCCAGTGAGTGTAACAAGTGTTTTCTTCTGGTGCTAATCCCAAGCAACTGTTAACAGCATCACTTCAACCTTGAAATGTCTGCTTAAAATGCTGTTCTTCCTCCAAGTAAAATCATTTTGATCAGATTCTGTCTCCTGCATTTCTCATCTCTCTCTAAACTGAAATGTGAAACATTTTAAACAATAAAAATCACTGTACTGGAAAGCTGCACTGTTTACTTTTTGTATGCTGCATACAAGTGTACAGCAGACCTTTAAGAGTTCTAAATTCATTCTGACCTTCTTTGTCAGTTATTTACTTTGGGCCTTGAGGAAATGCTTAGCTAAAATGGCCTTTTTCCCTTTCAGAAATCTAATCTTCCAGAAAAATTCCACTGGACAGCAGGTTTTGTAATGGAATTACTGTAGTTAATTCCTATCACAGCAGTTCCTTAATGAAAGGCTGGAAGAAAGTCAACAGGTACCGTATTCTGCAAAAGGTGCTGTGAATACGAGTGCCTTAGTACAGAAAGGTGTGTCATCCTCCCATCAAGATAATTAACGGTCTCTCGAGTCAGGCAATTAAAGGTTGCAATAATAATCTATAAGATATCTCCCTTTGTTTCCCAATTAAAACTTTTCAGACTAATTAAAAACATGGTTGTGTCATGCAGTGTGGTGGTTTCCAACCGGCACAATAAAATAATGGGTCTCAGCCAGAGAAGATAAACGCTTGAAAAAAAATTACCCATTTAGCACCATCTTATGTCAACACTGATATACGAAGTTCTGTTTTGTGTAGTGGAGAAACCATCTTTTCTTTAAGGTACTCCTGCAGTGGCTTTCATAGGAGCTGAGAGCCTCACCTTGCTCTTTAGGGAGACCTTTATACTTCAAGTTCTGTAGCCAGGAGTCAAGTGCTTGGGTCCAGAGAGCAAATGAGCCCAAAGTAATGTCAACTATATGAAAAAGGAGGGAAAGATTAATTAAAACTCCTCAGAAATCTCTTCAATATCATTGTCTGATGTGCTTTCTATCAGCAGAGTTCTGTCTTCCATCTGGCAGCTTTAACAATATAATGCTTTTAGACTGTTCCTAAGGTAATTATGCCAAATACGCCGAACATGAAGGGAAGCAATTGGTATAAGTTTCAGATTAATCTCTGCACATTCTGGTTTTTCTATTCTGCCTTCAGAGGCTGAGGTCGTTGTTTTTGTGTTGCTTATCAATAGGTTTTTTCTTATTGTGGCTGGTATTACTGTCCTGCTAGCTGGGATCACAAGGGACCTGGCTTGCCCCTCAGTGGTATGGCACAGCCACTGTGAGCTGAACACAGAGCTGGGACACAGCCTCTGGTTAGAGTATAAGCAACACGGACCTCCCCCATGGTCTACACACTCAAACACTTCCTGTGGGCCTGTGCTGGCATTAGAACTCAGTTCAGAATAACCACTGATAGACTCTAACTCCTCTTTGCCTGCTGCAGGCCTGGGGGTTTATCATCCTTGTGCACTGGGATACAGCAAAATCATATCGCTCAACCGTGTACACTGAATGACATCTGTCTCCATTTCTGTCCCTCACTTACTACTTAATTAGTGGAAACTAATTGCTATAAGAATCTTTTTATCTTTAACTAACCAAACGTGTGCAATCCTTTCTATTTTTCTTTGTTTAAAAAAGAGAGGTGGTGGAATCACACATAAGTATGCTGCAAGGGAGCATCCACCTGGCTATTGTAAGGAATTTGTTCCTGTCTTTGCCGTGCTCTGAATTATATCTGTTTTTTGTTGCTCTTTTCAGCGTTATTAAGCATGATCATTTGCTCTCAACCACAACGGACAGCTTGAGCCAGTATTCCTTTTATCTGGCTGTACTATTCTAACACAGCAGCTACTTCTTACAGCAAGACAAACATGAAAAATGGAGAACTTGATAGAAAGCAGCCAGATGGCTTCTTGGAAAAGGCCTATCCTTTCTTTTAATTGATAGTTACAGTAGATCAAAGTGACAAACTTTACCCTTGAGTCTTGCAGACAGAACTATGTTTATACATAATTTTACCACCAAATTCATGAAAAAGAACGAGGTTGACTCCTAAAATCTTACTTTACTACTTTACTGAAACTATGAGCTTACTGGCCCGATCCAGTCTCTTTGTACCTGTATGTATCATTTCTAAGACACAGTCCTGGACTTACTTAATCGTGTGAGAAGGCCAGTTTGCATCTATGAAAGAGGAAAACACCACAGATTTCTGGTTCTCAGCATTGCATTCAGCTACAGTGAGAAAAATTAAAAAAAAAAAAAGTAATGATGTCATAAATTTGGAGGGCGTAATCTTGTTTATTGATTGCTTTGGGCTAAGCAAAACTCTGTGACTGAATCAAGTTCTAGACAAAATTTTAAGGAAAGCAAATTTGTAAATCTGTGCATAAACAAGAAACGCCTTGAGAAAAAGGTAAGCAGGGCCACTGCTGCAGGCCTGGCTGCCCATATCTCTGACTTATTGCTGGGAAGATTCACACCTGACACAACCAGACCACATTCGTTCTGCCTTCAAACATTCTGTTCAGCAGGTGAAACTTGTTGCCTGCTCACAGGATTTGAAGGAAATAAAAGCTTCCTAAACTTGAAGAAAACTTGTTTGCGGCAAATGTTTCACTCAGCTCTGACTATGAGACAATTCTCAGCACGACTGAGTCTGAATCAGATCCCATAGAAATCAGGGGAAGATTTTTTTTCCTCTTTGGAAGGAAGCATAACCAAATCTTTAAATTTAAAGTTTTAGAACTTAAAACTAGTAAATATACACAGTGGTCCACAAAAACACAAGTATCTCTGTTTCCTAGAAAAAAGTACTAAACAAAACTTCCAGAGAAAATGAAATACTCCCATTATTGTTGCCTTTTCCAAAAAAATGACCTTGAAACAAGGCATAGTAGGGCTACGTGCAAGTCTAGGATTTCCAGACTAAACAAGAGGGAAAGGCTGGTGTTGGGGCAAAGCCCTTCTTCCAGATGGACTGGGCAATGGGCAGCAGCTGCAGACTGTGCAGGTGTGCGCCTGCAGAACAAGTGCTGCTGGATCTGCCCTACAGATCATTCGACTGGAGCTCTGCTTTTTAACTGTCTTTTTTAATTCTTTCTCTGTAGTTTAAAATGGCAAACTCATTGCCATTGCAATTTCAATTCACTATCACTTTCCAGTTTTTATAGCCAAGGATGGCTACATATCCACCCTTCTGGGCAGAAAGCATCATACCGACAAACTTGTTGGCTCCTCTGAAGGAGATGTCACTGCAGAAGTAGGCACACAGAAAACTTAAATAGCTGAAAATGTTTTGTGCTGCTTGTGGCTAATTAATCCAAAGCTTCATAGATAAAGCGATAACACTACATCTGTAAAGCCCTGAGCTCTAGCTTATTGTATTCATGTATATGCTTGCTCATTTACAGCATTTATTGTCTCTTGATTATGTGCTATAACTCTCTCCCCTATTATGTGTTTCTGATAAGACACTACCCTATAGCTCAAGAATCCACTCAGATTATCAGTGACTGACCAAGCACCTCCAGTGGAGTCAATTCAAGGGTTATTTAAGTGGTAATTGGTAAAAACAGCTTCACATAGGATTCATGAACTGAATCTGTCCACACAGGCAAACTTGTGCACTGCCTCTAATATACTGATGAGATCTTTGAGAAGTCAGAAATTCCTTGTTTAAAACACAGATAATAAAGTCCAGTGCTTGCACTGATGTTATCGGCGCTGGATCAAGCTTGGAGTCCTTTAGGACAAACAAAACAGGTCCATCCTCTGTAGACGTTGCTTACATAAACAGGCATACCTTGCTGCCAATGTCAGTTTGATTTATGTTTTGAAGGTCATTTCTGTAATCTAAAAGAGATTAGATGTACGTTTAGGGGAAAGCGGAGATTATAGAATCATGGAATTGCTCAAGTTGGAAAAGACCTAAAAGATCATCGAGTCCAACTGCAACCTAACCGAACTACTCTAACTCTAGAAACCCTCCACTAAATCACGTCCCTAAGCACCACATCCAAACACATTCAGTGAGGTGACTCAACCACCTCCCTGGGGAGCCTATCCCAGTGCTTAACAACCCTTTTGTAAAGAAGTTTTTCCTGATTACAGATGAGAAGCTTCTGTGAGAGAAGTTGCCTTGCCCACTCCTCCTTCTCCAGTTACCTTTCCCTAGGGCTAATCAATCACTGACCTAAAAGTAGAGGAGAGATGCTGATTCCTGTGCAGTTATAATTCTTGCTTATATTGTGGAAAAGGAAGTACAATGAAGTTTTCTGTTTACACAAAAAAAGAACACTTTCCATTAAAGGATCTTTACTCATCAAAAACTTTGACTGAAACTACTTCAGCTACCAATTACTGTGAGCCACCTACTGACTTCCTGTAACTAGAAATGTTCCATTAATTCATAAAAACGTGATGTGAAATACAGTAGCTATAAGCCCTTTCACCAGGTGCAAGGCAGAGAGGTTCACCTCACTTGTAGGGGCTAACCATATGTGCAATCAACAATGACATGGGTTAAAACTCATTTTGTTTGGTTTGGTTGATCACGTTAGAATCATTAAATTTCAATCCATCTGTACTAAAGAGAAACAGGAGCAGCAGAAAGAGATACTCACAATTCATCCAATACCTATATCAAAACAGTCATGTAACTGAACACGACATAAGAGATGTTTTGTGAGAGGAATATTTTCACTTCTGCTACAGCCTGTTTGAAGCTGGGAAATACCCTGGTTTGGGAAGGAAGAGCAAGTTACCTGCAGGCATGGCACAGACTTGAAGTTATGTGGTCAACTACAATGTTTAAAAACAAGACAATCTGTTTTGAACACCGGAGTCTTCTGGGATTCAAAGCCATAACTTCTTTTATTTCCTTCCTAAAATGTTAATTCAAATGTGCAACTAAGTAAGTGCCAAAATAACTTGTAAAACTTTTAGTAACCCCACATTGACAGAAAAGATATATTGCAGAATGTGCTTCATTCCCTTTGATCTATGATTTATTGATGTACAGTATGAAATATTCATTAAAACAGACTGCTGTTTCTCGTTGATTTGTCATGTTTTTAATTCATATTTTAACACATTAATAAAACTGACACTATTAATTATTTTTTGAAATACCAAATATATTTGAGATGTAAAACTGGCATGGGTTATGTTTGATATTAAAATAGCAGGAGGAATTAGTTCAAGCAAAATATGATCTGCATGTGCTTGTAATGATATTCTATATTCCATAGCCCCAAACAACTCCCTAGTTCCCTTCACTACTTTGAAACAACTTTAAATTACAAATGCAGACTTCACTTAGAAGCAGCTTTAACATTAAGCTCACGCTGCTTTGGCATTTCATACAGATACATACCTTCATCAGCCTTTGCTTTCAGTACAACGTATGCATGTAATGGAGGGGCACAGGAACCTGTTTTTCTGGAATGATAACATATGCTTGTCTTCAGTGTTTTGTTTTTTTCTTTCTTTTCTCCTTAGCAGCAAGGTGGTTTAACCATCCACAAAGAAGCTTGGCTCTCCCACCCTGTCTGCTGTGTAGTAATAATCAGAAGGCTAATTCATTTTTAAGGGTAATGTAGTCTGTCTTATAATGGAAGACGTGTTATTACAGTTTCTAACTCAGAGAAAAGCACATCAAAATGAGCCTGGCTAATTCTGCTTACTTAAGAGATTGTTTTTCTGGAACTGAAACAACTCATTTAAAAATAGTTACAATTTCAAATAAATAAACTATTTTAAATAGCGCATCACAACACTAAGAAATCACTTCTCATTTCCCAGTGAATTTCTGAAGAGATGGAAATAGAAAGAAAAGAACTAGATGGAAAACCATAGAATCCTAGAAAACATTGAGTTTAAAGAGGTCTTATAGACCATCCAGTTCCAGCCCTTGCCATGGGAAAAGACATTTCCCACCAGAGCAAGGCCCCATCCAGTCTGGCCTTGAGGGATGGGGCCCATGCTTTGGGCAGCCTGTCCCAGTGCCTCACTGCCCTCTGATTAAGGTGCCCAAGCCTGGAAGTGTTTGGAGCACCTCACTTTTCTTTGGAGCCCCTCTGCAGCTCCACTCACAATGGGGCTCTGGGTTTTCTCCCTTAACAAAATCTAAGCTTAACCTGAAGGAACTGTACCAACGTCACTAACATCTTTCTCATGTGGTGGAAAAGTAACAACCAGAAAAGCTTGCCTGGAGAACTGAGAAAGCCCAAAGCTGCTACGCTGCAAGGTGCCTCATACAGAGAACTGTCAAATCAGCTTTTGCCTTGGTCTCTGACCACTAGGCACCAGCTCAGACCAGCTCACCAACACTGGATGCCATGTGTCCTGTAGGTCTCATGCTTTGGTAAAGAAAGAAAAAGATGTCCTCTTAATAACACACATACATTATCTGCCAGTCTCAATGTCTCAAATCCTCCTATTTTCTACCAGCTATACAGAAGCTCAACTTTTTCAATTGTTTTTTTTTAAATATTGATTTGTTTTACGTTAAATCAGCATTTCATCTGACCTTTAAAATTGAAGAATCCATGGTTCAGCTGCTCCCAAAGCCTTTGGCATCACGTTATTATGGAACTACGCTTCAGGTCTGTTTAGCAACTGACCTCAGACAGGAAGCTCTGCAAATATATTGTAGCTGCTTCTTTATTAACTGTCAGCATCTTCAGCTACTGCAGTTCAAAATCCATCAGAATACAAAAGAAATATTAAGAACTGACTGAAAATAAGACAGCACAGTTTCGCCAGGATCCTGCAAAGCATTCAGTAAGGACACACATTTGTGCTCCCTGGTGCTGCACTTCCTATGTTGTGAGCAGAACTGCAGGGCCACCCCAGCACAGGCATTGCACAGATTTCACTCTCAACAAGTTAATGACACTGGAAAGCACTCACTGATTGAGAATAAGCATTCCTTTCTCCACTGTGTCATGAAGAAGGTGTTGAATAAGAGCGAGATCAGAATCTACACTTGGGTGGAATGGATGATGTTGATCAACATTTTATGTTCACTAGGATTTAACGAAATTGTAACCAGAAACCCCTCAAGCTGTGTGCAAAGTTTATTTGAAATGTCATTATAAAGGGAAGACAGTCCCTGTTCCAGCAAAATGAGGTTTGTGACTATATGCATACCTTTTGTGCTATGGTGAGCTGCAAGGACATCTGGAGTCAGTTTCAATAAAACAGCATAAAAGAACTGCAGTAAGAGCTAGACATAAGTCATAAGTCAGCTTTAAGAACGAAAAGCAAATTCATTTTTAGCTATAACTTCAGTTCTGGTTGTCAGTTTCAAGGCTGTGCCTGTGTGCACACCCAGGGTACTCATCCACTGCTTTGCTGGGACACCCAGGAAGGTGCAGCCAGGTTAGACACAGGACTGGCTCTAGATAACAGAGCTGCTGGAACAGAGGCGACGGAACCTCCACTGTTAGATGGCTGAGTGATAGCTAGAGGAGTAATCTGGGAAGAGCTGGTCTCCGTCAATCCTGGACAGTTGCAGGGGTTCCCCTCAGCAGCTCCTGCTGTGCCTAACAGTCTGAATGCCTCAGTACTGGCTAGCACATGGGGCAAGAAGCTGCACCCTTCCACTGAAGACTTTTCCTGGTGCAAAAGGGAAAAAATAGCTATTCCTGAAATGTTTGCAGATAGTTAAAGGAAAGTCACTGCAGAAGCTGGCATGTTGGTATGCATTTGTATATGGTTACACAATTTAAGAAATGTTTTGTCTGCAGTGAGGTTACACCAAAAATAGAGCAGCGCGGTACTTGAGAGCATCTTCTGTAAAGCAGATGAAGCCCAGTCTGCAAGGATGGACAGCAGGCTCCCATTTCCACACAGGCAGTGGCAAACCACCTTTCACCTATAAAACCATATAGCCCCAACTGCCTTACAGCAGCCTGCGCATGCATGTCCAGCAGCTGCCCTGAGCTCTGGACAGGGTCAGGGAGATCCAGGTCACTCTACAATGACACTGAGCTGTTTGCTTTGTCTTTGCCTCAGTTTCCTTTTCTATAAAGGGGGTAATATACAGCACTTGGAATTAGCGGATGAAAAGGGTTATTTAAGAGCTCTCCGTTATTATCGCTTCACTCGCCCATTGTTGACAACCAGTGGTATTAGGTCAAAAGCAAAGCAAGTTTTCATTAATGAAACATGAATCCTTCCCTAATGTGGTGGGACTGAGCAGTCTGTAGGATGATTTTGTTGTCTGATATCGTTACCCTTTATGATCTCATATTTTATGGTAGTTAACGCCATTGGTGGAAAACATGATTAGAGCAGAAAGCAGCTTCAAAGCAGCCATTGCTTACTGCATTCATCACACTTGCTGCATAGCTGGATTTTTCCTCTCTACAAATATAATCAATCAGTGCAGGTAAAGAGTTAGCAGCAAATAGAAGCACTTTATGTGAACTACTGTGTATCCTGTTTTTTATCAGTGTGCTGGGAAGTGTAGTTATAGTGGGATAAGTTATGTGGTGTGGGCTTAGGCATTAATGAATATGAGAAAATAAATTATTGAATTTTGCAATGCAAATTATTTTTTGAGCACAAATTCTTCATTTTTGAATGTTAAGGACTCATAAAAAATGTCAATGGTTTATGAATTAGGCCATTAGCATGCAATTTGTGCTTCAAACAGTACCAGAGCCCCATGTAATAAGTGACTGAACAAAGAGCAGCATTCCTCTCTATGCTCGCGGAATAGTTTGCCAGGAATTTCTGAAGACGAGTGCGGAAGGATGTCACACCAGGGACTCCTTCAGACCCTCTGCAGATGCACCGTTAAACCACGGGTGGATCCTGTGTGCATTCCTACATGTAGTGTCACATAATGCTGTACTTTTGCAGCCCGTGCACTCATGATCACAGGGGAACACATGGGGTATCTGAATGGATCAAACAGACCCAGACCCTGCAGTCACTTTCAGGTCACAAGTGTGAGTGCACGTATGCAGGCACTGCTACCCGGCCTGTTAGCAATAGCTCTGCCCCCTGCTACCAGTAAAACAAGTTTAAATGCCTTGAGAGACTTGAGGGAGAAAAAAAAAAAGTAATATCCACCCCTACTGAGATGAATGTTGTAGTTTTTTGAATAAATACATATATCTTGATTGCAAATATTGAAAAAGAAGGAAAGCTCATTCTTCCTAGACAGTGTTTGTGCTGAGCAAGCGTACCTGAGAGGTAGGTTACCCTGCATGGGATTAGGCAGCACAAGGTCATCCAAAGTCCTTGCAGGTCTTGCAAACATTAATATGTGCTGAAACTTCAAGGAGAGAGGTGCCATTGAGGCAGGAAATTCCCAATTCAAACAACAGTACAGTTCTTTTCCCAGGCTGGTAATTCCAAAAGGTAGCAAAAAAGCACTACTGATACAGAGATTTAAAAAAAAAAGCACAACTGTTATGGATATAAAAATTCATACTTTGCTAGGATGAGAGCAATTTTGGACAGAAAATGCTAAATACGATAAAATTTCTATGGCAGGTTGAATATTGCTTTTATCTAAAAGATCTGTTTGCTCAGTGTTCCAGAATTCGTGCTGAAAAATTCATCAGAAACACGAGGAAGATGAGGAATGGGTTGAAAAGGTATGTTAAATGCCTTTGATGTAACACGCACATTCTTAAAATAGCGTGTGTGTGTGTGTGTATATATATATATATATAAAAAATACATTGTACTGTGGTATATGTAACTCCAGGAAGGGAAAGGCTCTGCCAATTTGAGAATGCAGCTCTGTTTAATTTGTGCCTGTAGCATCAATGATCCTCCCTTTCTCCTCTTACAAATCAGTGGCATAAAGCTGAGGCTTATTCCATTACAGAGTTTGACCTTTGATATGGTCTCTAATGAGGCAGAAGCTATCAATTCCATGGACCTCAGTAGGAGATGTGAACTTCTTACTACACAGCTGCATTCATCACAGTGCTCGTAGCAAAAACGGATAGGGGCTGATCAGCTGGTGGCAAAACAGAGGAATGGAAAGAAACCTTTGATTCAGAATCAGAAACTACAAGGATTTTTGGTTGCCCCTGCTGCTGGCTGGGGTTAGCACTTAAGGCAGTGCATCCTTCTGCCTGCCTATCTAGCTGTGCTGTGGAGCTTGCCATGGGCCATATCTCAAGATCTCTCACCTGGCTTTCAAGGCTAGAGCAACACAACCTGGAATTTTTTTTTCCTCTCTCCCTTCTTCCGACTGAATACACACACATATTATGTATTTACATGTACATATCAGGCAATTAGAGATCAATGTGATGGGCATGTTTGAAAGACTGATAGACCAGGCCAGTTTCACATTACAGAACAACACCACATTAACATTCACTAACTATATAAACTGTCAGTGGTTAATTATTAGTCTTTATGAATAATTATCATTATGTATGCAAATCTCCTCTATTCAGCACTGGTGAGCTCTGAACCGCATTCAGAACTGGGTCCCTCAGTACAACAAAGACATGGACATACTGGAGAGAGTCATATGTAGGGCTGTGAAGGTTCTGAGGGGGCTACGAGGAGAGAGAGAGAGAGCCAAGGCCGTTCAGCCTGGGAAAGGCTCAGAGGGATCTCTTCCATGTCCATAAATATCCAAAGGGAGGTGCAGAGAGGACACAGCCAGGCTCCTTGCAGCTCTGCCCAGTGCCAGGAGCAGAGGCACTGGGCACAACCCGGAGCACAGCAGCTCCCTCTGCCCATCAGGCAGCACTGCTGTGCTGTGCGGTGCCGGAGCCCTGGCACAGGCTGCCCAGAGGCTGTGGGGTCTCCTCCTTGGAGCTCTCCCAAAGCTGCCTGCCTGTGGGGCTGGGCCCTGCTCTGCAAGGCTCTGCTGGGACACTGGGACCCCAAGGTGCCTCCAACCTCAGCTTGCTTGTGACTCTACGATCCTTGCTGCTTTGGATTTTAGTTTTATGACCATGTTTGTAAAGCACACCCCCATCACACCCATAACGTGGCATGCATGCATTTTCTTTCTTATCACAATATCACATAATAACATAGAGTATGTTGCACTCAAAGAGTTAGGGTTTGTGGTGGTTTTTTTTTGGTATAATTTGTGCTTTCACCTTACCTTTTTTTTTTTTTTTTTTTTTTTTTTTTTTTTTAAACTGTGTCCTCAGCACCAAGCCCTTACTCACTTTCCTGTCCTACCACGTCTGTCCTCCTCCATGCCACACCATGCACCTCTCAGTGCCTTGGCAGTCACACCAGGCAAGTTGGGTCATAACCACCTCCTTCTGCCCAGGACAGCCACTTGTTGCCGTTACCTATACAGAACTGCAGCAGTCCATCACAAGGATGAACACAAGGCAAAGCGGGACAGACACGTGAACGAGGGAATTGCTGTGCAGCTGCACAGAGCACGGCAGGCCCAGAAGAGCCCTGCTGCTGTCCTGTGAACAAACTGGTTTCAAAAGCTGTCCTAGGACATTCCTGCTTCCAATCCGATCAGCTTTCAGTTTATGAGAGTGAATATGAAGCTGTAAAAGAGAAATCATTAGGAAAAAAAGATTACAGCCAAAGCCTGCATATAAATGAAATATGAACAGGCCAAACACTGTACCTTGGAAACCTCATGTCTGACAGTGTAATTTAAATGATTAGACACTAAATACAGCGCAAGAACTCCTTTCCTCCAAAACCAAAGAGCCCAACATCCTGGCCTTTCAAAACAGCAGTCACACACTCTTTCTGGGAAATGAGCGATGGTTGCCCTGTGTAATAAAATATTCAGCTTCACAAGAATGTTTTATAAAGGAGGAGGTTCATGAATTTTTAAAATTATTTTGTAAATCACTCTGAAAGCTGACAATGAAGGCTAACCCTACAGCTGGAGTACAGGTGCCACATTATCACCATGCTCAGCCCAACAGTGGTGTGTGTGGGCACTGTTCCCCTCCCCAGCACCAACAGCTCCCCATACAACACCAGTCCCTACAAAGCTCCAGACACGTGAACAAGGGAACTCTGCTTCCTGCACCCCTTCCTACTCTGCCCTCATGGGGCAGCAGCTGTTTGGACTCAAGCACTGTGTGGTGGCTGCCTGAGAGGAGAACACGCATACGAGCCACCCCAAAACATTGGGGGAGGTGAGCCACAGCACCTGGAGGATGGTGGGAGGCATATTCACACATCATTGACTCCGTGTACATCAAAACTGAAAGCAAGATGTGGTCACTACTGTTGCACCTGTGGTAGCAGGAAAAAAAACCCCACGCAAAATTGCAGGAAGTGGTTGTATGGGGAGATCTTTCGCCTCGACTTCACTAGAAAACAAACCAGCAAAACTGTTATTGCGTGGTGCTAGGTAGGTAACAGATCCTGCCTCTCTGTCACCTGCAGGAAGCAGCACAGGCAAGAGCGGGTTTATTGTTCACTGCCTTGAGAACGGGTTTATTGGTTTTATTGCATCTCTGCCAGGCTGCTGCAGAAAGGGCTCACAGCCTCACGGTGCTCGCAGCGCTGCTCGCTCCAGGTTCAGACCCTGCTGGTGACCCAGATGGAGAAGTTGCTATACAATGTTCTTTAATTGGCAGTTTTCTGGTACGTTCTCTTCTGCATCTGTTATTTATGTCTCACGGCTTTCCTGCATGCTGGTAGACAACAAGGAGCTGCAGCAGTGCTATCCCCTTGTATTTAAAACATTAGACAGACAACAGCCCCAAATTCACATAACATTATGGCTCATTGCACCCAAAGGAAATTTTGTTGCTTTATAGAATGTTTCTCTGAGATGATGAAGTAAGCCCACGGCTGCCACACAACGACTGAGCAGTGGAGGAAGAGCAGGGGATAAAGCAAACAGTGAGGTGCTCTGGCAGAGCTGCTGACCTGATGCAGAAGCTTCCAAGGCTCAGAACTGTAGCCACAGCAGTGCCTTGGAGTTCAGTGCCGACAAGCTTGGTGCCACGCCAACAACACCATCAAGAAGCCAGATCTCTCCTCGTTATTAAATTGACCAAGCAAACAAATGAATCAAAGCAATAACAGAGGGCAGATAACCCCTGGGATATCTTCTAAGCAGTGGCTGAAAGATGTGGATTACTGAAAAAGTAAAGAGCTTGCCACTTGTATGTAATAAAGCCACAGGGACTGCAGCAATACCCTTTTTGTTTTAAAGAAGAGCAAAGGCATATATTGTCAGAACCATAAAGCTTGCCATAGAGAACCGTTGTATGCGTCTGAAGCTATATAAAGACATCACAGGCTCACAGTTCTGAAAGGAGTGACAGCTATTACATTCTGCAGTGTTTCGGCAAGGCACGTGCGGAGTAACTATGGATCACACAGGGAGCATCATCTATTTGTGCCCTGACAAGAACACCTGGATAACCTCTCTGAACCGGTCAGCTGGACTGACTGGCCTGGGCATTTATCACTGCTGCAGCTTCTTTTTTAAAACAAGCTCTAGGAAGCAGTATTTCAGCTTCATAAGGAACCCAGAGGTAGAAAAAATGTTGTCTTGTTTGTTTTCCATGCTTGTGCTGACCAGGTATAATTTGTCATCTGAGGATGCAAGCTGCCATTTGAACTAGAGCTTGTCCAAATTTTGGCACGAATACCAGCAGAGCTGTAAAAGCTCCACCTGTCACCATTTTCACTGCCTAGTCAGCTTACAACATTAAGGGAGTGTTACAGGTCCCGGAAGAGTTCCTCCTTTGTTGCTGTTATAGAGGTCTTTAAGCCCTTCTCTGTCAAATTCAAATCTACCCTGTACTTTTCTAAGACTGAGATATTCCCACCTTGGTTAACCCCCTCGCTGCAGTTGGTGCCTGATAGCATTCAGCCTGTGATGAAATGAGTGTGATGGGTATGGAGGAGCGGCATAACTGGCAGCTTTTTCATACAACATGCATGCTGCCACGTGATACATAAACATAATGGGTGCGACACAGAAAAGTGACCTCAAGAAATGCACGCTCCTTTGTTCCTCATTAATCTAATACAACACTTCCTAAACATCCTACGTGCCCCAGGACAGATCTCCCTGCTCTTCTCACACGCTGCTGTTCAGCCTTACACACCCTGCTGCACAGCCGGTGGGAACTCTCAGATGGGCCAATTCCCACTGATTTGACACATGAAAGTTTGTTCTAGCCCAGAAAACTCATGGTGTCTAACTGAACTTTTCCCTGTTGACAGTACTGGAACTTGTGCTGTGCTAATTTGCAGGACGTGTTACAACTGTGAACATAACGTGTTGCTCCGAAGTTTCTGAAATGTCCTTTTGCCTTGTATAAATGATAATCCCAAAGCTACGTGTCAGTCCTACTGCATAACAAGGAAGGACACGGATAACTATATACATACATGTATATGCTATATACATAACTTGAGATAAAGGCCCATAAAGATTTGCCATGCTGTGTCAGTCTGTCAGAGCTGACACTGTCTCTGCTGGTGCCCTGGGCTGGTGTTCAGGGCAGGGTAGAGCACATCCCCTCAACATACCTTTTTTTTTTTTTTCTTCCCCTGATTTACTGATCAGAAATAATTTTTTTTTTTTTTTTTTAACAAGATACATATATTCTTTACATATGTTTTTCCAACTTTGCCATATTTTTATGTTCTTTCGAGCTACTGCTTTCTAAAACCAGAGTCACAAATAATTTGGAAGAAGCTATTAGTGATTAACCTGTCAAAGACTTTCAGCTGAATTCGGTTACCAATCGGATAAAGTTTTGAGTGTTCTGAGGTTTGCATATTGCTTTTCACTGAAGCTCTCAGAATGAGCACAAGAAAGGGGTAAGAAAATAGCAAGCTGTAAAATAATTCTAATACAAAGAAAAAACGCTACATCATCATCTGTAGAACTTTCAAAGTGAATACTGAAATAGCTAGTCAGAAAAACACAATTTGCTTCGTTCTAAAATAAATTTATAGCAACTACTTCTAAAAATTGTCTAAGTGGGAAAATATTAATGCTAACTAACTCTAAAATATTTTAAGTTATCAAATGAAATAAGTATTACAACCACTTTAATAAGCAAAGTCTCTTGTTTCCTGCAGACTTGATATGATAAATCTCATCCCACACATCAATTTGTTAGAACAATAACAAAGACAAACAGCCATTAGTGGACAAGACAGTTTCATCAAGCAAGACCTTACAAATAATATATTGTTGTTTGTCATCAAGACATTTTTAATACACCAGAGTCCTTTCCAAAAGCACCTATAATCAATTCCTTCTAATTTACAAACTCAGAAAGACCACAAGAGTGATAGTAATTTCATATTTTACACACCCACAGAGGTTACGACAATTGATTCAGTTCAGCAAAGTACCGTAATGACTTTGAATGCACTTGAAAGATTTTTGCATTTGTTTTCTAAAGCTGTAAAAAAAGTAATTCAAACTCTGCCACATGGGCACAATTTGTAAAGGTTGTACATGAAAAGTATGGATTCAGTTCTCACAAAGACAGCTCGCGTCTTATTATAACCCATCTGCAAGGCATGCTGGTCACTGCACTAAAACACTTTGCTTCTCTTTGTTCTTTATGTGGTCTGAATAGATTTCAGGATTCCTACGGCAAAAAGAGGTGGAGTGAAAAATGGGTAATGCTTAAAAAACAGTTCAGAACAACAGGTTTTTAGTCAATTACTCTCACCAATGGTAAAAGTAAGGATACGCAACCTCTGCCCTTGGATTAACAACCCACATAAAGATGAAAGCAATCAGAACCCTCCATAGCTCAATGCACAATTTTTGCCCATAAAACAAGATGAATAGGTATGCAGCCTGCCTTTCATTAACTGTTTGCTAGCCAGATTTAACTATAAGGAAACAGCAGCCCTGCTGCTCTGCCCTCAGAAAATATGAAATAGCTGCAAGTTCATTAGATATTTAAGCGTCTTTGGTGACATTTTTTGAAAAGGTTTAGTGACCAAAGTTTCAGCTTCTTGGGGTTCTGGCCTCAGAATGAAGATACCTGCAGCTCCTGCCTGCATGCAGAACCAAGTGCTGAGCACACCTGGGAGGCTTTGGTCATGCTCAGTGTCGCAGAGGAGCCCTGCCACTTCCAGGCACAGCAGAATAACAGGAACAGAGGAACTTCCTCTGGTCTTAGTGACAGAGGACGGACCTGGGTCACTGGCATTTGCTGTAAGATAGAAGCAAGGAAAGAAAGGGATATTCAGACATCATAATGCTGCAGTGCGAGACGCTGAATGGCTGTTAGGCTATGTGGGGAAACTTCCTGGTTGCTGAGCCCTAATTTAGGAACCATCTCAGAGGGATTCTTATCTGAGCTTCAGAAAAGACAATTAGCAGATCACTGCAAACATGGGCTACATGCACAGCTAATGCTTCAAAGACCAAAAGCCTTCATGGGATCCTCTTGCCACTGAACAGAAATTCTGTTCTCAGGCTTCTGCAGCAGCTCAAGAAATTTGTTAAGCCTTATTTTGAGGTGTTCACTTTTAATTTTAGATGAAACTTTTTCCATGCATACTTAATGCAGTTTTGGCTTAAACCTTAAACCATTTGAGAATTCTATGCCATTGAGAAGATACCAAGTAGCAGGAATTTGAAAGGAATAAGAGGACTACTCTTCCAACGATCCTTGTTGGTCTGTCTTGACTGGGTAGCTCCTTTTCATATTAAGTGACCGTGCTTCTGCCGCAGCGCAATGTGGCAGAAGCCCAGTAGAGGCTTTTTAAAAAGAATTAACACATTAAAACTGAATGCTACAAGAAAGCTACAAGAAAAAAACAACTCAGAAGCTCTGGATTTGCACTTCGAAACATAGCATTTTGAGTCCAGGGAAGGCTGTTGGAGTTCTGAACTGTGCTCAGCAGATCTAGAATTTCACATACAGTATTCGGGGGTTTAAAAGAGCTTGCTTGGTTAGACAACTGATGAAGTGTGAAGGAGAGATTGCTACTTTCAGCCAGACTAGGGGAATCAGTGTCATGGAAGACACTGTAGTAGCAAAGAGATGGTACTGGCAAGACAACACACTTGAATGGTTTTATGATTTATATTCTCCTCCTTATCTGTGACAATATCCATTCTCTGAAGATGAAACAGGAAACATACAGCTGCTGAATATATATTTATTTTCATTGTGTTCTAGCTTTCAGAACAGCGTCAAGGTCCATGAAAATAATAACCTAAGGAAGAAGAAAAAGATGCAGATGCACTCAACTTACAAGGTGCTCTCCTTGTACCTCTGTCAGAAAGAAAACAGAAACCTTTTGCAGAGCATAAGCACCGTGTTGCTACCAGCTAATGGCATGTCTCCAGCAAACATGCATGTTCCTCACTGCAGTTGTGCATTGTAATGCACCATGAATTTATTATTCTGTTTGACCTTCTTGATAAAGCATGCTAGGAAAAAGTCCTGAAAAACTGAAATTGCCTACCTGAAGCTTTGGTCAAAGGGAGCATAAAACATTGTAGTACATCTACAAAAGCCTCAAACACCTTGAGGGGCAGGACACCTACAGCTTCTCTGGGCATCCTTTGCCAGGGCCTCATCCTCTCTGAGTAAAGAACTTCTGCTTCACATCAAATCTAAATTTCTTTAGATTTAAATCTCTTTAAATTTAAAAGCATCCTCCTTGTCCTATCACTATCAGACCATGTAAAAAGTAACTCTCCAATTTATAAGCTCCCTTCGAGTACTGAAAGACTGCAACGAGGTCTCTATTCTCCAAGCTGAACAAACCCAGCTCCCTCAGCCTGTCCCCATAGAAGAGGTGCTCCAGCCCTCTGAGCACCCTCGTGGTCTCCCCTAGATCCTCTCCCAACAACTCCACGTCTTTCTCATTCTGGAGGCCCCAGCCCTGGATGCAGTGCTGCAGGTGGAGCCTCACGAGGGCAGAGTAGAGGAGGATTGGATACAGAAACAGATTAATTGATCATTACCAACACCAGTCTAATGAAAGTACCTCACAGAGGACATGCTCCAGAAAGGTCTAGTGGTGCTGCCTGTAAAACAACCCTCTCCGAGCATCTTGCAGGTCCACATCCCCAACCAGAACTGTCAGGGGTTTTACAAGCTTGCTTTGAAACAGAAGTAAATCACTCATTCTTTTTATGACTGCCATAAGCAACTGCATCAGCACAAAATCTGGATCTCAGTACAGAATCTGAGACTAAAAAATAAACTGAGTATATTAGAGCTTCTCTTTCATCTTCTCCAAGACAAGAGTGTGCCTCACAAGCCTGTTTTAAACTCCTCTATCTCAAAATATGTTAGAAATGCTTTCATAAATGAAGAATTTAAAATATTTCTTGAACATCATGATATACTTACTAAGTGACTTCCAAGTCTAGTTTTAGTTCCTAAGATATTGCAGTGCTTGGAAAGTGGTAAATGATTTTTTATTAGCCATAGACAAAAATCAAATTTGTGCCTCAATCTCCATCAATCTTAGTAAGACTCTGATACAGTGATGCTCTTTTATTGGCTGGACTAATGAACACTGGAGTCAGTTCCTTTGTCTTCACTGGTTAAAGAAGTTATTCATGTCCTGCTCTCAGTATTTCCAAAGCTAATGGTCTGATTTCTGCCACCAGATTGAATCCTGAGAGAATTACACTAGCATTTCCTTTCTTGTCCTTTCTTAACAGATATTATTATACATAGAACACCAAGGATAAGATTGTGAAGTTTCACTGTCATAGCATCGTTCAGCCTTTTTTTTTTTGCTGAAGCTGAGCATGCATAGTTTTCCTGCTTTGTGATCGAAGAGACAGGGACTTGTGAGGAATGATAACGCTGAAGAGATGTAAATGCTGTCCTCAGCCTACTCAAACAGAAGGTAAGACACTGAAGGCAACCTACGTGAACCTATTTTACTTCGTATTAAAGGAGCAGGCGCTGGTACGTCATTAGACACTGAATTTCATTGGAAGAACGGTAGCTTAAAGCAAACAAGATGGTAACTTCTTAATTGCTGCGGCTCACACCCTTTACATGAAGGTCATTTGTTATTTACAAAATGAGAAGGCTCTGTTCACATATTTCAGACATATTTTTCACATATTTCAGACAGGACGTCTCCTCTTTGCAGGCTATTTAGGAATCAGAACATAACTGATGATGTGTTCATCCTCCCTTAGGGCTTCCAACCAAAAATACCGCTTCCCAAAACACCTCAAATAACATCTTAGAATGTAATGTAAAGTTAAAAAATGATGAAGAAATACACTCACGATCTCCTCCAGTTACGTATATTATGTGACTGGTAGTTTACTATCGGATCACAAGTTCCTCAAGCTAGTTTTTTTTTTTGTATTTGTTGCCATTTAAAGTAAACATCTGAGGAAAAGTTCTGCTTTGCAAAAGCATTACAATGTGGGATCATAACTCATATGGAGGAAATTGTTTTGGACGTCTAAATCTAGTGTGTGAACTTTTACAAAGCTAACGTGCTTGCTAAAGACTGTTGGACTTTTAAAGGCCAATGTACGGAGCACTGCGCAACGCCTACAGGACGCAATCCACACACAAGGGTCAGGGCGAGAATTAGTAATGCTTGTGTGATGCTGTCCAAACACAGGAGTTTTATATTAATAAAAGCCTAAATACATTAAAAACAACAACAAAAAAAAAGCAACCAAAAAAACCCCAACAACCACGATCTAAGAAACTAAACTTCCCTCATTTTTAATTCCCTGCTTTTAGAAGATGACATTTAATGCTCAGTTTCTTGCATGGAGAAAGTGAAGCATGAAGAAAATTCAGAATGCTACCCAGTCTATCCATTGGCTTTTTAAACATAATTAAATGAATGAAAATATTCTTCTCACCACCCAGACCCAGTGTAACAAATACAGCTTTTACCCAGGGCTTAAAATAATTGCCCTAAAAACACCTGGAAGTGTTAAGATTTGCTTCCAGTGGAGATTCTGATGGCCATTTCTTAATACCTGCTCATTTCATTATCTCTTGCCACACCAACTCAGCATGCTTTGAGTGTCCAAAACTAATGTTCTTTAACAATTTATTACGGAAGAACATATGCATATACTCAATTACTCTCTGCGGAGAAGTGCAGGATTCCTTAGGGTACTGCTTTGCTTCCTCACAAAACAACAAACTGCTTCTCCATACAGCACTAGCAACTACATGAGAGAGCCAGAAGTCACCAGAAATGCTTTGCAGTACAAGTAGCTTTGCTTGCTCACAGGCTAAGCAAAAACAGATTTATTCTTCCCTCTTTAACCAATCTTACATTCCAGTAACAGCATCCTTTCTGAACACTTCAGGGACAGAGATCTGCCTCAGTTTAGAGGTATTCAGGTCTTCTGTTATCCATTTGCACCACAATAAAACCAGAGTAACTGAGCTAAGTAACCTGGGCACCAACAGCAACAACAACCCGAGGGGTGAGTAACTGCTTGCATGCAATATGTTCACAAATGAGTACAGAGATTTGTCCTGAAAGCTGCCCTGGTTCAGTGCTGTTACTGACATCAGCACTTGCTCTTGAAGCAGACACAGCAGGTAGCAGCAGACATTTCAGGATGATGGAGTTTAATGAAAACTGGTCTAGAAAAGAAAAATATGTCAAATGCTTTTGTTATTGTTTCCTGGGAATCTGTGTGGCTAAAGCATTGTACATCATCACAAGAGCCCTAAGTGGAGCCTTCTGCCTCTCCGTGCAGCCTAGGCACACACTGCGTTTTCCAAGCCCAGGACCACAGAGTGCAGTGCAGAGCTGCAGGGTCCCACCTGGGAGCCCAGTGGCACCTGCAGGTCACTGCCATTGCTCTGCTCTTCCCCCCGGAGCCTGCGGGCAGGCTTTGCACAGGCTTACACAGCTCTGGGGTTTTAGTACTGTGCTGCGTCGCCAGTATCAGGTAGCTCTTTTGCTATGTTCAAAGCAAAGAAATTAAAGAAAGGAACCCAACCAAATTCCTGGCCCTGCACTGTTATTTGCAACTGGTTTAGAGATAGGTCTCACAAATAGCCACCTCCTTCTGAGTAGTAATTTATATGCCAATTCCTCACCAGCATTTAAATCACTACTAACTACTTCTAACCAACCTTTTTTTTTTTTTTTTTTTTTTTTTTTTGCCTTGAGATGTTTAATTATTACAGAATAAATGGTACTAGTGAGGGATACATGGGGAAAGAGTAATTAGTGGTTCCATCTATCTAAATGAAGGAAAATATTATTATTAATTAATATCCATACAAGGAAGCAAAAAGAGTTTTAAAAAATCTACAATAGAGATATCTACAGGGGCCACATTTGCTCTGAGTGTCGCTTTGACAGGTACCCATTTATTATTTTAACAAGCTGAGATTGTCTGCATCTTCAGTCACAGGAGGTCAATCCTTCATTCCTGTCAATCCTTTGATAACTAAAGTGTCTGTATTAATAACTAAAAACTGAGAAGAACAAGCTCAGATAAGTACGGTAGGGGGTCACAGTGCTTGAAACCGCCAAACGGCAGCCAGTTTGTTTTGAATGAAGGAAAGAGTTTATCACTGTATGTGTGGTGCTAACTGTTTAGAAATGCTCTGGCACAGCCTGTCTAAAGCTGGACCTTTTCATCCGCATATTTCCTACCACAGCAGCTTATTTCTGTGGAGGAATGGAGAGGGATTTTCTCATGCCTGAAATACAAGCTGACCATTGTACAAAGGCAACTCTGAAAGTAATGTCTCCTTTTTGTTTCCAGGGGAGCTACAACAGATAGAAAGAGTCCAATAACACTACTTGATAGAAGAAATTCTCAACTACAAAAAATAGTGTTTTTCAACACAGACACCACTGTTAGCTATGCATTTTTGTCAGCAATGAACATGAGCCTGCATGTTGTGCTCACAAAAATCTGCACAAGCAGAGTTAAGCAGCTGTGGAACAGTGGGTATGATGGCATTGTTGCTAAGCAAATGTTGCCCACGCAGTTTGTTGTTCATTAATCCAAACGGATGGAAACCAGAAAATGCTAAATCCAGAATATACAGTGGGTGTGGTAGGACAGCGCAGCCAAGATTAGCAATGGCTCTACTGTTTTCAAACCAACATGGGGCCTGGCAACAAAATATAATGGAGCACTGGTGAAAAGGTTCAGCCTCTACTGTCATATCATCAACATCTGCCTTTGATGTCATGGATGTCAAAAGAAAATAAAACAGTAGGTATTACTTTTGGAGCAGCCCTCATAAATACACGGATAGTCTGTAAAATGTTCATGCATCGAACACCTGAGCAGAGCAATAAAAAGAACACCAAAAGTTGAAGGTCTTCCTGGAGGAACAGATGAATATTTTACACAGATTTTTAGACCATTAAATTTTGTCAGATCCCATCACTCCATGATCCTGATCCTGAGTCCAAGATGGACAATTTGAAACTGTCTCACAAGGAGTAAAGCAAAGTCAAACACATCTATTTTCTATGCCCTTACCGAGAAATATTCTTACTTTTAAGGAAATGGCATTTAAGTGTTCCAAGCTGTTTGGATAGCAATACTGGTTTTGAAGCAAATAGCTTTGACAGAAAATTTCCAAATTAGATTCATCATGAGCAGAGCTCAAGACCAAACACGGCGCAGTGAGCGCCTGCAGAGCACACAGAAGTTTCCCACCATACCCATCAACTACACGTTGGTCAACCAGTGCTAAAAAAACCCCTCAAAACACAACAGTGGCAATGGAGATCAGATCATGGCACTTCCCATAATCGAATACAGCCTCAGCAGCTCACTTAAGCAGGGGCCCTCTCCTTCACGTGGCACATACTTACAGTGTCAAAACTGAAGTAAAGCAGTCTTCCACTGATTCCCCCCTCACACTCCAACCTTACTATTCATTTAATTCTTTCTTGACTTCTAAAGATTTACCTGAACTCTTCAGCCTCTTTCTGCTGCTTCTGTCTCAATCCTTACAAACACCTTCTTTTGTCATCTATCTAATCAAACTGTAAAAACGATTGAGTTTGCAAAAACAGGGGCTTGGTGACAGCTGGGAAGAGCTCTCTGTTGCTCACAGAAGCATGGGAGTATTGATGAGCACCAACAGTTTAGGAAGGTACAATATAAAAAATAATGTATATACCTTGCAATATAGGAAGAAGGTAGGCGTTACAAATTTAGTTATGAAGTCCTCTAGACAACTTGTTTCAGTTGTCTAGGAATGCGGAGTACAACAGCAGGCTTCTTTACTACCCCTTTGGTCATCAGTCAGGCTGAGCTGAGCAGCAGGTGTATCAGCAGAGCTGACAGCAGTAAGAAATCAGCTGCAATGAGACAGACACATTGCTCAATCTGCTGCAAAGTACAGACTCAAATGTAGTTAAATGTAGAAGAGAACTTGAAAAACCTTGAAAATCTCTAGGCAGTCTTAGGTTTTGACTCATCTAGTGAGCAGCCTCATCATTTCCCTGAGCGCTTCCCCCCACTGCAAACCAGGAGTAACAATGCTGCCTCTTTCACAGGGCACTAAATTGGCTATTATCATGGCAGTTCTAAAGAAATTAATTACCTGTAGTTCTGTTATAAGTAATAGTGCTTAAGGTGATAAGTACTGTACAAATACACACACACACACACACAAAAGGTTCAGTTCTAACCCAGAACACAGTGGCAGTCTGATACGCAGGGAAAATAAGCACAGAATCATAGAGTCAGAATGGTTTGGATGGAAGGGACCGTATCGGCCGTCTGGCTCCAACCCCCTGCCATAGGCAACAGATTGGGTTGCTCACTCACCAAGTCCAAGTGCCCAGGGCCCCATCCAACCTGGCCTCCAACGCTTCCAGGGATGGGGCACCCACAGCTCTGAGCAGCCTATGCCAGTGCCTCACCACCCTCATAATGAAGGATTTCTTTCTTATACCTAATCTAAATCTACCCTCAGGCCTTCTCCTTCCAGGCCTTGGTAAAAAGTCTTGCTCAGTCTTATAATAATCACTCCTACTTCTTCAGCTTACAGATTTGGTTTGGAAATCTCCTGTGAGAAAGCCTTCCAGTTAGCATTTAAGAATACTTCCAATTTTTTGGATATACGTGAGGTTTAATTAAAAGTGAAACGATCTTCAGTGAGGTTATTTTAATGAGTGCAGCCCAACAAGGAATAGCGACTGTTCTATTGCAAAAGAAAAAATACAATAGAAGACGTCCTTGCTCATATGCCGCTCAGAAGGATTTCGTCCTTCTCACGTCTTTCACATTACCTTCTCATTTTCATATTTTTGTTTTCTCCTTCGCTTCACTCTCTGGCAGCAAATAATGCTGAATACTGAGGCAGCTGTACTCACTCATTTACAGATCATTTCTTTAAGCACCACACACAAGTGCTCCGCTTTCCAAATACGAATCAAGGCTGGTTACCTTAATTACTCATGGATTTCTGAGGTGCACAGGTGAGATGGGCTTTCATTGCCCCCATCTACATTAAAAGTAGCAGCTAAATCCACATATTCTGTCAATGACTGCTCAGTGCACAGCACTAGCACAGATGAATCCTTGTCAGAAATAAGTCACTTTGTCTGAACAAGGAGTTTCAGGAGACGACATTATTTTTAAGTCAGCACATGAATAATCTAAGTGACTCTTTGGGAGGAACACAATAAAAGAATATTCAGTGACCTTTTTCACCCGATTTACTTTTTCTGGGAGTATCAAAACAATATTTAGACATGTTACCATAAAAAAAAAGTTAGACATGTTATCCATAAAAAGAGACTCTTGCTTCTCTTTTACATAAACCGGTAGCACAATACTAACAAAAAAGACACCAAGCAAAATGGAAATGCTAGCAATGTAGCAGTACTTAAATTTTATGAGAGTGAGATTATGACTAGGTACGTAAAAACGAGCGGGAAATCTGCAGCTAACAAGAGGTTGGTGCGTAATTACTTCTCCTCTCTCACCAAACGGCTCCAATTTGAAAGACTTCATTTAAACAGAAAGACATTGATGAAAATGCTGACTTGAGCTGAGTGTGTGCAGCCCAAGCAGATTTAACATTGGAAGACAAAAGCAATGAAAGGCTGTAGGGGTGCTTCTCAGACAAACAACTGTTTCTCTGCAGTCTGACAGGGACAACTCAGATGGGGCTGCTGGAGGCCTCTAGCTCAACACCATGCATGGATAAAGCAGGCTGCTCAGGGCTGCGTGCAGGTCACTTTGGACTGTCTCTGAGGTTGGAGAGACCATAGACTACTCTGGCCACTGCTCTGTTCACTCTCACAAGGAGGAAGCCCTACACTACCTCAGGATGGCTCCTCCCATGCCCAGCTTGTGCCTCTCAGGCTCCCACCCCGTACTGCAGGGCAGCATGCTGCCTCCTTTCTGCATGCTCTCCTCAGGCAGCAGTGTGCAGCAGCAAGGTCCTCTCGCCTGCTGTTCTCTCAGCCAACCTGCATGTGCTGCAGGCCTCAGCAGTCCTGGCATCCCAGCTCGGGACTTGTTCCCATCTGCCAGCACCTTTTCTATACCCAAAAGAGCACACAGTGCTGCAGCTGTACCTCAGTAGTGCCAACGGCAGGAAGGATTGCTTCCCTCGCCTTGCTGGCTGTGCTCCTGCTAACTGGCCCAGGGTGCTATTGGCCCTCCCTGCTGCAGGAGCACGTCACTGCCATGTGTCCTGCATGTCCTCAGGCCCTCTGACAATATGGTGACTTAATTAAAAAGAACCATCTTTGTCAGAGAAGAAAGCAAGTTCACAGTCATTCCAGGGCTGACTCGGTCCCTGCACGCAGGCCTGGCTCACTGCTCCCCGACCCTGGGGCCAGAGGAGCAGCAACTTGCTCTGAATTTCCTCT
The DNA here is from genome assembly GCF_019232065.1 of Centrocercus urophasianus. Lineage (NCBI taxonomy): Eukaryota > Metazoa > Chordata > Aves > Galliformes > Phasianidae > Centrocercus > Centrocercus urophasianus. Next base: position 3,274,277 of record NW_024884855.1, on the reverse strand, counting down.
GTCAAAATGCAAGATGCATTCTGACATTTTGTAAAATAAGAGGAATAAACTACATTCTGACGACACAAACACTACTTTTTCTCTGACAGAAAGGAAAGAAATACTGCATTTTCCCTTAGTCTGAATAGAACATTATTTAAAGCTCCAAATAAACAGCTCTTCTCAGTACACATTTCAGGGTAGGCAAATGCTTAAGTCCCATCTGATTCAGCAATGCTTTTAACCATCCAAGTGTCACTGCCTTCAGAAAGAACGCTAAGTGAGTGCTGCTGTGCTTTGCTGAATTTTGGTCTCACACTGTAAGAAGAGGATAATTCGGCTCATTATATTTTGTGAATGACACAATGCCCCTGAACGTTAAACTTTGTATCTATTTGCATATATATATGTGCTGCATTAGGTTGGGCTCTCAAGTAACTGCAGAGATCAAAGTACACACAGACCCTTAGAGACTATCAGACAACAATTATGCTGCAAAATAAATTATAGGCAGACTCTCTATGTCACACTCTGTCCAGCTGTACATGTGCTTGGGTTCCTCTACTGCCCTTGAACATGCCTTGGTTTCACTCGTTGAATAAAATACTCTTAGATGAGGGCTTATGAAACAACCACTTGACTCTCAGCAGTGCTTGCTTTTAACAAGAAAAAAATTCTGGAAGTTGAAAAATAAAGAACTGCAAAAAAAAAAAAAAAAAACAACTAACCAAGCAAAAATTTGTCATGAGTTATGCTGAAAAGTTCCCAAAGATATTATTAGGGCTTTAAAATAACTTTTCAGAGAGGACTAACAGTGGTCGGGAATGGTCTGTGAGCAGTGCATACCTTCACAGTCCTGGACAGATTTGATGCCTTGCTGCAGATCTTGATTTCTGTGAATGTTAATTTACCTCAAAAATTTCCATGTTAGGGCAGCTCGAAGCATTCCTGTCACTGCCACAGCCCATGAGGTGCCACTTCCCCCCCCGCTCACAGGACATGCTTGGGACCCGAAGCACAAGCTGGCTGAAGTCATCCCTGCACTGCTGTGACTCAGCTGGCATCGCCTCCAGTGGCTCTTGAGCGGCTCACTGCTGGGCTCTGACATTCTTCCCTCTGTCAATATCAAATGAATGTTTGTGACTTCAATGGTAAACTACCATTATTGGCACTGCGATTATGTCTGACTGCACTTGGGATGGAAACTTAAGAACAGGCCAAAGGAGGCTACCCAGCTCCTCTCATCCAGCTTTATGGGGTGAAAAGCATCATTTAAGAACACTGGGTTTAGCTCATCACAATGTTTAAGTGACTTTTTAAAGCAAATTGTTGATCCATGAAAGCGAGCCCATGAAACTGAAGTTACTATTTTACTATTTTATCCCCCTTAGAAGATAGATTAGGATAGAAACCACTCCTACCCCAGTTCTTATCTACATCACAGCTCCAGGCACAACAGTAAAAAGAAAAGCTCCTGATCCACCTGGAAAGGCAGTTACTGCAGTAGTGGTTTCCCAGTGTGCTGAAAGCTTTCCTCCACCCCCCGAGCTCACCCCACGTGCACGAAGGATGCCAGATCAGCAGAACAGGGCCCTGCTGACCCTGGCAGCTCCCTGCTGGCAGCTCAGTGCTTGTGGCAACTGAGTCACTGCCTCGTCCCCACCTTACAGCAGCAGGAGCAGCAGCAACCCAGCCCTCCATTCCTGCACCATTCCCACTCTTGTTCTTGTGTATCCTGAAGAACTAAAAGCATCTCCTGCAGCCTGCCCAGGTGGGTGTAGGAAAGAATTGCTGAAAACTCCTACTGAAGGACATAATTCTCAACAACTGAAATTTGCTCAAACAATGTCACCTCTACATTAACATTATTCCTTCTATCAGCGAACCCAGAGAGGTGATACAGAGAATACTAGTGGCTGTCTCTAATGTCCAAACCAACAAAATTTGCCTTCAGTTCTGTTGCCCTCCAGACATTCACAGTTAACTCTTGAAAATATTTCCATATATCCCTTGGACAAACAAGTCCCACTACAGTCTGCTGGTTCCCTAATACCACTGCAAGTTTGTTGCTACTTCAAGTTGTTCTTGTTCTCCTCTATTTCTCCCTTAAAATGCAAATTTGAATTTCTTTGAGAACAGGAACATTTTTTTCCCCTGCTATTGTACAATGTCTTGCCAAATGGGATGCCAGTGCTTGATTAGGGCTTTAAGTTACTATAATAATAGAAATAAATGGAATTAAAAGTACACAGTCCAATATCTTGCAGCATTGATAGTTTTTGAATTCTGCAATAAAAGATTAACCCAATGTATGTTTAGATAGAATCTCTGTGAGCCTGTGATATCCAGAGATATCCGAAAGCTCATGTGATTTACAATGCTTTGCTGCAGCTTTGAGTTTTTCAAAGTTTTACAGAATGAATTCTTTCTAAGGACAAATATCAAAAGATGAACGGGAAGAAGGTGATTTATGATGAATAAATCTCAAAAGGTTCAGAACCTACACTCTAATGGGATATGCACCACAGAGTTTGAAAAGCTATCTGAAACTGAAGCAAAATTCATATTTCATCAAGAGGAATTTGGGGGACCATAGCAGTCTTTCTTGTCCAAAACGAATCTGGTTGTGTCATTCCACAGAAAGCATGTCATAATTTAAATTAATGCTCATGACTGAGACAGAAGCATTAGGTAATAGTAGGAAAACGAGGGAGGTGAAACTTGGAATCTAAAGTAAGTTTTTCAGTAAAAGCTACAGATAACTGGAAGAATCTCTGATTTTTTCAACATTTCCCATCTATCCCTAAAAAGGATTTTTCCTAATTTAAGAGAAAGAATAAAAGAGCTTTGGATTGAACTGCATAATCAGTGAACCAGACAATCCCAAACTGCTCAAGCATATCTGACATCTGCTTGAAGAACTCGGCTGCAAATAGCAGAAGAGAGTTCCCATTACAGTACACGCAGAGCTGGGTTGGGAGAAGCAGCATTAGAAAGTGTTATTCCCATTTAGTAATTATGCCTTGATTGTTTTTTATACGTTTGCTCTACTGTAGCTTGCTTGCCTTAGGGTGGCACTACTGCTAGAGAAAACACAAAAGTAATTTAGTTTTAAAGGGGAAACGAAAGTTTAAAAGTAGTTTAACGTTTCAGTAGAACTGTAATGATTGGAGATGACTGGATTCTGTCGATAAAGAGCACTAATTTCAATAGTAACTCATGCCTTAATCCTCCTCACAGCAAACAGACTCCCCTGCTCCTCTGTGGTACACAATATACTCTTCACATCACAGTCAATGTTATCGGGAGGAAAAAAAAATTACATTTTCATCTTTATTCCTCAGAAGCTTCACAAAGACCAAATTTCCACAGAGCTGTTATTTACTCCTATGTAAATGGCATTGGCTCTGTAATGAGGTGATTCTGTGAGGTGTAATCACCATCACACAGTTCACGACCTCTTTCACTTGCTTAGATTTACCACCCCATTTCTCCACTGACGGCCACGACCTCAGCAGAATTAGAATGCAATGCCTTGTGCTGATGTCAGTGATCACCAGCGTTCCCAAGCTCTGCAGAGAAGCCAGGAGCAAGGAACGATCCTTGCAGAGCTGGGAGCCAGCGGAATGCGCTGGCTGCATGAAGACTCCTCACAGGACTTCTCTGCAGACACTTCTAACCCTATGCATTGGGGAACTTGACCACACGTGGCACAGGTGGGCATAATGGTGACCTAGTCAGCAGGTCAGCTGCCATCCCTTGTCATTTTGGTTTAATAAATGGGCATTTATTCACTTCCACAATGTGGTACAGAGGTCAGTGTTTGGCCCCAGAGAATACCGTATGATTAGTGCATCATAAGACTTGTCTTAAATTCTCCACCCCTCACTCTCCAGCCCTTTACTCTTTCACTTACATTTTTCCTTTGTTCCTTTCTGCAAATCCTAGTGTAAATGTTTTTTGAGTAATTAATGTGTCAAATACAAGACCTGAATTTTCATGGGCAATTAGTGGGCTGAATAAAGCCAGGGAAACGCACTTCAGATTTAATAGTGAACTGAGGCTCATCTGCTGTTTTGCACAGCTGTATCCTGAAATACAGAGAGCTTCATATGCATGTAAACTTTTTATTTATTTCACATACCAAACCTTCCTCTTTTTTTCTACTTTTCACCACATACAAAATGCCATTTGTAGTCTACCACAATTTGCATATTGTCCTTATGCCTCACTGATAATTGATCAGGATAACATCTGCTTTCTGCTGGTGTCAAGAGAAATGCGTTGGTTTCTACAGGACTGTGCAGTTCCTCAAGCCTTGCAGAAGTGCAGTTCCCTGACAGAGAGCCACCATGTGCCTCCCACAGCTACGCAAGGCACAACTGAAAACGTGTAGCATGCCATATATGCTGCTCCAGGAATGCAGAATGGCATACAGCTTACTTACAGTCACACATTGTGGCATAGCAACGCAAAGCGATGCCTGCTACAGGCAAAGTAAGAGCATTATAAATAGTGTAGGTAGCAAGTAGGACTCTCAGAAATCATAATTCCTGCTGAAAGCACGAGACATTCATTGCAAGGGGGGAAAGTGAAGGATTGAGAGATTGCCTAAAGAGAAGAGCTGGTGTGCAGTTTAACCACGGAACATACACTTCCAACAAAATTTAGAAGTACAGATACTGGATCATTTTGATGTTACAGGACTGTAAGAGTTTTACTCTTTCCAACATTTCTGGGGATTTAGCTGTCTGGTTCAAAAAATACCTGACTCTGAATCAGCTCAGCTTAGAGGCAAGCAGTCAAAATGATTAGCAAGCCAAGGAGATGGCTAAGTCTCAAGGACACAGTGCACTACTCTGACTAGCAAATCCATCACAAGCTGCATATATCATAATTGAGCAATACAAATTTGTAAATGATCTCTACTTCAGTGTCTATGTTGACAAGGAAGAACATATGAAACCTTCCTTGTTAGGTAACCTTCTATCTAAACAGACCATTCTGACACTTAAGTGTGCTGAGAGAATCTTCATGAATGCCTAAAAAGTATCACGAGAGGACAAGAGATGGACCGTGGTAGTAAGCAGATAAACAGTCCAATCTTCTCAGCCAGCAAAGCTGGCCAGAGATAAAAGGGTTAGGCTTCGGATAGAAAGCATACAATTGGCTTTCACTGCACTGTCTGTTTCCCTAAATACTAGATGCATTTCAAGGAATGTATTTATTATCACTGAAGGACTGCAGGTATCACTGGAATCTAACTTATAAGCAGATCTAGGTAGATACTTATTAGCACCAAAATACAAATGATCAACGAAATGTAGAAGCAAGTGCAATATCCCTTCAGTGCCATTGGACTTGAAGTGATCTCATCTACAGGTAGGCAGAGCAAGGGAGCAGTTAAAAAGGGGTCACATAAAATGATGACACGGGAGAGATAAACATGCGGATCATGTTCTGGCCATCCATAACACGGAATGAAGATTAAAAGCACAGTAACTGACTGAGAAAGTACAGTAACTGCAATCACTTTTAAGAGAGAGATAATTTGTCAACAGTCACTACACAATGGCACCTGGGATGCCATGATTCCTAAATGCAATTAGTAGCTGCAGGTGACCTGTTTGAGACAAAACGCAGCAATTATATCGCTTTGGGAAGTGCTGAGCACTCATCCTAAGGAGTGGGACCTTTGGATACGCCTCTGCTTTGGCTCAAGCCACCCCACATCTCAGGGTCCTCCAGAGCAGACAACATAATGGAACTCTGCCAACCATATAAAGCTGTTGCTTTGTGCTCACTGACGCGTCAGCATTGTAAAACTTATGTGATTTGTATCCATCGGCATACCAAGTTTCCTTCAGCACTTCTTCCTACTTCATTCATGGCAGTATTGGTGTTTCTATGGATATTTGCATTTAAAAACCACATCAGGAATTCATTGCGGAAGGGAAGAAGTCTTTCTCCTCATTTCAGGCGCATGAATCATATCCCAGTTCTTGCCCCAGACCTACGCTGCAGGAAACAGCACCTATAAAAAGGTTAAGGGAAAATGAAATGCATCAAGGAAGATCAAACAGTTGCAGCAGTCAGGCCTCACACCAGACACACAGGACCAGTCCCTGATACGTAGCCAAGAATCAGACAAAGAAAAATGAGTTGTCAAGAAGCTGATTCTACTGAAGAGACTTCTCCCGGAGCTGGACATCTGGGTGCTTCACATGCCAACCTTAAATCATCAGTCAGTTGTTATTGGTGGGGAAACAGGAATAAATTTCACACTGCCAGCGCTGGGATGGGTGGGCAGCTGCAGAATCACTCGTGTGCCGCAACCACGCTGCCAGCTCTGCCCCAGCTCCTACCCACTGCTGAGGGGATGGCCATAGCAGCCCCTTGCAGTTAACTTGCTTCAAGAAGTTTCCCATCTGCTTCCTGAGCTTAACTTCCTCCTCAACTCCGTATATCCTCCCATTTTCCAGACTGTTCCAGGTTTGAGCATTTTCAAGGCCTTAAGGCAGGTAATTTCCAAACAGTTAAACTACCTGCACAAATGTTCTGCAGAGAATTTTGCAGTGAAATTGTCTTGTAAGCCCACATTTTTCATCTCCAGAATAAAGTGCTGAAGAATATATTTAATACTACACACAAAAAGCTTCCGATCATCATGTGGCTATCAGCACTGTATGCGTAGCTCTGGTACAATACTGGTGTCCCAGTTTCAAACTCTCAGAGCTAGTCCTTGAGAGAACCAGAAAACAAAGAAAAAGAACCTTACAATATTAAACAAATTGAAACTGTACAGTACTTTTTGTTTGCAAGGATTTGCAAATCCATGCATGAGTTTAAAGATCTTGGTAACTGCAGCAGGAAAAACAAGAAAACCCACAGCAAAGGAAAAATATTCTGGTTAGCATTCCAGCTTTGAGAAAAGTTCCTTCTACAATGGCAGGGATAAAGATGACATTCATCTTCAGTTTCAGCAATAAGCCTGAATTTAGTCTCTTTTCAAGACTGTTCATCATGTACACTGTCCTCTGAGCTTGTGTTTTTCCTTAGTTTACTGATGGTCTTATTATATCCTTATGCATGAGAGAAACACTTTATTCCCACAGCATTAAAATTGTCTTCTATGAAAGTGGGGAGGTGGTGAAGTGAGACATAATTTACAGTTTCAGAATAGTGGAATAACTTTAGTTATAAATCTGCAGCTCTCATGAGTTTCTTACCTGAAGACAGGGAGACTTACAGCCAGCAACACAACAAAGACCCAGTTAAACTTAATTTAAAGAAGGGAACAACGAGAGGACAACAGCACATCAGATATGCATTGAAGATGAAGAAAGGATAGTGGTTTAGAATGTTTGTGGTTGCCTGGCTCAATTTTGCGCTCCTCTCAAAACCAGCAATATCAGTTTCCCAGTATGCCTGTTTGCTGACCTAGATTGTATTCGATATTTAAATTCTTGAATATTTTTATTTGAAAGGGAATGTAGCTCCCCAAGTAACATTTGAGTCAAATATACACAGCTCATTACTACAAAAACAAATATGAAGTTTTAAAGATAGTCCTCAAAGTCCAGACTTGATCATCAACTTCACTAAGATCAAGGATCACAGCATTTGCTATCCAGCATTTCCAATGAAATATATGCAATACTTCTTATGTTCACATCCAGTACTGGCAGATGCTTTGCTCCCATTTGCAACACCTACATTATAAAGATCTAGAAATCCATGACATTTGTCCACTGAGGAATCAGTTGCTACTGGCAGGGCTGGATGTTGAAAACACTGGTTTCAGCTCACAAGATCATAGAATGGATTAGGTTGGAAGGGACCTTAAAGATCATTTGAACTGCAACCCTCTGCCGTGGGCTGGTTGCCACCCACCAGCTCATGCTGCCCAAGGCCCCATCCAGCCTGGCCTTGAACGCCTCCAGAGACAGGGCACTCACATTTCCTCTGGGCAGCAGCGCCAGGGCCTCATCGCTCTCTGAGTAGAGAACTTCTTCCGAACATCTAACCCAGTTTCCCCCTTCTTTTGGTTTAAAGCCATTCACCTTTGTCCTGTCACGGTTCTATTAAACCATGCAAAATAGTTGTCCCCTCCCCTGCTTAAAAGCTCCCTCCACCTACTGGAAGGCCACAATAAGGTCTCCCCACAGCCTTCTCTTTTCCAAGATAAACAAGCCCAGCTCCCTCGACCTTTCTTCATAGGAGAGTCACTCCAGCCCTTTGGCCATCCTCATGGCCCTCCCCCGGACCCACTCCAATGAGGTACCAGCTGTCTCTACTATGGGCTTTGTTCCACATGTTTTCATAACCTTTAAATTTCAATCTTGCTTGCAAGCAGATCTCTCATTCTTCTGGTCAGCTCTGGAACCCTGGTACTTACCAGAACTTCATCCCACTGTCAAGAAATCCCATGAGATTACAAATCTATATCAAAAAAATACCAAATTCCAGCCCACTGAAAACTATCTTCTGTACTTTTACAGAAACAGAAAAATACAAAGACTCAAAGAAGTCTGAAGAAATGAATCAGCCTTAACCCTCACCTGTGCCTTCTATCAAGACTTATACCTGAAACTGTGTGCTGTTAGCTTGGCTTTGGGTTTTAAAATTTGATAGCAATGGCACTAGTAACCAAGCAACAGTAATTGCTTCTCTGAGATTAAGCCACAACATGACATTAAAGCTCTGCTACTGAACTTCCTTACAAAGGTGCAAAATTTTCGCAGGCAGAAGTTAATTATGTAGAAGGGCAATTTCAATTTAAGTTGCAAGTATCACTGAGCTGTAAGGAAGCACGATACAATGAGGTCAAGAGTTCAGTCTACCTGAGTTTTAAACCTAGAGAAGGATTACTGTAGTTTCCCATCTTAAATTGATGCATCCAGCCTCTCCAAATAGTTCCAACTACATCAAAACAAATGGCCTCAAAATAACTCCTATACAATATGATCATACCACAGATTTCACTATAGCTACTATTACAATTTTACAAGGAGATGATACTACCATGAATAAGAGCTAGAGGGCATTGTACAGCTTGTAACTAAACTCGGAAGTTCAGTGTACTCTTCAGCTTACATATAGTCAGACCTACTGGAAGACAACTGACATGGCCCCACAGATAAATCCACACAAATCGCAGAAAGCACTATGTTATTAGAAGTGCTATGATATCCAAAGGTCTTGAGACAAGATAGACGGAATAAGAAAAAACTGAAAACTACTCAAGAAAGGTTGAATTAGCAATAAACTAGTGGTTGATGGTTTCAGGGCTGAAATACTACTTAGAAAATCAATGACATGCAGATGAAGGTTACACTTCCTGAGTGTGATCTGCACTGATTACAGGCAGAGAAATGTACCTGGAGCCCACATCACTGCACCAGGAGCAGGCAGTTTTGCTGTGTGCTGCGCAGCCTCCAGGTCCACCTCTCGTGCCTCCTGACCCTGTCAATGATACCGGGTGTGGGGGTGGCTCCCACAGATGCACCAAACCATGCCAAGACACTGTTGCTTAAACAGTCCCCTTGCACCAGAAGGCACAGAAGCATTTTTGTCACTCGCAGTGCAGTTGCCATTAGGAAGTAAATGTTCGCCAACATATCAGCCCAGTAGGCTGCAATTGTTCCATCTGCTTTGAATCTGGCATTTCTGTGGTAATCAGCACATATCCAAATGGTAATAGTGACTGCACTCCAAACACCATAACTCCTTTCTCAGAGCCAGACCCTCCTCAACCCCTACTTGTTTCAGCAAAATTCTTTTGCATTACCTGTATAACATCACCGATACAACAATTCTTACTATCTTCCACCATTACAGCAGCTCTTTTTCATGTCCATTTTTGACACGATGAAAATCCAAAGAATCAATGCACAGGAATGGTGACACAGGAGGTGTAATAACAAACGGACAAACACAATAGAAAGATGTCACAAAGGAAAAAAAGTGCTCACCCATCTACGAAGATGCAGGCTCACAGGGAAAACTCCACAAGAGAGGAGGTCTCCAACCAGAAACCTTTCCCCAGGGCCAGTCAGCCCTTAAATGAGGTCTAAGAGAGGTGCAGCCAGGCTCCACCCCTTCTGGTTACATAGAATTGCCTTCACCTGTGCTCCCAGGGCTGACCGGGCCCTTTCCCCAGGTGCTCAATCAGTGGTTCAGGCTGGGACTCAACAATTCCCATACATGACAATAAACATTTAGCTTCTGAAGTATGGACAAAGAAATCAATGTATGCTCTATCTGATATTCAAGTGAAAGAACATGATGAACACATGAGACATAGAAAATTTGCTTTGCCAGAGAAAACAATGTATTATGTCTAAAGCAAGTGTCCAATGTTTCCCAACTGAATGTAAATTATAGTGCTTAGCCTTGTAGAGATGAAACATCTGGAATAGCTATCCAATTTATAGCTCCTAATCACACATATTAAGCTTTAGCAAACTAGTGTTAATATTCCAGTATCCCAGCTAATTTGAAGATCTCTGTTCTGAGAGTTTGACTTGGAAAGAAATGTGGACCATCAGCAAAACAAAAAGCTGAATAGAACATCTCCCTGCGGTGTTGCAGAGATAACTAAAGATGCCAATCATTCAAGTACGTCCATACGTTCCTAAGTGTTTGTTTCTCAGGAGAAGGGAACAGCACTGACATCTGAATTGGTGCAAATCCAGTGCTAAGATCCCCCATGCTACGCTGCACAGACAGGAATTAGCCCCTTACAGGCATAATGTGAAAAGCTGTATTCAGAAGACGAACTTCTAACTTTTGCTTTTCTACAAAATGACCAGAACCTTCCTACTGATATTAAACTATCAATTTTTAATACTGTTATCTTGCATATTGCTTTTATTATCTGTCACATTAGGTTTATTGAGCTTCATATTTGCTCTCCTTCTTCCCAGATGTAAGCTATTCAAGTTAAATTAAAAGCACAGATTGCAAAATATCCCCATTGACCTTACGGCCAAGTAATGCTCTTAATTAGAAATAAACAAACTGGTTCAGACTAAATAAGAACCTGTCTAGACTTCAGACAGAAGTTTGAAGGGAACTTCTTTATCATCAAAGAAAAATTATTTCTGTTCAGTTTCTCTTTTTCTCCTTCTTTAAAATTTATCTTCTCATTTCTTTATTTTTTTATATCAGTTTCATCTGACACATTGGGAACAAAAACAGCCATCTACTTTGTTCAGCAATGTGTTCAGAAAAGCTTACAATGCATGATTAGAGACTCCTTATTGCACTAGTTAGCAGGAAGAAAACAGACTTGAAACGAGGTCTCCCTACCTCTGTTCAGATGAAATAATGTTTAATGGCTTGGGAGAGGGGACAGAGAAACTGGAAGTGTGCAAGAGAGGGCAGCACAACAGACTCTGAAACGGGGCACCAGATTCCACCCTTTGCTCATTCTTTGGGCCTGAGAGCACATCTGCAACATCTTTCTAGCAGAAAGCATTCATTGCATTTCCTAAGCCACTTTAAGATCTGCATAGGAAAGTAGCTATTATGTAATTCCCATTCACTGAAATATAAGCAAAATCAAAATAACCATCAATGTCAGATTATAGTTTTATAACATGGCAACACAAATAATGTTTGCTCTCTCCCTAACACAAACCCATAAATCCTCAGTGGATTAACCTTTCAGAAACTCTTGCCAACTGTTCCTGCCACTACTGCACAATTCAAAATCTCAAGCTGCCAAAAAGCTCAGTTGCTGTTTTCAGAGCACAGCAATCAATCATGCTAAGGACGGGAAGATGAGAGAGCAGATTAAGAGGAGACAGAAATGTTAACTTCAGATGCAAGCATCTAACTTAGGTTTTCATTAGAAAGAGACAAAGATAACAAAATTTGAGTAGGTCTCTCACTTTTCTCTGTTGGCACAGAGGGCCTCTTCAGCTTCATCAGACTCTTCAACGAACACCCCAAGTGTACCCCTGTAGCACAGCACAACTTGTGCTTTCAAGAAGTGCAACCAGCCCAAGAATAAATGCAGCAGAGGACAGTAACCCATGCACAAATTTGCCTGGAAGAGCTCACCTTCGTTAATGCTCTGACAGATCCACACTTGCTGATGCTAAATCTGAACTATCCAGCTGTGCTTCTGTTTCAATTAGTTGGCTAGGCTGTAGCTAGCACTGCAGCTGGGCCACAGCAAGGCCAACGTGATCTGCAGTTCCTGCTCAAGAGCTGGATAAAAGTACGCTAGGCTAAGCATCTCATTCCTGCCAGTATCAGTTTCCTGCAGTTCTACTGCAAGATAATCTCATTATATTTTATTTTATGAGCCTGCTCATTCTCTTTTGTATGGAACTATCTTTATCTCAGCCCATACACTTTCTCCCTCTTACCTTTCTGGCTCTCACTCCCACTGAGGTTTGGAAGGAAGCAACTGGATGGTGCTGAGCTGCCCGACAGTGTTAACCCACAATGCTTGCCTAAAAGGGGATCTGCTTAGTTCCATCATGTTTTTATTTTCCTTTTTACCTTAGGGGGAGAATGCATGAATGCTACTGTCATAAGAAGTAATGGAAAGGAAAAAGGAAACAAACTAAACCCAAATCCAGCCTGGTCAGACTAATGATCTGGGTGATGTTAAATGAAACCAGAGGAGTAAGCATGCAAAAGTGACCAGCAATGCAATGATACTCCAGCCCCCAAACTGTACCAAGCTTTCACAGCTCCCCCTTAAAGACAGTGATATCAGCACTTACACCTTTCAATATCCGGCTTCTGTTCTACATTCTAAGGGGAATCTGCATACACCCACCTGCCTAGCGGGCGTCCCATAGAGCTTCTTTCATTAAAGCTCACCGAGGACCTTAAAATTAAGACCGTACTGTCGTCCAGAATTTGTGAAGGAAACTCTCTAACTCCAGTGTGGTGTTAGAAAGCCAACATTCCTTTATCCCTCATGATACGTACTGGGCAACTTGATAAATCAAGCATACATTGGCATACATATTTGCTATTTTGCAAGAACTCATTAACATATGCTAATGTCCTTCTGGACATGTGTGACTGCATCTAAGGTGGTTGTGTGACCACCTGCCTCTTCCCCGTATTTCTCCTTCAGCTTCATCACACTGACTTTTGGCTGATCTTCAGCAGTCTTTCCCCAGTATATTCACTATAACCTAAAAAGATGCATGTGAAAGCCAAGAAAACGTTGCACCTGGTGGATGCAAAGTAGTCTATTGTGACTCCAGTGTTTCTGTGAAGCAGGATCATTGAGAAAAACACACCAAGCAAAGCTAAACTGGAAAGCTTTAGAACTGGCACTCATTGATTCTTTTTGATAAACTAACATATTCATCCTTACATTAATACACTGCTCCCTATTGCTCAACCAGCCTATATCAGTATAAAATTACTGGGCCTTATACTGCAGTCACAGTGTGATGAAGAGAGCTGAATATAGAATCATAGAATCATAGAATCATAGAATCACCAAGGTTGGAAGAGACCTAAAAGATCACCCAGTCCAACCGTTCACCTATTCCCAATAGCTCCTACTAAACCATGTCCCTCAACACAACATCCAGTCTTTCCAGAAAGCATCATCTTTATTTCTATATATTTGTGGACAATTTGCTGTGAGTACAGAGGACCCTGTTCCACTCTTTATGGAAAACGAAAAACACCAACACAGTTACCATCTCTAGATCAGAGATATGAAAACTACTGTACGTAATGAACTTCTAGAGCTGTTCAAAGACTGTCCTCCCATATGAGGGCAATTTCACAGACCACAAAGGACTCAGTAAACCATTCACTACATATCTGTACCCCAGAACTCAGTCCTGTTGATGTCCCCAGGTGCTGAGCCAAACCCATTCATGTTTCTGTACCTGCAGGGCTCTGTAGATGTGCTCAAGTGCAGAAGCAGGAGCTGTCCTCCTGTCCCCAGACTTGAGCACGTGGGAGGCCAGGCCCAAGAAGACCCAGGCTCACTCTGTAAGCTCAAATTTTGCAACTAAATAGCTAAAAGTAATCACATATCCTAGCTTGTAGGTGGAGGCTGCAATAACCTGCACAGACTCTTATGATTAACTACCTCATTCAAAGCTGGTTTCAACTACAGGAAGCTCTTACATGCATACTGTCCTTCCTAAAGCAGAGCCTTCTTTCTTCCAAGATTTAGAAAGGGTTCTTGGCAAGCTTTTCCTATTGAATCCAATCTGATGGATGTTATCCACTGCCATTATCACATATCACTTCAGAATATACATGAAATAAAACCAGTTTGCTGTAACCAATAAACATTAGAGGACCCCCTATATATATTACAGGTGTATATTACAGATCAAACTCCTTTAAAATTCTCCTGAGGTCAAAGAAACAGCAAGGCTATTATCCAGTCGTCTTCAAATGTTTCCTCTTTTCATTAAAAAAGCCACTGCATCCATGGTTTTTTTTTGTTTTTTTTTTTTTTTTTTCTTTTTTAACTGCAAATACATGTTTTGGCACCCGCCTCTGTTTCCCTTGCACTCTGGGAGGATCTGAATGCTGCAGACAGATTTTGGGAGCCGCTCCACCTTGTTGTCAGGATGCAAACGGCTGGTTCGAACCCATTTAACTGATGAATGTATCATATAGAGAATAGCTGTGGCAGACATAACTTGATTCATTAGTAGTCAGGATGAGTAACCTTTTCATTCCAGTACACAGCACTTATTGTGGCTGCCAGGCACCTCCGTGCTGATTTACAATTGCTCGGCTTTGACGTGAGTGGGGGAGTTCTATTTCTCTCCGAGTGGGACCAAGAGCATAAGTGTGGGCTTACAAAAATATTGATCCAAACCGCACACACACACAAAGGCATGGGAGGACGACAAAGTACCAATTCAAGTTACATCTCTTGCTAGGAAATAGTGTTTAAGGTATAAAAGAAAACAAACAAAACCCTACACAGTCTTATCAAAGACCACAGAAAAAAAAAGCAACCCGCTTACTAATACACACACAGTTAGAGCTGTGATGCAAACAGCTATGTTCTATTTTAAACACGGAAACCATTGCTGTAACTTGTGATTCTAGGAGAAAAAAAAGATAGGTGTTATTTTCTGATGTTTATACAGGGAAAAAAAAAAAAAAAAATAAAAGAAAAGACTGGCCAGCTTAACTCCTATTTCCCTGCAAACAAACAAACAAGGAACAGAAGACCCCCACATAACATGAGCTCAATCTTCTCAGTGCCAAATGACTGCTTTAGGGCTGCAGCAGCTTGCATCAAAAGGTCTAGAGAAGAAACTGCAGAAAAGCACACTGAACAACCAGGGAAGGAGGGAATGAATACAAGGAAACAAACCTGTGTTTGGAAGAGCTTAGTCAACTGAAGCTGATTGGAAGGAGGAAATTTCCCTGCAGGCTGATAGAAAAGAAGCAGGGAGTTCTGTGGAGAGTGCAGAGCTGTCACCAGAAATGGCATGTTCAGGTGCTTCTTTGCACAGGCAAAGGCAACACCAATTACGAATCCCCTTCAGTCAGATTCTCAGCCTCCTCCCAAGGCTGAGCCCCTCTGGTCACCCACACGCCACCTTGTTTCTCAAGGCAGGACTGCTGTTTTTCTCTCTAGTTTGCTGCAGATACATGAGGATTTGCTTTCATTACCAGCACTGTTATATACAATAGCTGCACACAGTAACTTGACAGAGATACCGAATCTGGTAAAGAAGAACTAAAGTAAAAAAGTAAAATCTGGACGTAAAGAGCTGAGTTACTGGGTACATTAATATATATGATTTTCTCGTGGAAAAGTCAACACGGGTTTCTTGTTACGACTTTCAAAGCCACTGCTACTGAAAGCCTCTCACCAAGAGTTCTTTGAAGAAATCAACAAGCATGTGGATAAGGGAGTTTGAGCTGATACTGTCTATTTGTATTTCCAGAAGGTATCTGACAAGGTCCCTCATCAAAGACTTTTAAAGAAGCTGTGCTGTCACGGAACACAAGGGATTGTTCTCTCTCAGAAAAAGAGGTGGTTGAAAGATACTGGACAAAAGCAGGGCAGCTGTCACAGAGGCAGGATGGCACCAGGGGATCCCCACGGGCAGCTGAGCCAAACATGTCCCAACCTGATCTAGTGACAAAGGGCACGGATAGTCAGCTGACAAAGTTTTCTCAGGATGATGAGTTTTTCAAGATAAAATAGTTTTTTTTTCAAGTAAAGTTGAAAGCCAACTGTGAAGAGACGCAGGGTTCTCTTGTGACACTGAAAGGCAAATGAATTTCAATACTATTAAACATAAAGCAATTTATGTAGGAAGAACTCCTAAGTTTTACATATACATAAATAGGTTCTGAACTGATTATCAACAAGAAAGAGATCTTTAAGTTATCAAAGCTTGTTTTATGAAAGTAGCAGCCCAAGGCTCAGCTGTGTCCCAAAAAGAATACAGGAGAAATAGAAAATGGATGGGGAATGTGCCAAATGCGTTCAAAAGGACAGCCTCTATACAAGGAACTGTTCAACAGACTGAGGTTCAGATGAACCTGTAAAAGAAGTGAACGAAAATAATGACAGAAGTCCATAAAGTCATAGGAAGTACAGAGGAGGTGTTAGTAGAGCAAGGGAACAGTTGTCTCTATCCAGAGCAAGGGAGGGAGGCAACTGTAACCTAAACGTAGGACCGTCTGCAAGAAGCAAAAGGAAGTAAATCACCACTGAATAGGTATTTAAGCCACTGTGTGTACTGACACAGGTAACTGGGCTGCTAGTACTTCACATGAGTTCAAAAAGCAATTGTAGAACGTCATGGAAGAAAACCCACAACAAATTACCCCAAAGAAAACACTGAGACACAAAGAGCATTCTAGGAAGGGTTTGCTTTCTGCCTCTTCCTGTGGACTCAGGCTTCAGCTGCTACAAGCTGCTCAACTTTCAGCCTGCACTCCTACAACCAATCCTATGAAGCTTCAGTGATGCATGCTTTACCAACAATGCTTATGCTAGAGAAGAATATAAACCTTTCTGGCACCACTGCCAGTTGTAGACAGAATAAATTTGACTCCAAGAGTGGTAACAGCATGATCTGAGTCCATCTTCACCCTTCTGCTCATGCATCTGTTCAATGCACCAAAATCCCTCCCTACAACGCTGAGAGTTGTGGTGTTCTGGACTTGTAAGAGGAGGTTGAAGTTGGTGCTACACTGAAAAAAATACTTAGACAACTTGGTAGTTTTAGTAGCAGTGTCATGTACAAAAACTGGGCAGCTCAGCTCCTTAACTTTTGGAATTGTGCTGTGCTGCAATGCTGAGATTAGAACATAAAATGAACGCTTAGCAGTTTAATTCACCATAAAGAAAGAACTTTATTCTCATGAAATGTTCTTATCGGAAATGTTGTTTCTTCTTCATTTAGCAAAAATAACAATACCCCAAGGGGAATGTAGAGTTGTAAGAACATACGCTTCAGAGTTAAATAAATAATCCAAAACAGAAATAGATCTTTAGACTGATAGTTGGACTTCGCAGTGGAAAGATGTTAGCGCTAATAGTAATTTTAAGACAAAATTTAGATGATAATTTAAGGGCTTTTAAGACACCACATAAAAACAGGCAACCGACATCTACAGGGTGTCTGATTGGTCTCTACCCAATTGCTCATTTTTCTTTCTGTGCAGTAATGTCTCTTGTCACTATTCAAAGGAAGTCTGATCAAGACAAAACAGGAATACAGAATCTTCTTATGATCACATTCATGCTTGTCTGAACTGTTATTTCTTGTTAGAGATTTGCCAACACATTAGTTGGGCATGTAATAGCACCAGTGTTACTCTAAGGTTCATCTTAGAGTCAGATCTGTCTCCTGTAAGAGAACATGGATGCTAACAGAATCAATAGAAATGTGTGCATGTACTCAGAATCAGAATTTGATCTCAGTATTTGTATGCTGAGATCTGGATCTCTCTGTGAAAAATATTTCGATAGTATCTTAAAGGACTGCACATGAAAAATACAGAGTTAGTGTTACTTGAAGTGGTATAGATATTTTTCTCCTCTAAAATTATCAGATGCCTGAAAATGCAGTGCTGTGTTAGCATTATTTTTTCTAATATATCAGAGCATTGCATTTTTTCTTATTGACCAACCAACAAGTTATTCTTCATATTAAAGTATTTCTTATCAAAAAGGCGAACGAAAATCTTGTCTGCTTCCATTATGAGCAAATTAAGAGTAATGGCAAATGCTTAACTTCATATGCTTATAGAATTTCATTGTTCTCCTCTTATAACTGAGCCTTTTATTTTATAATAAACAAGGGCAGTCATTGGTATTCCAGCACTGCACAGTTGCTTACCTTCTTAACTTCCACAACATTCTTCTTAATTTATGTGAAGCCTTCTGATAATCCTTGAAGGCCAAAATTAATTGCTGTCTGTTGTTCCAAACTCTTTTAGGGTCCAGATTCATAGCACTGTGATAAAGACTCCTTGCCCTTCTTCTTGACTGAAATATATCTATATTAGTCTGCAGGTTGACACTTAAGTAAATCATTCATATGCAAGGCTGAATATGCTAATTGGAGAATAATTTTGAGTCTCTCTCTCCTCTGCAAGATATTTATTTCAGTGTCTTTGAATACATTTGAAAATAAATTTTCATTTCCACCCTTAAAGTGTACTTTTAGAACAGCCTATTTTTGTCATATCTTGCATGGATGAGGATGTGGGACTTTTAGCACAGGAGAAACATAATTCAAGACATTCCGTGCCATATAAATCCAGTAAACTGCTCTGATGCAGGACTTTTATCTTTTGGGTCTTCTTGGTCTTTCTCTAAACCAAATACTGTTCTTTACCATCTAGCACTTCTAAATGTCATGCCTAAAGAGCATAAATCACATGATTGATGGATTTCTCCCCCTGAAAGGAATCCTCTGAAACAGAGTAGCTCAGCAACAGCAAGCTAATTTAAAATAAACTTCCTTAGAGTTTCCATTCTCTGTAGTAAAGTAATTCCATGGAAGTCATAGGCATTTGGTAGTCTGTAGAGGTCAAGCAATGCTGAGTCCTAAAAGTAAGAGACTTAATGAACAACAGAACGTGGGACTTGTTATCACATTTTTGCCATAACTAGAGCTTGCTGAGTATGCAGGGTTATGGCATGGGAGAATGTCTAGAACCTTAGCTTGTGCATTAATCTCCCTGAATAACCAACAAACCACATTACTGGGAGGAATTTTCCTAAGCACTTCAGCTAAAGAAATACTAAAACCATTAGTTGAATACTTTCTTCCCCCAAACCCTCAGTACTCTAACAAATAATCTGAACACAAATGTGGGGGTCATGAGGAGTTGTAACTAACAACAAAAAAAGAGAAATAAAAATATTTCTTCTTCTGATTCTTCTCATATGCCCTTTGTTCACAGTGGTACTATGCTTGTTATTATATGAACATGGCCTTTGTAAGGGTGCAAATTTCATTGGTCTTAACAGAAGCACAGCGTGTCGATCTCTACTTAAAAAAAAAAAGACTGAGATCTCTTTACCACATGCCAACAAGGTGCTTACCAAAAGCAAACAAGGTGCTTCTATTCCCATTAAAGTTCACAAAGTTCTCCCTGGCTGTGAGACTATGATTTCTTTCTTCTGTTTGGCCACAGATTACATTTTTCTGTTTTCCCAGCAAGTGAAACTCTTAGTCATCTGTCATGACTGCAGTTCATTTTTATGTGTCCCTCTCCCCCTCCCCTGCAAATTTTGTTCTAAATGGCCACATCCTTCACTAGATTAAAATTAGTTTATGATCAGGAGAAAATACGCTCCCAAGGAAATTTTAGGATGCAAAGTTAATGGAGTGTCCCAAAAGCCTCCAAGTGTCCTGTCTGGTATCCATCAAGCAAACCCCAAAGGTTTTCTGTAGTTTTGCTTCCAACATAACAAACAACTCTCTTGCCTGACACAATTCTGCTTTACAGTTCTAAAACCTGTGCTGACTCTGGGTCCATTTTTCATCAGCTTCAGATTGTCTTTCCAAAGTTCTTCAATCATTACTTTTTCCTTCTGTGCTAGGCAATATGAATATTCATCTTCTACTCACAAAAGGTCTGCATATCTTTGAAGAAGCAGTCCTTTCCGACTGACAGTGACAGTTAATAGAACATTAAACTGGAAACACGATCAGTTTGATCTCTGCCAACTTTGTTCTTTTCTTTGTAAGAGGCAGCTTGGACGTGTGTCTTTCCATTGTACTCAACGTTATTTGTTCTTACTGCTACTACCACTTGCTTTTTGTTGGTGTTGTCTCCCACTATCTCTGCTATGTCAGTATGTGGTGACAGCCAGTTGATTAGGTTGGTTGTCACTCATTTAATTAACATCAGGTCTTGTTTTTGTCTCAAAATTTTCTCCGAGTTATTTTTCTTTATACCAAGCCTGTTACAAAGAGCAGCCACTTTCTGCAAACTGAGTTCTTTTTGCTTTTCTCCTGTGTTTGCACTGCAGTAGCTCAGTTGCAAACTCATCTGTGGCTTAGTTCCAAGATACTATCAAATTACACGAAAACAATGGCAATAACTGTATGGACACCTGGAATCTGATCCCCATGCACAGTGATTTCATATTTAAGAGACACAATTGGTCCCATTTATTTAAATATTTTCCAGGACTTTATAAATTTGGAATTTTCAGAAATAATCAGTCTGGCTTACCTACATCCCCATCAAATATCCCCATCAAATTCAACAATGATTATACCAGATATAAAGCAGGAATTAATTGCTCAAAACATTATTCACTGAAGTTATAGAGGACTGAATTTTCCCAGTACTCAAAATGATCCCAATTTCATTCTTTTCAAGATGGGCATATGATGATCTATTCTTTGTGTATGAAAAAAACCCTCAGTTTTATATCAGTATAAATCTCAGTCCTGTTTCTTAATCCAAGGTCTACAAACACCAAACAAAGTGATGTCCTACTTTTCATTATTACAAAGCCTTGCAATTTTTTTTTCTCCATTCTAGGACTGCACATAATACATGCCATACATAGGATGGTTTAATTTAGATAATGTTACAACTGAAATTATAGAGGATATAGAATGATGCTAAAATGCCGGTAACGACACTAAAGCATATATGGTCACACACTAGA
This sequence comes from Centrocercus urophasianus, assembly GCF_019232065.1. Classification (NCBI taxonomy): domain Eukaryota; kingdom Metazoa; phylum Chordata; class Aves; order Galliformes; family Phasianidae; genus Centrocercus; species Centrocercus urophasianus. The sequence continues at coordinate 3,253,168 of NW_024884855.1, read as the reverse complement.
AGAGATGCTGACTGCCTAGCTGTCTTGTTTTTTAAGTGCTGGGATGCTAGATGGTGCACTGTCCAAGAAGAATCTTAAAGGCACCGTTCTTTGCTTGATTTCAGAAACATACGTATAAAAACATATTGACATGGTAAGTACTCGCACCTCGAGTGCTGTGTCCAGTTTTGGGCCCCTCACTGCAAGAAAGATATTGAGGCCCTGGAACGTGTTCAAAGGAGGGCAACAAAGCTGGTGAGGGGTCTGGAACACAGGCCATATGAGGAGAGGCTGAAGGAGCTGGGAATGTTCAGCCTGGAGAAGAGGAGGCTCAGGGGAGACCTCATTGCTCTCTATAACTTCCTGAAGGGAGGTTGTAGTGAGCTGGGGGTCGGCCTCTTCTCTCGTGTCATTAGTGATAGGACCAGGGGGAATGGCTTCAAGCTACGGCAGGGGAGATTCAGGCTGGACATGAGGAAGTATTACTTTTCAGAAAGGGTGGTCAGGCACTGCAATGGATGCCCAGGGAGGTGGTGGAGTCACCGAGCCTGGGGGTGTTCAAGGAAAGGCTGGATGTTGTGTTGAGGGACATGGTTTAGTAGGAGCTATTGGGAATAGGTGAACGGTTGGACTGGGTGATCTTTTAGGTCTTTTCCAACCTTGGTGATTCTATGATTCTATGATTCTATGATTCTAAGCATGCTTATTTCTTCCCCATATACTTAAAATATTAGACATCAAATAAGTACGCTCCTCCGTTACAAGCTGAGGATTGTACGATTGATTTAAATTGGAATATTCACTGCTTAGAAGTTCAGTATGGGCTGAAGATGTTTATCAGGCCAAGAAAGGAAAATGCAGATCTGTGGAACTGAGTTGGTCATTGATTAGGACATCATTAACTTCAGCCTCTGCAAAGACTTCATCCTCTAGCTGCTTCCCAATGCTAGTCAGTTTCTAATAGCACAGTGATCGGTGTTTAAATGAAAGAAGGCTCTTTTCCCCAGAACTGAAACAGTTTAATTGCAGTTCTGATTTTGCCTCAGACGTGCAGAGAGATTTGTCATCAGGAAAAGTGAAGGGAAACTTTCCCAGAGTGCTCTTCCTGCTGCAGTGCTCTCTTTGAATAGGTCCTGGTCCAGCTTACTGTTACTGGGAAAAATTTAACTGGAAAAAATGTCAAACCTTTGCCCCTAAAAATGAAAGTGCCCACTTGAAGCATTTTTTTTTCTTGTTTGTTTTTTTAAACTTTGTCCTGATTCGGGAAAAACTTTTTAAACAAGCTATGAAGTTTTCTTCATAAACCACCAACTTCAAATTTACCTCCAGTAGAAGAAATCAAGTTCAGTGAGCATTGTACCAAGTTGTTTTCTCCTTATAGTTAGCAAAGAAATGCCTATAGAAGGAATGTCCTTACATAATCTCACTTTGAGTTTCACCTAACTTGAAAAGTAACAAAAACCACCAAAACCTGGAAGAAGTCGTAAGAATTCTTTTGCTATCATCACAAAGATTTCCCACTCAGGATTAAAAAAAACCCACCTGTTATAAGCCATTATCTAAAACACTGACTTGATTTTTCAAAGGTCTTAATAAGATTAATATACAGTAAAGTCAATGCAATAAAAGGATGATCAAATGGAAAAACGATTAATTTCCACAGATATTGATATTCAGCAAGTATTTGTAGGAAAGACAAATCCAAAAGTACATTAACAGTCAGATTTTATCTTAGACTAGCTGTGTTGCTTTACAGGGAAAAGAACAGGCAGCAAGAGGGGCCAGAAGATAACAGATATTATGGTTTGATGCATCTTAAAAAATTGCATGAGTGGCTTTGAAAGTGTGAACTGTAGCCCTGTTTTGGGACTCAGGTCAAGGCGTCCATACTTTGTCTCCATTGTCAACTGCCCGTTAACCTTGAAGTCTAAACACAGAGCATATGTCACGGAAATAAACTTCGCTCCGGAGAGCGTCAAGAAAAATACTTATTAATTGTTAAGTTTTAAATGTGGTGCTTATCCAGGTTCAGAAGCTGAGAGTATGCAGGCAGTGACACAGTCCTAAAACAACGGGCATGATATTTTTGCAGAAAAAGCGCTGCATAAATTTTCCCCTGATATTTCATGTCATTCTACTTATTGATCGCAAACCTACTCTCATGAGCAAGCACAAAATTTTAATCAACATACTGGACTCAATCCCGCCACCACAGACTTCAATGGAAATTGGATCAATCCCATTATCTACCATATGACTGCACAGGGCTTCCATGGGGACAACCTCATTTCTAGCTCCTGCCCACGGGGCCCCCGAGGCTACATTTAAAGCAGTGAGCAATGTGAATACCAACAAGCCTAAAATAGCATTAAATGTGCTTAAATAGGCCAAGATAATTTGGACAGCTACAAAAGCATAATCTGCACTGAAAGTCCACCAATATTTCCCACACATTTGTTACAGGAAATGAGCTATAAAACCCAAATGTGTTAAAAATATATTGCATATTCTGAAAGTGAAATGCTGGCCAGGAGGAACTCAATGACAGAAAAAATCCTACTGACTTATTCGGGGTGAAATTCAGACCTCTCTCATCCCAATGGTACAGACAGCACAAGCTAAGGAATGTCATATTCAGGAAGGAGAGATTCTACCTGTCTTGTTTTATCATGAGGCCATGACTGGCATTGCTAATCAGAGCAATAAATGTACTGCTGTACATAGAAAATTAGACCAGATCCCTAGCTGGTGTAGACCAGCACAGTGTTCTCTCTGGATGAACTTTTGAGGGGATTTGGATAATGGAAAGCTGTGGTATTGAAAGGGGCTCAACACAATAACAGTGGGCCTGGTTTTCACACAAGGGTACTGCTCCAAGCCTGGCTGGCCCACAACATACCTGTTTCTGATGTAAGCTAGCCAGGCTTTGTGCCACAGTGAGCTGGCTTGAGCAGTGGGACTTGTGCTGAGAGCCCAGGAAGAGCTGCGGGAGGCTGAGCCGAGGCACAGGGGAGCAGCTGCCAGCAGGAGGCACAAAGGAAAGCTCCAGAGCAGTCTCCAAAAATCCAAATGTCCGGGGAGCAAAGTGCTGCCTGGAAAAAGGCTTGGAGCTGAAAGTAATCTGTTTGGTAACTGTAAGAGCATACAAAAAATGCTTTTCCTTCAAGAAATGAAAAAAAAACAGAAAAAAAAAAAAAAAAAAAAGGGCAGATATTCTGCAAAAACCTACCTCCAGCCAGGGACACAGGCCTGATATACCTGCCCTGGTGGCCCTGGAAGGAGGGCTGCTGGCCTCCTGCGGCACCCCAGAGCCCTCAGGATGGGCGGCAGGCTGCACACAGCAGCCAATGCTCATTACTCCAAATAATGGCTGGAAGTGACTGAAGCGTTTCTGTGTTACTGTTCAGGAACCTCATTCAATCTACCAGTCCCCAGAAATTAATGGTATGATCATGTGTTAAATCAGTCCATCCTTAGCCTGGTTTTCATTATGACAACTAATTAGGAGGCATTTCCTGCAAGCAGGAAGCCAAAGGAGTACCTGCAGACCCCGGATACAATGCAGGATGGCGCACCGCCCGGGTCTCATAGCGCACAGCACTCGCACAGCACCAACGTGAACTGATGGGACATGGCTGCCACGGCCACAGGAACAGCTGGAACAGTGATGTGCTCTGCTTGAGTCACACTCATGGCACACCCACACAGCACCTTCTGGCCGCATGCTTCTGATCTATTCCATAGCTTTCATGAGGTCAAGGAAACCACCTGAAGGAGGAGTCCTCCAGCAAGGAACCTTCAGGACGCAGATGAGCGGACGTGAGGCCGGCTGCTGGCGGCACAGCGAAGCAGGGCCCTCATGTGCTGAGAGGCTGGGCACTGCCACAGAGGTCAGGTGGCACTGATGGCTTCGCCTCCTGAGAGCCGGCACCATGAGCAGCGCCTCGCGCGGAGGAAACCGGCTGCAGAACTGCCCAGCATCTGAGAGCCTCGCGTCACACAGCAACACAGAACACAGCCAAGCATAAGCAAGCTTATGCCCTACACATGTGTGTGAGCATGTGTGCAGCTGTGTATTTGTATATATTTACACAAACAATTTTCTGCACGTGTTTGCACAACGTTCCACTAAAAGAGGCATTCAGAAAAATTAAGATGAAACTCATTTTTAACATCCATAGCAAGAGCCGTGTTTCTTCCCTTTGCCATTTACAAGGAGGACATAAGAAAGCAGAACAGTTTCAGCAGCCTTTAGCAACCAGTCCAGAGCACAACTAAAATTGTTAGGGTTTTCTTTTGATGCTTGCATTTTCATTATTTATTATACACAGTGGAACTTCAGTTACCATAATGCCTTATCTGAAAAAACACATCCGACTGAAATGAGGTCATGTCCCTTGACATATATTAAGTGATGTGAAAAGCCCGCATTCATTCAAATGCCCATTTATCCATGCTAATACCATTGGAATAAAAAGGTTTCACAACACGTCAGACTTCTTTTTTTGAACAAAACTCAAAGTTAATTAAACCAAGCCCTACAATATTTATGACTTTTTTTGTAGCTCAGTGTGGTTTAGAAAAGGTGATGTTAATATTGACATTCATTAACGTCAATCTTAATGTACTATTACATTAATAGGCTGGCATATCTTTCAGCCTAAGGCAATGCACTGTGCTGCTAAAGCTATTTATAACAAAAGTATTTTAAACAGCTTTGCCCCCCACCAAAAAAAAAAATCAATTTATACTAAATGTTGTTGCAGAATCAGATTCATCACCCTAGGGATTAAGAAAAAACGAAAGACCAATTTAATGACGGGATTTAGTTCATTATTTATCTTCTAGCATGTAAATTATAGATTGTCATGAATTTTTCATCCTTTTGGTGCCCACTACCTAATTCATGCGAAAAACATAAGCCTGTGTTACAAAGAGCGAGATCCCTGGCTCTGTGTACGAGAAACATCTCCTCTGCCTTTTGACAGACGATAATCTGTCAAAATGAAAAATTAATGGAGGCTCCCTTAATTCATCATCTTCTGCCTCTCTTCTATTAATGGCTTTTTTTTTTTTTTTTTTTTTTTAACTTCCATAACTCTGCTCACACTGAACAGAGCTGGTGGGTGGGGGGGTGAAGATAAACAGGTCAGCTGACTGCTTGAGCTTGTGCAGCACACTGTAATTCGGCTGATAGATGGATGACATGTGTTATTTATTAAATACATTCAGGGATCCTGTGGTTCCCAACATACTCTGTAAACGTGCTGAGATAAAGCTCATGCCACATGTTCTACCACTCTCAGCTTGGCCACAGAGAAAATCACTTTTTGTAAATGCCTATAATGAAGTTGCATGAACTAAGTGTGCTGTGCTACATACAACTCAAACCATCCACACAGCAATCAACAGAAAGAATAGATATCATTCAGTTTGGTTATTAAATATACATAAAACCAAAACAAGCTCTTCCTCAAATTTGCCTTATTTAAAATATTTTATCTTGATGAAAAAATGGAAGTCTTCAAGCATAAAAAACTTATTAATGCACTTCATAATTTTCCTAAACACTAAAATCTGAAAATGAAAAAGCTGTGCCAAAGGTTCTTTTCACAACTCATCCACTTTCACGTCTGATGCTTTACTATGGTTATGACAAGATAAAGCCCAGGAAAACCATGCCTCATCACAGCCCAGGGATTTTGACAACTGCATGATGTGATTGTTAAGGACAGAGGTGCTTTATGGAAATGGATCAGCCTACGAGTCAAATGCATACCTGCTAGAAATAGCAGAGGGGATTATAACATTGAAAAAGCATCTCCTTTAATAAAGTGCACGTAGTGCATCTATGGCAAAGCATCTACACATACTTCGAAAGAATCATTTTCTGCTATGGAAATGCCTACTCAAACATCCATTTTTAGCACTACTGCAATATTGCAGGCCTATTTCACAGGAAAAATGTAGCTCGACTGTGTCAAGCTGAGTGGTACTTAGAATTAACTTCTGAACTAGTAACCTTCAAACTTTGGGAGGGATTAACAGACTATTCCATATTCATTTTGACCTGCAGCCAAACAGGACTATTTTCATTGAGAACTTGCTGTTCCTCACACAGCAGCGTACATATGGCAAACAAATTCATTTATCACACTGGCTAGAACATGATTATGACACTGAAGCCTGGCCGGTATCTCCCTGATGATAATGGAAAGACACCCTCTGAACTCACAAGTAAGCCTTGACACAAATTTCACAATCAGTTCAAACAACAGGCTGCTTCATTTATACGGAACCAGCCTGAAACCAATGGGTCTTGGCCCAGGATGTCACAGGCCAAACTGCCAGCCTCTGTTACTGAAGATGTTTGTGAAAGTTGCCACCTACGTGCCTTAGGGGCTAAGTAAGAGAAAACTTCATACCTCATTCCTCTGTGATGAGAAGAGTAAAAATGATACGATCATTTTTTAAAATATTCTTTTCTTTATAAAATGACTTTAATTATAGTCGTTTTCATAGACCAGCTGCATAAAACAATTAAAAGGAAAACTTCCGCTCAAATAAGATCATAAAATCTTGAAAAATATCTTGACCGTCCCTAATGGAAATTAGAATAATTTATCATTACTGAACTGTTTTGCAGTGTTTTGACTGCCTCCGCAGATTCACAGGCGATTACAAAGCTACATGCCTTCACAGGGGTGGCTGGTCAACAGACCTGGAGCAAGAAACCTCCAGGAGTGAAACTTGCCAATACCTGGAAGATGTTCTGATGTGCCAAGCAATGAGCTGCCCACCTCTAATTTCTAACTGAATTTGTTCGCATTACAGGAAGCTCCACTCAGAAACCACCACTCCACTTTTCTTTGCCTGTCTCAAAAACCATCCAACAGCCTTGAAACCTGGAATACTGCACCATGCTAATGAGAGCTCTCTTTCACCGTGGGGCAAGGAGATGAAATCTTTATTGCTGTTCTCCATGCTGCCCTTGGCCTGAAAAATCAAACACTCTTCTCCAAAATATCTTACCTGATACTCAACTGTACTGGCTATTATTTCTTAATAAAGCTTTACCATGCAGATTGCATTCATACACAACAGCTATTTGCCTTTAAAAGCTTGATGATGGAGAATAATCCAAGGGGGGAGCAACAGAATCATATTCCTATCTGCCATGGGTCATAAAAGGAGCCCCCAACACCTTCTCTCTTGATCAAGTATTAAATCCTTCAGATACCTAAAAATTATTATGCTGATATGGCTGTTAAGGTCAAGGTTTAAAGCATAATGTGGATCTTAGAAGAAATTTTAGTGATTGATGTAACATATCAGACACTTACCTTGAAAAAGGTATTATTCAGCTGCCTCCACAAGAAGATTAAAACTGGGGGAAAAAGAACTTTCAGAACTGGTTAAATGACGGGTGGTGGTTCTCAGTGGTCAATGTTGCAATGAAATTACTGTAAAAAATAGCTACTGATATTGAAGCTTGCCTGCAACATCTTCTGATCTCTCTAATACGTGTCCTCCAGGCAGCCGTTCTCTCCTCACCTCAGTAACCTTGTTACACCAGCTGGTTTCAAATATTAGCAATTTTCAAAATCATGCCTGAAAGATGCTTTCTGTACATTCTGCATGTGAAGTTTCTGAAACTTTTCTGACAATAAAGCAGGCTCCCTTTGCCTTTGCTTAGACCTCAAGACATTTTCACACAAATTGCTCATTTTTTTCTGAAATTGTATCTCATTATTGTTAATGGTTGCATGGGGTTTGTGACCACCATGCTTTTAAACAGCATTAAGAGAACAGTAACGCTGAAAAGCGGGCAGAATTTGGGAGATGCATAGCTATAGAAGTTTCATCAAAACCTTAACTCACTACCAGCAAATCTGACATTTTTCCACAACCTGCGTTTAGTGATAGATATCAATTCATGTCACAGTTCCAGTGCCTTATGACGAGCCTCTCTTTTATATAACATTATTGTGTAAGTTATTTAAGCACCTTTGTCAACAAGCCCAAAGATGATGTTAAGTTGAAGATACACTGAAAATGCAATAGTATTATAAAATTCTAGAGAGTTACACTTAAAACACGATCAGTACTCATGCAGGGCAGAAACAGGTCCTGGAGGAGAGGTGAAAAGTGAGCACCTGCTCACTCCAGCAGCAGCCTCCTTGGCCAGGCCCACTCACATAGAAGCTGGGAGAACAACAGAAATAACTGCTTTTTGCCAAGATGCCTATGACACAAATATAACAAGCACAGGAAAACAAACAAACAAACAAACAAAGTAGCAAAAAACGTACTCTATTGAGGCAACATGAAAAGTTCACATGCAGTTGTGTAAAAACAATAAACAATTGAGGCACAAAGAAACTGAAAATCAGGTCCAGGACCAGGTGATTTTTGGCAGAAAGTTCAGCTTTTTCAGATACTAAGTGAAACTTTTTAGCAATGAACTTGCAAGTAAAAGGAACCTGCTGGGGCAGAGCAGGAGCTCTGCTGCCTGCAGGGGGCCCGGCTGAGGGCTGTGCCAGTTCGGGTCTACCTGCTCTAACACTGTGATTATGCTAGACAAGTTGTTCCATGGTCTAATTAGAGTCCTCCACCCCTCTTCTGCCACAGCCTAACACAGATGAAGCTCTTAGAGACACCTGAGCTTGGCTGCACCTGGCTTGCATTCGTCCGTGCCCTCGTGTGACTGCACTGAGATGTGCCTGCGCTGCTGCCGCAGGAGGAGAGCAGGATGGGGCCTCCTGCAGGGTCAGAGCCTGAGCGTGCCGTGCCCACAGGGATGTGTTTAGGACTGAGATTAGCTTCATTAAAAGAAAAACTCACAGAACTAAAAATATGAAGCACCTGATTTTGAAATAAATTACCTTCATGAAATTATGGTCTTTTCTTCGCACTGCAATATTCACAGGAAATTAATGAGGTTGTCAGATGAATTCTATGAAGATTTATGTGCTGATTAGGTGACATGTCTTAAAACAAAATAAAATAATAAAGAACCTCTTCCATTAAAAAGGCAGCATACTTAATTTGAATTCAATCTTTTATCAGATTACTCTGTTTAGTGGCAAATAGTTCCTTTGTTTAAAAACCTTTCACAAAGGCAAAGCCTCGGGAAAACATTTTGTAAAAGTATTCTGAAAGTCAAAGTCATTTTGACAGAAATCAAACCAGAAATAATTTCTCCCTGAAGGAATCCTGCTTTATTTTAATGATGTCTGGATTGTTTCCATTTAAATAGTGTAATGGGAATTTTTTAAAAAATTTCAGTACAAACTGTCCATTTTAACAATGGTCTTTCTTGTAAGCTTAGGCAGTCATTCGTCATACACATTTTATTCAAGTGGAGAAAACAAATATTAAAGGAAAACAATTTGACTAAAAACATCTTCCCTTCATTAAGGAGCTTTATGTTCTAATGTCTGAAAGTGAAAGTCTGCTTTAATGGCTGCTGGGAGCTGGGGATCTCTGTCAGACACTTACTGAGGCATTCTTTCTGGTAATAGAGGCTATTTATGGGGCTTTTCATGACCTTTCTTCTTGGTACTACCAACAGAGGAATACTGTAGGCATCTCTTTTGCATCCACATATCTGCTCGCTCACGGATTATTGTCTCTATTGTTTTCTTCATTTTGAAGAAAAATGTTGCATGTAATTAAAACAAGATAACAGCACGGTACTGTGTGTTCTATCACACATCTAACCAGTCCCTACAGTCATCACACATACTAACGTACATTGCCCTGTAGAGGCAAATATATAGAAATAAACTCCCCTGTTTCATCATGCAGAGCATTATGAAGTCTGCTCCACGTTCTCAGAGACAATTCTTCAGTAAGAAAAATACTTTTTGTTTTTTAACGGTACAAGACAGACCTTCTATTAAAAGAAAAAGAAACACACCCTGTGATTGTTTATCCAAATCCCACAGTCCTTCCAAGTTAAATTGAAAGCCTATTTACTTAAACTAATCCACTTAATTTTGCATTGAACACCACATATACTCGCTCCGATTGAGAACTCAGCTCCAGAAAGCCCCTCTGCACTGTATCAGCTCATGATTCCGAAAGCACCTCCCACCTTAAGCAGAGCCACATAGGGTGAGGCAGAGAAGACAAGTTGCTCAGTTCCAGAATTTCTAACTATAGGCAGCAGCAGACCTCAGAAGAGCCACATCCTTCAGCCATACAGACACATGCTGCAGCAGCAACTAGCAGGCTCCCAAAGACTCAGATCCCTACGTCTGTAAAACCAGCAGCAGCCAGCATTCTCAAAATGGTTTCCTTATAGAAAGCATTTGTACAACAATTTCCAAAATAGCTGCCTTTGTTTTTACAAGAAAATAGACATAGCATATAACGCTCCAAATACATCAATTTTAATCTTATATTTTACTGTTCTGTCAAAATTACAGCTAATTCACGTGTTTTCCTCTAATGACAATAAATTTGGACCCAAATAATGAATACGTTAACTTGGTCCAGATGCCTGCAGCTATGTAATTCCACACTACAGAGCTGCACACGAGTCAGAAGCTCGCTATGTGTCAGCAATGAGCAGTCTGATTTGGAATTGGTGTTTTAGCACTACAGCGTAACCAAAGGCTGATAAAGTAGTTCTGAAGCAACACTCGTCAGTACAATCTCCATGAAAGCTAAAAATGGTTAGCCAAGCCATCATATAGTTGAGCAGCACCAGGGATAATTGCTGCTGCGTCCTACTGCCCAAGTTTCCCCTATGGTTCCAATTTGATACAAATGTTGAGAGCTATATTAGATTCTGAAAAATAAATAATTCAGAAGGTTATTAAGGTTGTACATTCCAGCATGCATAAGTTTGGAGGTACTAGGCAACTGGTTCCTTTTCAAATCTGAGCGCAGCTATTTGTATGTATATCCATAATGAGAAAATAAGTCTTAAATTTCATGAAACAAATTATCATGAAATTCCATCAAGCAAGAAAGACTCCTTGAGCTGGAGTCTCAGGGACCTGGGTACATAGCGCAGGCTTCTACCACTGGCTGTGATGAGACGTCTGGCAACAATAAGCAGACTGTTATCATCACAGGGGATCAAGCGCTTGAAGCAGGGAGGGTTTCACTGTCTCCCTGTTCTCTGGTTCAGTGCTTAACACCATAATTTCCTCTACATTCACTTCCTCCAGCTGCCAGGCTAAGTCCTGTGCGGTCCCCATAGTGCAGTGCTGCAGCATGCTCAGCACAGACAACTTCTGGACTGAATCCAGAGAACTTTTGTTTCATTTGTAAGTGAGCATTAGAGTAACCAAATAGCATAGTTAGGCTTGACACCATTGTGAGTATTTGCCTCCTGCCCTACCTCGCCAGACCCGTCTGCAGATTCCCACTAACAGACTTCATTGTGACTCAAGCTGTTGCTGCCAACTGCTTGAAGAGTGATGGTCAGCCAGGTCAAAGCTGTAATTGCCAATATAAACTGGCTGGACATCTCTGAAGCTGGTTTAATTTTTTTTACAGGTGTTGATTTGTAAGGTAGGACTTGCCTCTCAGCTGAACCACAAAGTCTGTCGGTGCACCAGAGACCACGGCCATCACACACCTCACCCCTGGGGATGCCAAAATGGAACGAAGGAAAAGCCATTAAATAGAAAGCACACGTGGAGCACAGAGATTTCCCTAGATTGCTCCTGTAAATTCTGCAGGTTTGGTAGAAGGCCATAGCCTTGCACAGCCCTCCAAGGCTGGTGGCAGAACCCACCTGGAGCACTCAGAGACCCCACTCCAACACGCAGCCATGGGGGCCTTTTCAGAAACCTCTCCTGGGTGTTCCAATAGCTGGAGGAGACTGACCTCCGATGTCACAGCAAATCTCGGCCAATTTTTAAACAAAGAGCAAACAAACCTTCCTGATTAGATCATTTTAACATTTTGCTTCTCGTGAGGAAAACCTGATCTCCTTTCCTCTGTACTTTGATATAGATTTCTGTAATCCTGGATGCAGCTGAACTGTTTTCTTTTTGAAAATTCCCTAAAACGTTTAGCCTGAAAGCAAATATTTGCCTAAAAAGTTTTAGTTTGAACAATTAAAAACTTGGCAAGTGAAAATGCCAAAAGCTGGACTACCTTAAGAAGGAGCAGTGCTACCAACTCCATCTGTACCAGACACTTGCATAACATTTTATGAAACCCTTTAGGACAAAAAAAAATTTGCACTTTCTATGCTGACACACTAATAATTTTGTATATGAGAGTGCTACAGATCTTCTAAGTCAGACATTACTGATAAAAAGCAAACGAGGAACAAAAAAGATCATAGCACTGCTTCCCAAACATCGTAATATATTTGATGCATAAAATCAGAGAGCAAAATGCCTCTGAGAAAAATGGAAGTGCAGTCTATTTTTTAAAGAACAGCTTACAGAATAAAATAAAAAGGCTCTTTGTTTCTTAAAACAATTTCATGAAAAAAACAATGGAATTACTTACAATGATTAACTTTTTTTTTTTTTTAGCACTTTTTTTTTGACTTTTCTAAGTGAAGAACCAGATATTGAAAGAAATATCAGGCTGCTACACATGTGGGTCGCTCCAAAAGTAATGCCTCCTATTCATTTCCACGGATACTACAACAGATACAAAGCACACAATATTTGATATAGCAAATTCTCAGTTCAATGACAAACCTTCTCTCCATGTGCACTTCTGCATCAGATGCTCTTCTGTCAGACTGTCCCTCTGTTGCCATCTGTCACGTGGCAACAACATACAACAGAATACTGGTGGAAGGTTCAACCTCTACTGCCATCCCACCAACATCTGCCTCTGCCATCTTGGGCCAACATCATAAATAGGAGGCATTACTTCTGGAGCAACCCTCATACATAGATAACTTTTAACACATCAGTGGGAGTTATTACATTGTCTCAGCTTACTCATAAATGGACTCTAAGCCACTCACTAATCTTTTCCTGAAGCCATTCAGTAGTAACTCATTCACAGGTAATATACAGAAACAACATATTGTTTCTGCTGCCTCTAACCAACCGCTTGGTGCACAAAATGAGTCAAAGCCCACCCCAAACCCTCAAGAAGAAAAAACAAACAAACAAACAAAAACGTACAGAGAAAGAACAAGGGATAGGACTTCTAACCCAGCCCTCTTGCCAGAATTATAAGCTCTCTTTCAAAACAGCTTAGATAAATACGTCCATCAAAAGCTTGAATGTCTTGTTGATCCTGCCTTAGGACAGGGGGAGGATTAGTGAACCCCCCTGAGGTTCGTCTTCCATCAGAACTGTCTATAGTGCCATGCTTGTGAAACGTTAGGGATTACCTTGGCAATAAGACCGTCTTCTGTTAAAACAAGACCTTAAAGAGATAAATTAATGACTATAACTAATTGGATCAGCAAAAAAGGGTCATGTCCTGTACTGAGGTCAATCAAGTTCTGCTCCTGTTTGGACAACGCAAATCAACATCACACTGCACTGCAGCTATCTCCTGACTATACAAACTGAAAAGTTGCAGCCCGCGTGGTGCTTGGTAGCTTGATCCTTCAAAGGTCATCACCTAACATGATAAACGCCAGCACTGAGGACAGGACCGAGCTGCTTCTGGTGCGCAGAACACTGTTCTTGAGATAAGCACTATGAATTCCTGCACTCGTGGGTTAGAAATATCAGCAAGCAGCCTGATGTACTGTGACAGTACGGGAGGTGACCTTTCCCCCGGCTCGCTCCTCTCATCATCTGCGTGTTGATACAGCAGCATCTGACTGCAGACTGAAAAGGAAACAGCACCTACGCCACATGGCAGCAGCCACGCAGCCTACACGCTGAACGAGCTGTGTGAGAAGCACCCACAGCAGAGGCCCTGCAGCCTCACCGCCAACATTGGATGAGCTGCAACTCAAGTCCATCTCCGCTGCTGTGCCCCAGAATCTGTGCGCGTACTCAGCGGAGCTCTGCAGGCCTGGCCCACTCTGAAAAGAGAGCAAAAGCCAGACTGCACAGCAAGACAGAGTGCTGGGGTGACACGGCAGGGCCGGTAGCTGGGGCTGCGGGATCCCATGTCACACCAGAGCCAGCTCCAGCTGGCATCACAGCACGCATCACCTCAAGGGCCCATTCCAGAGTGAAGCTCTCTGGTTGCAAAGAGGCTCATTAGCATTTGGCAGATGTAGGCTCATAGCACGGTTCTGGATGGCTGTCAGGAGCTGATCGTAGTGCTCCTTTATCCCAAGGCAGGCTCTGCTGGCCCAAGGAATGCTTCGGTAAGGGCCCAAACAAAACAAACCTTGCTACTGTGGTACTACTTCCACTGCTTTCAGAAAACCAGAGCCTCAGTAGGCTTTTTATTTCCTACAGCCACCTGACTGCATTTAGCCTGCCTTAGTGAACTAATTTTCAATCAACTTTAAAATGAATGCCAAATGCAGTGCCCATAATTAAAAAATAAATCGAGTTAATCCTTTGTGACAATCTGAGTCCAAAATTATGCTTTTAAATTATTTGGACAATCATTTAGAAGGAAAAAAAAATCTCTCTCCCAAGCCTGATTACATCAATGCTTTACAGAAACATTTCTTCCTTGGGTCTCTGATTTCCCTAGTGGCAGCGATATAAACCCTGAACTTCTTAAATGTCACTTAATTTATATGATTTTTCTGTTTACCCTTTTAAAATGACAAGTTGGTCTGTAGTATTTATGTCTGTTTGAAAATTACATAGCATGGGCGATCCAGTGCTGCAGCAGCATTTGTTAGCTTTCGCTTAGTAAGCACTTACCATAAAAAGAGAAAATAAAAATACACCTACTCTTACTTTTCCACCCTTCTCTTTTGTTGCAATATCCATCAATTAAAAAAAAAAATTACTCAACTTTCCACATGTTGATTCTCAGCAGAATAAGAAGCTTAAATTGATTTTTACTCTGCTTTCGACGAGCAAATGCAGAAGTTACCAGCCTGTTTAGCTCTACATTGCTGACATGGGTTAATTAATTTCACTACTGCTTGTGGTCCCCAGTGAACTCTCCTCATGTGGCATCACCTCATGGTGGGCAGCGGTTCACAAACACTATAAGCTTTTCAGAAGACCTGGTGACAGTAATGAAATTAAATTGACCTGAGCTACATTTGGTCTCTGAATTAAGATGGTGAGATCTGTAGCTGCCCATTTTGGGTGGAGAAGCACAGCCCAGCTCCTCAGATCCTGTGGAATTTTAAACAAGCTCTTTTTCACATAGCAATTTTACAGGCTTTCCAAAAGGCCATCCCCATTAACAAGGGAAAGGCGAGACAAGTTTATCATACTAAACAGATGCACATGAGCCACCCCTGTGTTTATAAGCTCTGCTTATTTTATATCAGTGAAAAAACACGATTCTCAAAACTAATCTATTTGACAAAGTATTTTGTAAAAACTATATGCCCACATTCTACCTGAGCATGGCAGTTCCATCCTTAGGTCAGGAAGAGAATTTATCACAGTAAAATCTAGAATTATCTTCTTAATCTTCCCTGAGGAGATGAGGCTTGTGTCATCATACTGTCTGTACACTTCTAATAGCTTTGGAGTCTAATAGAACTAACTTCAGTATTTTAACTGAATTTATGGGATGACAGAGATTTCAGAGGTGGGCATTTCCCAAAAGTCCGGGAAAGAAGGAACTGAAAAGACTCAGAAAACGTCTTTGTAGGGAAAGGCTGCCTTGGAGCACAGTACAAGATGCTGAAAGATCCATATAGGCGAACACCACAGAACTCATGTATTTCATAAGGGAAGTTTCTGATGAACTATATTTTTCAGCACACCCACACTAATGAATTAATGGAATTTTATTTAGCTGGATGATCATGTTCAGTTTTCACACCACTGACTTTGACAGGCTTCACTTCCTAAAAATGAAAAAATGCCTTGAAAAATGCTGGAGAAAACATGCAGCGCAAGCTTAGGATCACAAGGATCGTGTGTGAGCTTTGTTGGTAGGTCAGTGATCACTGCCATGGAACCTCAAGCTGAGAGCAAAACCGGCTCTTCCCTGCCTCATCCTGCAACGCGAGACTGCAACTAACATAAATTCCCTCCAGTGCCAACCTCTTAATTCTACTTGATTACCTGCTATATTAATAAGATGATTTGCTCATTTGAACCCATTGATCTGTTGATTCACTTTTAATTGCAAGCTTGATTTGATCACTGTATTGCTCCTTTCTTAATTACCTCAGAGATACTATCTAAGATTGGCTCAGTTATATTCTAGTTTAATTTAATAGCTCCTTGCTTATCCTGTGTTTTTAATCCTGAAGTAGGAGATCAGACTGCAATGCAGCTCAGAAACGCAAGGAAAATGGTATCTGCAAGTCACTGGAGATACTTTCAAATGGGCACCCAACTTATAGTAATTCTGGAAAACATCAGAAGCTGCTTTTAGCTCACTTTTAAATAGATGACTTAAAGGACCTGCTCGAACCTTAGTATCCTTGGTAAGTATTTGCAAATTAGACTTCCACTGTGGGATTCAGAGAGGTGATCCAAATTTTATGCGAAGATTACTAAATTCCTTGGAAAGGAATCCCAAGACTATTTCCCAAAAAAAGCAAAGAAAAAAGATTTTCATTTGATCTTAATTTTATTCATACTGAATTCTAACACCTCTAACAGCACCCAGAAGAAGAAAAAAAGGGGGCATCTGTTGAAAAAGGATCTTCAAGGTCACTTTTTTCCTGTATATGTGTATGAAGAGTCTAACCCCCTGAAAGACCTAACAGGAGTCATAATTAACTTTCATTGTCTCAAACCCCAGGGCAGAAAGAAATTGAACCAAGGGTAAGAAAAGAAAGGTCAGAGATAAAGCTTTGCATAAAATGTCACACGCTACGCAGGAATGGCATGCCTACCTATTTCCCAATTTTCTCAAAAGGCATAACTGCTCATTTTCCACCTGTTGAACATAAGAGAACAGAGGAAAAGAACAGTGACGAGCACACGAGTAAGAATAAAGGGCCTCCAAGAAATCAAGATGACATAGTATGCCTTTTCACCTAAGATACCTTAAAAACAATGGTAAGTACTAATGTGAAACCTTAGAAGTGTGAGACCTACCAGCCTTCCAAAAACATGAAGCTATTTTGGGCAGCCCTGGGAAGAAACTTGGCAGAATTTCGAGGCGAGAGCTACAGCATGATCCCTTATTCTCGCAGCTGTGGGAGGTCTGGGTGGCCTACACCTCCCTGTGCACTTGCTTCCTCTGAATAATTCAGCACCCTAGTTTACTGGAAAACCAGTACTATCCAAAGCTGTACGCTGGCACAAATGCCCTCCTATGCTAAAAAATGGTGCAAATCCACATTTATTTGTTTAACTAAAATTAACTCCATGGCTTTGACTCAGTGGTATTACTTGAATTTCGGGGCGCAAAGCCAGTATTTAATTGCAAGAGGGGAGGTGAGACCAAAGGTAGAGCCAGTTCATGATGAAAGCTTAACCCAAGATTTTTAAGCCTCAACTCTATCCAACCTGCTTTTGTCCACCCCAAAATGTGCAGTCCAGCAGCAAGCAGACTCAGTGCCACTTGAGCTTGGCAGTACCTATGTTGCTTTATGTTGTAATTCCTCATCAGTACAGTACGCCTCGTTAAGAGAGCTCACGCTACTACTGGTTCAACAGAGGCACCCACCTGCTGCAGCACCAAGTCTGCTGTCTCTGCTCTGGTGATGTTTGGGCTCATTTCCTGCGCCAGGTCTGCCTCTTCGTTTGTACCATGGCTGGCATAAAGGGGTCTCCAGACACTGCATTACTAATAGCAACTTCAAAGCACTTTTTTTTCTTTTTTTTTTTTTTTTCGAAGTCCAGGAATCAAGCTTGAAAACAACTGTTAAACATGACACCTTTTTAAGGATAGCAGTGAGTGGACTATGGAACACCAACAATCATAGTACTCAGATAAATAAACAAGTCTCTGTGGATTTGATAGCCCAATAAATATCCATTACTGCTTGTTGCCAAGCTGCATGCCTGAAAATGAAAATGAGGAAAGAACAGATCTTAATGGCTGATAGCAAAAATAATCGAGTCTTATCTAAATCAAACTTTATTGGCCTGGATGAATTATTTTTGGCCTCCTGTAATCAAAGCTGAAATTTCACCTGTCAGGCACAGTATGGTAAAACTCATTAGAACCTCACCATGTGCTGTTATGAAATTGCTCCATATGGCAGCACACGATTGTTTATTTACTAGATTCAAATATAGGCAGGTTTCAGAAAAAAATATTATTTTCAAATTTCTGTAAGGCAAAAGCGCATACGCTGAAGCTAACACACAGAAGTAATCATAATATTTTGCTTGTACAAAAAATTTTGCCTTGTGCAGCAGCAAACCTATTGATCAGGCAATTGGCAATCCTCAAGTGTGAGCACTCATTAAGGCAAAGGTATATGAATCATTTTTTAATGACATCTCTTTGCTTTCAGCAGCTTAGCATGTGTCCTGGTTTCAATGGATGCACTGTAATTTAGGCAAGCTGTCTACAGACTTCAGCCATTACTCTTACCATATGTTTTCTTCAAAAATTACCATGCACTGGGGCCTGCTGGCTGCATTCACATAGCGAGGTGCAGTCTCTCTGCTGTATCAGCGTGTTAGCATTACTTGAAAAAGCAAGAGTAATGTGCTTATTATAAAGAGAAATTCCCAATTAGCAAGTTTAGTGCATGTGTGTTAACTTGGATTAAATACATTCCAATTATGGGCAGCTCATTATTAGAACTACAGCCAGCTGTTTGCCAGAAATGCGAGATCTGGTAAACAAGCCTCTCCTCTGTTTTCTTGCAAAAGATTCCAGATTGTTTCTCCCCATTGGTTCCCAAATAACAGGTACAAATACTGCAGCAAATTACTCTGCCACCCTATTTAAACGTTTCAAAGCTGAATAAGTGCCAGAGAAAGGGCAATGGGTTTGTTAAGACACAAGGAAAATAAGAATTCAATGACCAAAAGAGCATGCAGGTTTACACACACTGTGGCAGACACCCTGCTGGCAACTTCCCTTGCTAAGAAAACTGGACCAGAGAAAAAAAAAATTCTATTGACACAGGAAGGATTTCATTCTATTACTTCTTGCATTCTAACAATTTTAAGTGCCTCTGATGTGCACGTCTCTGTTTGTAAACAAGTGAGGAAACAGCCTCAAGTTGTGCCAGGGAGGTCCAGGTCGGATATAAGGAACAATTTCTACAATTGTTACAATGCAGTCTACAATGTACAAGAAGTCTACAATGCAGTTAGGCACCAAAACAGGCTGCCCAGGGTAGCGGAGGAG
Source organism: Centrocercus urophasianus (assembly GCF_019232065.1). Taxonomy (NCBI): domain Eukaryota; kingdom Metazoa; phylum Chordata; class Aves; order Galliformes; family Phasianidae; genus Centrocercus; species Centrocercus urophasianus. Next base: position 3,233,869 of record NW_024884855.1, on the reverse strand, counting down.
CCCCCTTCCCTGGAATTATTTAGGAGATGTGTAGACATGGCATAATGGAATATGGCTTACTGGTGACCTTGGCAGTGTTAGGCTGACAGTTGCACTTGAGGTCTTTTCCAACCCGAATAATTCTATGATTCTCTGATAATCTGTTATACTATTCAGCTTCCCTGGTTACGGGAGGCCTTCCAGAGTGGCCCAAACTAAGGTTTTTTTAAACCTTTGGTGAGTGGAAACAAAATCCAAGAGTTAGACAGAAGCAAAAAAATGCTGTCATGGGTTTACACAGCTTGACACAGCTGCTGCATGGAAAGCCAGTTCAAATTTTCTCCAAAGGGAATCCCAGAATGTATTCCCAACTGCTGATACAACTGAATCAGAAAACCAAAAAACCTACACTCTGTATAGAAATTAGGGAGGGTGGCAACTGCAAAGCTATAACTACACACACATGCAGAAGGCCAAGTGCCAGCTGAGGGCTTCAAAGAAACAAGTACAGCAAACAGCAGCAAACAGCATGCCCATTCCAACATCTACACTCATCTAAAACTCACCTCAATCCAAACTTCTTTCTAGAAAATGAAGACTCCTTTTTCAGATGTAGGCCTGCAAGCATAGCTCAGCTGGTGCAGCACAAAGCAACACAGTACCACAAAGCTGCTGCTGTTCTAATATTGCCTTTCAGACGTGATATTCTAATTATGTTTATACTCTGACAAAACTAAAGTAGTACATGAAATTGGACAACCAAGAAATCTTTTTGCCCACCCAGTATATTTTATTCAGCTAGTGGTTTAAACAAACTCCCCAGCAGACAACATGCACTCTAAGCCAGTCAGCAGCACGGCATTTGAGTGACCTCCAACCCTGCTTCAGTCCAGGTGTTCCAGCCAACAAGCAGGGAAATGCCCCTTCACTATTTACCAAGACCAGGAAGCAAAAATGTATTCCTGTGTTCCATGATTAGAATACCTTTGTTATTTTTTGTGGCTTCCTTGCCCCTACACTTAAAGTGACAATAGCATCTAGAATGTCAAAGTAAGGAACAGAAGGTAAACAGACCTCTGCACGGAATTCCTAGGACAGAGGTAAGAATAGGGTGTCTTACCACTTACCAAGGAGAGGGAGCAAGATCAGCTGTTCCCAGGTACAAGCACTTAAAAAACACACACTTTTTCAACCAATGGACAGGTTAAATAGCAGATTTGGATGATGTGAATACCTAGCCCGTCTCAATTACAGCTCCTTGTATTTTTGAACAAAATCACCACAGACAACTAGCCATTTTCTTACCAGCCCAATAAAAAAAAATCATCAACAATCCAAGTTAGTGATAACTGGAACAGAACACATGTCGGAAAGATAAATCCATTTCTTGTATCAATACTTTTATGTTATTAAGCAAAAACATTTAGCAAGGCCAAATGAAACAGGATAATTAAGGAACACGTGGAAAAACCACTCAGAAAAATCATAGTACTTGTAGGGCTGCAAAAAAGGGAAAAAAAAAAATAGTCAAACCAAATCAAAGACAGAGTACTGGAGGATTAGAGAAGAGGTAATTCCACTGTAGGCAGCCACATACATTCACAGTATCATTAGGAAATTCTGTTTAGTAGACAAAGAGTTTACTGGCTCAAGGGATATTGCTATAAAGGTTTTCAGCATTGTTTGTGCATAATCTACGTATAACATTCAACTTGGGAATGAGATATGATGTAGAAAATTGCCCTTGCAGTCCTTGAAGCCAATAATTTAGCTCCGCAACCTTAATTTATAAAGGAAAAGGGATGGTAGCTGGAACATGAATTTGGATCACTGTCAGATTTAGGAATGAAAGTAATTAATGCTTCTGTGAAACTCCCTTGATAGTTATTTTTGGATTCAAAAATCTTTAAAGAAAAGTTTTAATTTAGGGGCAGAAGCTCATTATACTCTCAAAAGAATCCTGCTGTACTAAATCATTCGGCTTTCAATTCATGGCCCCACATCCCCTCTTTACATACAGCTCCTTCACTGATAAAGCCACAAATTATTTCCCACATTAACTACTGAAACTTCTGATTTGCTCTCACTTTGAGTCACTCTGAGTTTAGGCCGCTGGCTCTCATATTCAGAGCCTTTGCTCCTATCAAGTAATGATGGCGACCGAAGACTTCGTTTCCAAATTTCTCATTTTCTGCCAGCTTTCACACCTTCACATTTCCTTACAAGTTCTCCAGAGCAACTAACTGCTACTGGACCTGCCTAACAGCACTCCTCGACTAGCCAAACCCTCATCAACCGTTGCTTCCCCACTGTAGTGCCTCCAAGACACTACAAAGGTGTTAAAAAAAACACTGAGGTGATGCGATTATATGAAATGTCTAAATAACTAAAATGAAGGAAAACGGACACCTTGGGAGAGGTGGGTGGGACGACAGAAACTTCAGTGATTTTCAAGCTGAGATTTTATTTTAATTTTATTTTAATGATCTTTAGCATACTTTGTAAGCTCCAGATGGTACCAACCAGGCAGAAATTAATTTTTAATGCTACTTCACATTCCTGAATCTTACAGCTTTTGTACTTCTGTGAGATTTCTCATTTACAGCTACAGTTCCAGGAATCAGCACAGTGTCTGCTAAAGCCAAAGCCAAAGGACAGGATCCTGTTGGCTACAAAGGACAATGAAACAGGTGCTCAGGCAACAAAATAAAGTACCTAGTTTTTAAATATTTCATTTATTCACCTTTATACAAAATTCCTCTCTCATATTCAGTTATTTATGTTCTCTAATGTAATTATGATGTAGGGCTGCAAACAAAACCCACAGGTTTTGGAGATGAAAAGCAACCAGCAGGGCAACCAGCAGGGCTCCATCACTTCCAGTAGCTTGGAGGGCTATTTTCAGACTCTCAATCAAACCCACAGCTCACACAGGGTTAACTAAATTTCTGAAAGCTTCCGAAAATGCACCATAAATGCTGCAGCCTTAACTGTGGTTTTAAAGGAAAAGGACTATGCAAAGGACTATGGAGCAAGCTGAGCCTCCACAGGGTTGTGCACTTAAGTTATAACGATTACGCTGATGTTTGTGATTAATTGTTCTTGGTTATTTGCAATTTGAGGAAGAATGATGAAAAGAAAAAATCATATACTCCCCAACTTCAGCATTCTCTTCTGAATTAGAAGTGACAGTCAGTATTTGCTTATGGCTGCACCATTCCATTGGTTAGCCCCTGAAGAGTGTATTATTTGAAAAAAAATTTGAGATTGGGGTTTTGATACATTGCTCTCTTAAGGAACACCACTAAGCATTCCATTCTTTTTTTTTTTTTTGGGGGGGGGGGGGGGGGGGGAAGGGAGGCGGGTGGGGGTGGAAAAATAAGATTTTGTTCTCCCTTTTTAATAGGCTGTTATAACCTTTAACATGCCATGAAATTAAATGCTTCCATTGGGGATCCGTAACTTACAATAACAATAGTATTTCTAGCACTTGTTGGAACTGAGGAAAGTTACTATAATAACGAGTGTAATATTTTAAAGGCCTACAGAATTGTCACTATGCATTACTGAGTTCCCATAGTTAACCCATGAATTAAAAGCGTATGAAAGTGATAACAGCCGAAATTCTAAAGAAGCGATTGGCACTTGGCAAAATTATCACTTTGCTGGAATTAACCTGTGATCTGCTGGGAAGTATAAAAAGAAAGTACTTGGAAGCACATTAATCTCACAAGTGACACTGTTTGAAGCAGGAGTTTGGGCTGGGACCTCCTGAGATCTCTTCCAACCAGAATTACCCTGTGGTTCTAATCACGGCTACTAATTCTTGCTAGGTACACGTACTGTTACATTAAATAGCAAGCATATAGTAGTTACATTAAGTAGCAAGAACAGATCAATTTCTTCCTACTGGCATAAAAAAATCACAAAACATTCAGTTAAAAATAAAAACTTGAAGGCCAGACTTAGTCAGATGGTAATAGCATTCTTGTAACGGTGACTGAAATGTGCACCCATTCCTTGCTTCAGGGAGACAAACATGGCCTGATTTACAGGGGAGTTAAGCATTTAGTTCTCCGAAATTTCTTTACTTTCAAAAGTAGCGGGCAGTTACTCAATCAAGCAATCAGCATCGTCCAGGACTGAGACCATGATTCAGGAAAGCTTTTTTTTTTTTTTTTTAAGAATACTCAAGCAGACAGAGCTCATGAGTGTTTTCCCTGGATCCAAAGCCTTGCTCAACATTCCATCTTCCAATTCTTCAATGAAAAAAATGCTTAATGTGAGCCTCTCCTAATCTTTTATCAAGCTGATTTATTGAGTCCCACCAACTCCTCCTTGAGTTCTGTTCAATACTGTATTTTTCTTTAGTCTGCCAGTTCTTAAAGGACAATCTGTTACTTCCTATCTTTCTACAGCTTTCTAGTTTCTAGTATTGCAGCCACTTCAAACTGCTTGTTTTTACCATACAAGAGAAAGAAAGATGCCTACATCTGCAAAGAACAATGCAGACATTACAAAAAAAAACAAAAAACAAAAAACAAAAAACAAAACAAAACAACCCAGACAAGGCAAAAAACACGATGAGATTCTCAACAACGAAAATTTTGACAGACTTCAGTATTGCCAAATTGAAAATTTCAGTTAAATCACTTGTGGAGATGAGATTACTTAGAAAAAGCAAAATCATGTACAGCGATTATTTATTGAGGTAGATTCTGACAGGGAATACAACCACCACATACGTACTTCCATCAACCCTTAACCATCCTGCAGGGATGAGGATTTATTTTGACACAGATCTCAGAATACAAAGGAATAATTGAGGGTAACCATGAGAGAAGCCAAAATTTTCCTAAAAAGTCTGGAGAAAAATCTTTTGTTACTGCAGGGGAAACTGAATGCTCATTAGTTAACATTGCTGAAGAGCTATCAACACTCCTGGAAAGAAATATTGGTTTTCTTGACCTAAAATACACAGCTAGGTTCAAAGGAGTTCTTCTGTAGAGCTGAAACTAGAATCATAACTGAATCCGAGCCTAGTCCTTCTGCCCATCAGGATTAACAATAGCTGGTATTACCCAGCCTGGGTCCTCTGACTTACTGGTGTCCTCAACCTGCAGCAAGGTCTTTCTGCTGCTACAGGAGAGCCCAGCTGGTTTTCACAGGCAATGCTTATGCCAGGTGATTCAATGATTACAGGCATGTGCTTGTGGAGCTAGCCGAGTTTTTTGAGAATCTGAATTCAGATTTAAATTTCAATACTAAAAAGCAAAATAAGGTTGGTGATTTGGAGAGAATGTGGGAATTCTGAACGTTCAGACAACTTAAAAACACACTTCCAAGTGAAAGCGGTGTAGGGTACCGTTATGCCTTCCACTGATGACTGAAAAAGTGAAAACACATCTAAAATATTTGGACAATCAACTGTGCCTGAAATCTTGTTTCCCACTCCAACATTACCCTATCATGATGCCAAACATCATCACTTCAAGTGCGTGTAGATACCCCCCCCAATTTGACACCTGAAGTTTTCAGGCCATCTAACTAACAAATTGCCCAACAGTAAGCATGACAAAGTAATGCACAATAAAATGACAGCCAGTACTTGCCAGTATAAGAAATAAGTAATGTGAAATAGCAAGACACACGTAATAGCAACACACACACTTAAATTAAATGACAATATCATTTTCTCGTAATCTTTCTCTAACTCTGCTGGAAGAGCACAGTGTTGACAGGATAATTTTATAAAATTCCTTGACAGTTCATGTTAAACTACCCACCATTCCCTTAGATTGATAATTGGCACTTAGAAAGAAAATGAAATGTCTGCGAGACTCATTAAAAACGTCAGATATCTGAGAAAATTCAGTGCAATGGTTGTTACCTAAATCACTAGGTAAGCCAGGTAAAGGGCTGCTTCCTTTTCCAATTCTAAAAAAAAAAAAAAGTTATGATCTTATATTGTATTTTTAATGCAAAGGAAATGAAGAGGTTACTGTGAGACAACTTCAAGTCTTCCTGCCATCAGCTGACAGTGGCAGCATTTTTAATTAAGTCAGTAAAGTTTACAGTATTTGACTTCAGCTCTGCTTTTCTCATATTTTCTCCTTTTTCAAGAAAGCAGAAAATAGAGAGAAAAATCTTATTTCTGCAGATATTCCCTTAATAATCTATTGAAAGAGAATCTCAACAAGAAGTCTTACTTGGAAATGCTCAAGTGATCTACTTTGACTGTAGCAGTTATTTCTCTATCTGAAGTCTAAGCACACAGAAAAGTAACAAAACTGCCCTCTTCAACAAACCACAGAAACGCTTTTCTTTATGCACTTTGGCATTTGCATGGAGACAGTTGAAACGAAATAAGCAGACCTAAAGCTAAACACTGCCTGAGCACAGAAACATCCGGGACCCTCAAAGAATGATCAGACAACTTCTTTCTGTATCCACAGAAGAGGAGTCTTGTTTTCACTTGATGTTAAACTACACATGAAGGAGCTCATGCAGTAAGCAAGCCTGCTGCAATAGTACAGCAAAATACTGGACAAAATGAGACAAGGTACAGGACCAAGTTATCAGCTCTCTGACATACTCTATCACATTACAATCACTTACTGTAATAAGAAGCAGTGGCTCAATCACAGACATAAAAACTAGCAAAAACTCTAACTTCCTTAGTTTACAGATGAAGTGACAGAACTTCATCTCTGCTCTACTACATCCATGAATATCTCAGTTTCTCTTGTTCTCAGATGATAAAAAGAATTTAATAAATTAATTATCTTACCTACAAAGGAACTTATTGTGAATCTTGCTTGCTTCTGTTGATTGAAGTTGAAGTTTATCAAATAATTCAATGATGGATCAGAGATCTGTTGTCACACCATCCACATTTCAGAAGCTTCATTCTGTGGACCACGTTGTTGGATCTTTGGCATAACTGAGTTAAAATGGCAGTCTGTCCTCTGAAAGTGCAAAAGATAAGAAATGTCTTAATGTAGTCATTTGGCAAAACTGCTTAACTAGTCTAATGAAGCAGAAGAGTACACGAAATCTGCTACTAAGATATAAAGTGAATATTTTGAGTTTTAAATATGTGAGATTGTATGAACAGACTTTTTAAAATACAGATGAAAGGAAAATAAGTAGGCTTGATATCCATGACAAAGTTATTTCTGTCATAAATTATAGTTAATTTTCCCTCAAGTTTCTCATAGGTAAAGGGGATGGAAGATTGAAGAAATAGACCTCGTAGAACAACGGCCCAGCTTCCAAAGATTTTCTCATTAGAAAAATTACTAGTTCCATTGTTAGGTTCATGATCCAGTAATCACACATTCACTACTATCTGCAGAGTACTGATGTCTTCTAGGGCTCTGTGAAAATCCTCAAATGTAACATCTGCAAAGAGCACCAAGTACCCTCACACCTAGCTCCTGAGGCATCTGTTTCTTCACCAGACTAGAAAGGCCTCCTTGGAAAAAGGCAATGGAAGGGGCAGCTCCTCAGAAGGTTGGCCAGAAGCAGTGTACCTTGTATTTTAAGGTGTTCTAGGTCCAAGCAAAACTACAGAGCATATTATCTCCATATTTCAGCCCTGGCCTTATGGAACAGCTTTAGCTCTATGAAAAATCCCATTTCAATACTACAAGGTTGAGTTTCTGAAGGTTGGTTATAAATTATACCTATAAATAATTTCTCAAGTTACTGTTGGTAAATTCCTTCTGTGAGGAATTCCACTCCCTCATCTCTGCTATTAAACAACAAATCCAAAACATTTAATGATGGCTCTTTGAGTTTGTATCCATTCTGTGCTTTTTCCATTGAAATTCCTTACACACTAACTGCAGCAGAATTCACACAGATCAAGTGAACCATTAAGCTGTTCTGGATATAAATTTTTTTTTTTTTTTTTTTATTAGAAGCACTCTTCAAGGCATCAAGGACTCAAAGCAAAAGAGAAACAAAAATGGGAGTAGGTCAAAAATTTGTTATATGCTTCCTTGTCACTGTGTAAGAAGAAGGAAAATCTAATAGGTTGCCTACTTAGAGGCTTAATTAAAACTTAAGCTTCCAGAATAAGAACTGCAATTAATGCTCGTGGTTTCCACAGTTCTCAAGACCAAGTTACCAGATTCTATTGCCGATGAAAATCTCCTGAATGTATTATACAGTAATATTAGAGAAATCAGTGAGTTTTAAATAAGAGAGCTTACTCATTTGAGAGGGCAAAGAAAAGGATTCAGTTCCTTTTCCCTTCCTCCTAGGTGCTAACAGCTTACTGTAATCACCCAAGTTCAGGGAAACTGAAACAAAATGCTGCATGCTATCAAGGATGCAAGGAGTTTTCTCTTTTTTTCTTCTTTGACCCTGGTAATAAAGATGCATCTTTATTATTTTCCTTGCTGTAGCCTGAAACAAAATAGCTGATTCTCAGGTGGAAAAATAATTAGAAACATAGGGGGCTGAATGAATTTTGAGATATTGAGGAAAATGTAGTTTGAACTGTCAGGTTTACCTGCTTACCCAGAGGAACTACAAAGCAGCAAAGAAATAAAACCTTCTTAGAACTTAAAGCTTTCATCAGCCTATTCCCTCCGGCTGATTTTTCCCCCAAATCTCTCTCTTCCCAGTGGCTCCTATTAGAAACACAAATAGTTTGCCTCTCTGCTTAGTGACAAATGTCACATTACTTTAGGATTTTTTTTTTAATACTATTATAATGTTTCTTTAAAGAAGCACTACGCATATAGAAAGACTACGCAACACGTTTAGACAAATACGCTTTTGTTCTGCAAAGGATTTTCAAAGGAAAACAGAAATACTGGAAGTCCAACTTCAGCCTGTCAGGCCAAAGAGCGCTGCCCTCTCTTTGATGCTTGACCTGCACAGCTACAATAGCTGCCAACAGGACCAGTGCTATCTCTCTGTATATGTTTAGAACAGATATGGATTAGTGCAGAGAATGCTTACAGTCTTTCTTATAATCACTGTGACCAGATCATGAAAAATTAATGGACAGAAATTGATTCCTTACTTTGCAATTAAAAAGATAAGGACAATCGGCATCCAGTGCCTCAGCAGGCCTGAATCTTTCATTGATCATCACATTTTCCCTTCCCTAAGAAAATACTTTTTCTCTCATCACGTAAGTGCTTTTGGGGCAGTAAAATGCATACAGAGTAAATCTCTCCACATTCTTGCCACAGGAAGCATTACATTTGCCCAATCATCTTACACTGCCACCCCACTCCTACAGAAACCAGACCAGCATCAGTAGCAGCTCCAGGTCTTCTAGATGAATTTTTTTTTCTAACCTCAAGGCACAAAGCACCAGCTCCGTGCTGATTCAGCTGAGACTCCCATCAGTGAGCAGCAGGGTTGAGCTGGACCAGCTCCAGCTGCAGGCTCTGGAAAGCCTCCTCCGGCTTCAAGCTACAGAATGCTGGGGAAGCACACCCCTACAACTGTTGTGCCTGCTCCTTTGTTCTGCTGCCTACACTCAACAGTCACAGAAACAACCAGCGTGACAGAAAGGTGCTATAAGGAAAGGAAAAAGATTTCTCACCCACATCAGAAGATTCCAGGATCACAGAAAAAAGCTTCACCAAGGAGGAATCTCCCACAAAAGATCTCTCCCCAGGCTCAGTCAATCCTTAAATGAGGTCTAAGAGAGGTGCAGCCAGGCTCCACCCCTTCTGGTCACAAAGAATTGCCTTCACCTGTGCTCCCAGCTGACTGGTCCTTTCCCAGGTGTTCAATCAGTGGTTCAGGCCGGTACTCAGCAGTTCCCATACACCGCCCAACAGAAAAATCAAAAGGGCATGGAAAGTCATCTTCACAACCTAATTTCTGTGGAGAAAAGGAACCCGAAGTGAGAGGCTTCAGCAAGCTGAAGTCTACTGGAAGGATGAGGAGGAAATGTGTCATGGAGTGACTGCAGGAAGCCTTCCTACCAGAAACCCTTGGGAAAGTAATTACAGAGAGATTCGTGTCTTGGCAGATGGAAAAATGGTTTTAACAGGAAAGTTGCAAGTGGACTTCCAGGCGCAATGATAAGCATCAATTTCTTTTCACAGCAGCAGAAGCATAAGAGTACATGACTTTCCCTAGCTATTCACTGCTACATTTAAAAAAAGATCAGAAGGAGCAGAGAACATGAGAAGCACCAGGGCAAACCAGTAAGCTACTCAGAGCAGAAACTCCATGCTACATGGAGGATAACTAGGGGAAACATGTTTAAGAACAAACTTATTCTAAAGCTATTTAAACAGCCAATCACTGTTAAATTGTGCAGAGGAGGCAATATGCTCTAGAGGGAGTGCAAACCAGAAGAGATTGACTTCTTCAAATTCACAGCTGTGGTGAAGCAATCAAATACTCCAATGCCAGCACTCCCCTCAGAGACAAGACAACCTGGGGCCATATGACCTCAACCTCTGATATGCACAGGGAAAATCTAATGAGAGATTTGCTATAGGAACTGATGTCTTGAAGTGACAAATTACAAGCTTCACTGACCCCTCGTGAAGGGGAAGTTTCAAACTTTCATCAACACAATTGAGCAACTGAGACAGGCATGTGCAAGGAAAGTAAAATTGACTCTAAGCAGAGACATTCACAGTTGCTGATAAAACCAACTTTAATTCTGCATTCTTGTTAGTTAGAAGTGAAATGACAGTGAAGGAACACAAAATATAGAAACACGGAAAAACAAGAAGGTGAAATCCTTGGCTGGGTAATTGATTTACTGTGCCCCAAATCAGCACTGCTTGAGAAGAGATGCTCTGAGGATTTAGTCATTGCTAGGCTCAGTCAGAACCAGGAAGTTCCCAAGCGTTCACAATCAAAATAAATTAAATTAGATTAAACTCTTCCAAGCTTCTAGAACAACCAAAAAGGCTTACTTTGGATTTTGACTACAGGGTAAATCATGGGTACAGTGCAAAACAGAAAGCTTATCTTTCAAAACTTGTATCTCTGTAATTGCCAGAATGTTAACTGTGGGAGATTGCAGTACTGCAAACACGTTAGTTAATATTTCCAAGTGGCAAAGATTTCACCCCAGATTTCCAGCTCCACATCTTATGCACTTAATAGGTTTCATGCTGATTATTAAGCTGAACAATACAGAATATCATGCTGTTGGCAAAAAAACATTATCATTAATAAGATTATATATTTGCCTCTAAGAAGGAAGAAACCACTCTGGGCAATTGATCTATGCTTTCAGAAGACTAATAATGTGAAAAGTGAAGTGATTTGTCCCATCAGCCTTCACTTCCTATTCTAGGAGCAAAAAATAAAATAAAATAAAATAAAATTTCTGCATACTAACAACTGTGCAGAACTTTCAGAAGCTCTTTTGCTAGATCGGAGCCTGATACCTAGGCCAGTCTCTTACAGCCCTCATCTTCAAGCCCGATGATTTGTGGTGCTCCACTTGAGATCCTGGACTCGGGGTCCAGCTTTTCTAAACAAGCTGACTGTGCGTGTGCCAAGAATCAAGCCTCTCTGGAATGCCAAGCTGGGAACCTGAAGGCACAGACACCTGCATTCACTAGCAAAGCTTAAAAAGTATAAGCATAATTCCCAACACTCACACATTCTCACAAAGCTTGCAAATGAGAATAAATCACACCTCACAGAAAGCCTTAAATGACAGGATTTGGCTCCGCTGCATACAATTCTTCACTGAAATGTTACTTCATGTCACTTTTTATTGCCCTGCATGCATGCCAATGTGTACAAGATTAGTGCTGCTGCCGCAGATGAGGAGATGAACTACCACTGTTCCTAGGCTTGCATCCTTTTAAAAACATCATTGGTAATATGAAATCCAATTAAAAGCAATCCTTTTTTTTTTTTTTTTTCCCCAGAAAAGGGAAACGAAGCAGAACTCAGAAAGTGATGCCAAAGGTAAAAAAAAAAAAAAAAAAAAAGACCCAGAAAATGAAGTGCTTTACAGTGGAACATAACAACGAACAAAGCTTCAAAAAAGGAAAATGCTTTAGTAGTAGAACGATTAAAAAGAGCTCACACTAAAATTCAGACACAGAAACTGGAGGCAAAGCAGACTCAGGTGTTCTCAATCTACTCCCAAACAGACAAACAGCATTAACAATCAATACTCTTTAGGTGTGTTAAAGCTTCACCTTCTAGCTAAGAGAAATCCAATGGTTGCTCCTATATTTATAAGTGGAATTTTGACAGCAGAGCAGATACATCTTCATCAGTGCTTTGTGTCTGCCTGCCCCCTCACTTCAGTTCTTATTGTCATTTTGCAATATATTAATGATCCAAATCATCGAGTGATTCCAGTTAGGCTGCAAGAGCTTCTGTGAAGTAGGCAGCACTTCTCATAATGATAGATTGCAGGAATAATGGCCTCTTTACTGAAAACGAAACATCAGGAAACTGGCTTAGAAATGTCAAAAAAGGAGGGGCTGAAGATCACAAGCAAGTGCCTTATTAGGAAAGATAGAAACAAATATTCAACAGGGCAGCGTTATTTTGAATTCACTTCTTCAAGGCTGCCTATGTGTCAGACAGCGCTCATTCAGGCATCGAGCATCGGATGATGTTAGGACAGTCATCTCTCCACAATGACCCGGACCTGACCGGCCCCCTGTCTTTCTCTGTAGCACTGAGGCTGTAATGAAGCAAGTACTTTCAGCTGGAAGGTGCTGATGTCAAGCCCATAGCAGCTGGGGAAGGGCTGGAGAAGCCCTACCATTATGACCATTGCACAGATGGAAGTACTCTGGCAGTACTTTCATATGGTGGATTTTCTCAGAAGATGCCACTGCTATTCCACGATTCCAAACAGTGAAGCTGCCACAGCGGTGGGCTGTGGTGTCTTGGAGCCAAACTGGAGCTGAATGGAGCTGGCACGCACACCTCTCGTGCTCCTGACTCACAGACTGCATACACATCAGTGAAAGAAGGCAAGAAATTGCAAAAAATGCTGGGGTGTGGTCGTGCCTGGCTCTGTTCCTACACGAATGCTCAAGTAAGCTAATAAAGGTGGCTGTTCACGTATTTGAGGGAGTTCTGCAGGTTCAGAAGGATCAGCGACCCTCCTAAGTTTGGCACATCAAGGCCAGTCTGAAACTCGCAGAGTTAAATATAAATAGCTTCATGCACAGGCCAATTAAAGCAAACAGCTTTTCTCCCCTCCTCTCCCATTCACCTTCCATTTTATCTCTTTGGACTGACTGCAGAACTGGCTGAAACGTATCCCTTTGAACTGCCCTGTGAAACCCTCTAATTAGCTTTCGGCTCCTCTGATTAGTAAATGCAATCCAGTGGCTATGATTATATTTCCAGGTGCTCTACAAATTTTCTGACGATAAACTAGGCAGACAAAATCCATGAATACACAGACAACCTGTAAAGTCTAATGCTTCCATGAATTAGTCTATCTGAATAAGAAAAATGCCATTAATGCGGATAAGCCCCTTCAACTCTCCCCATTAATGGCTGGTCTTAATTCACAGGTGCCTTTTTAATCTCTGCTGAATTCCTCCAGAATCTAATGAACGCATGTAATAATAATAGCAACTAAGAATTTAATCCTGATTCTCAACTTTCTTAAATTAGACCTTTGTCATTAAGAGATTACAGGATAGTGAATGATAGTTAATCAATGTTTTTAATTTGACCCCATTATTTATTTGATACAGTTTCTCACATGGCGGCTATAAATCTTCCCCCCTAACCAAGCTTGGCCACTAGAAGCAACGATGAAATACTGAGCAAAAAAATCCTAGATTTGATGATCCTATTAAGTGCAGTTAAAGTATAATTAATCTCTCTCTCTGCATGTGAACAAACCTTTCAAACCAATACATATATGCACATATGTAATTCATACATAGCCAGACACTTCATGTAAGATTTATTGTGCTTCATTTTTTGTCTCTGTTAACTCTTAGCACTATCAGTCAAGATTTCCCAGCACTTACCACAGCATTAGCCCTAAGCATCGGGAAATCACATTTCTTGGTGCCAAGGCTTTAAAAAGATTCTAATTCAGCTATTAAACTGGAGGCAGCATGTGCCAGCCCCACAGCACATTCACCCATTAATTCTGTCCCCTGGAAAAATGACTGCCTCTTGCACCAGCCTGATAAAATGAGGAAACGTGCCGATTATGTCTGTGGCAGCTATCCTTGACCCAACCAACAGTGACAGTCATCAAGCCGCAGTACCTAGAGCGCTGCAAGCTGTGTGAGCTAACCCAAGACATCATTAATTCTAAACACCAGAGCTTTCGTCCAGATACTGGAGTTCAGAGAAGCTTAAAAACAAATCCCTTTGGTGGGATGAAATTCTGTGTGCTGTTCATATTAACTTTACAGACAGTATTTGGAACTTATTTCTTCAGCTGGACAGGTCAAATAAGAGGAATCAAAGCACCAGTGTCCTTCCCTGGATTGCTCAGAACTGGACCTCAGGATCAGTTAATAATATTGCACAGGCTGAAGTCGAACTGACGGAGAGTCAGGCTGGTTTTTATTTTATTTTTAACACAACAGAGTGGAGGGGACAAAGCAGCTGTGAATGCCACAGACTGAGTGATTTCTCCAGCCAGGATCTGAAAGCACGCACATGTTCAATAGGGGAAAATTTCATAAAAATGGCATTTCATCAGAAAAAAACTAACATGGTAATAAAACAGCCCTTACAACCTAATCCTACCAAGTCTTTAGGAAGACATTCACAATTCACAAAGGTCCTGAAATTTTGGAAAGTTATTCTGTAAGTGAAAATCTTGAAGGTGTCTCATGGGATTACCATAAATAAGTGTATATTGTAGCTTAATGAAGAATTTCATCCCTAGAAGAGCTGACGTACTTGATGCTGTTCTGGACGCAGAGCAGCATTCTTATTAGATGGAAGATGGTAGCTTGAAGCATTGCCATCCAGCTGCAAACCTCACCCAAGTGAAGACATTCCCTCTGCTGTTACAGTCCAAGTATTGTCTCTGCCAGCACAGCCCCCAAAGTGAGCATCTTTCTTCTCTCCTCTCTTGTTTCAAAGGGGCAGGATTTGGCTGCAGCCATCACACAGTTGGCACCATTTCCACTGTCACATCTGACCACAGACACCAAACATCCAGAAATGGGAGATCTCTGTATGACCATCATGGAAGTGACAAGCATTTTGGAAATGAAATTTGTTACTTTATGATGTGCTACCCTGAAAATTCTTACTTGTGCCTCTTTGCTCGGCACACACACAAAAAAGACAGAAATACACATTTTAATATGGAGGTAGGCAAATAGAATCTCATAGATGAAGTACCACGGGGGTGCACTATACCCTTTTCACCCAGTTTCTGCTTCAAAAAGTAGTTGGCAAATAAGGGAAAGCTCAAACAGGATGGACCTCCAAATATCCTTTAGTAATTGCACCTCCTCAGCTTCCTTTTAGTCATAAAGAATGTAACCACATCTCTAGAAGATCTCAGTACGTTTGGTTTGACAGACTTCTAAAAAATGGGCAAATGCTAGAGACTAAATGGTAATGAAGTCCTAGGGTGACATTTCAGACCGCCCAGGGCCAACTGGGCACACCACTAGTTTCATACTTGACTTTCTATTTCAAAAAATACATACTGAATGATAAAATCTCTGGCCAGTTGAGCTGGGAATAGGTCCAAGGAATTAATACAGAAACATCATAGCCTAAGTCAGACAAATCCTTTGAAAAATTGCAGCCAATGATTTATTTGCAGAGTGCTGCTTTCCAGTAATAACAATTTTAGTTTTGGATAGTCTTGAAATGCTATCCACATTTAGGCCTATTTTTCAAAGTAGAAGAACTTGCGTTGCCTTCGCAATATAATTTAATGCTGTATTATTATAATACTTTCTGCATTCATATTTATTTGTCCACAAAAGCAATTTTTGTGGGCTCACTCTCCTTTTAAGAAATTTTACTAGTTAATAAATAAAGCTTAGCCTAGTTGCAGAGGTCCATCCCCCAATAGTTACTATTCTCTTTCTGACTCACAGACCAGCTGCAATGAAAACAATGCCCTCTCGTTCCTCTTAGCACTTAAAAAGGTTTATAGATCTCCAGCCTCCTACAACTCAGCAGAAAACTGCTCGCACTTGACAGTCTTCAGAAATCAGCATTGTTTCCATCCTCACTAAAACTGTCAGCCACACAAGGTCAGGAAATGAGGAGAGCTGATGCCACCTGAATCATTACTACCTCTGCGAGACCTCTCTCCTCACTCCTGTCTTGCAGAGAAAGCTGGTATACCCAAGAGTGTAAGTCTTTGAAGTTTTTTAAAACTGTCATAAAATAGTTTCTGGAAACTGTTTGGAGAACTACAAAGAACTCAAACCTTTCGAATTGTAAACTCATGAATACTTCCTTACCACAATTGTCAAACTGCAGTAGTGTTTTGCAGGAGTTCATGAATATGAGCACCTCTGCTATAGCCTCTACTCTAATAGGTTATTTCTTTTAGATATGGTCCTGCAAGGACAGCAATAATGAATCCTTTCAACCTATCTAGACTGCATCTACTCTCATGCCACTTAAAGTCACCATGTAAATCTGTACAACAGCTCAGAAGAAACAGTTTGCTTCTGAATACCGTGATATGTGCTCATAAAAACAGCGCCCAAAAGATAAGAGGAAAATAAATTCCATCATATGCCTTTGAGACGTTGTTTGTCTATTTTATTCCGTTTAAAAATCATAAAAACTGTGCATGATGGAATACAAGCAAAAGGTTTTCAGTGAGCAGAGGTGACTTTCTCTGAAGTCTGTAAGTAGTTGAGAAGACCTCACGGATAATAATGCTAGTTCCCTGACAAGGCAGTTTAATTAAATTGGTTCTTGCTTACTGCATACCTTCACACATAAGACACTGAACATCAGAAAATTCAGTTAGGGGTCATATCCATAATATCTTGCACGTACAAATACGATGTGTGTATGTATTACACTTACCTCCATCCTTCCTCCATCTTACCAAAGGCATCATTATTCACCTTAATTCTTAATCTTATCCTTGCTGTCATCAGGTTATACATCTCAGACGGGAATGTTGCTTTCCATTTTGTGGTCAGACTTGATATTGCTGTTGGCTTTTTCCCTTGTCTAGTACACACCTTCCAGTTAATGGGGTAACAGTGACTATAAGGCCCTGGCTGGCGTAAATCAGTGTGGCCACACTGGCCTCAGCACGGTCTGAGCAGAGAGTTGCAGGCACAGGTAAGTTCCTTGTGTGGCGTGGAAGATTGGCCAGCCAGCTGCCATCTCTGAATGGGAAGCTCTTCGGGTGCTAAAGTCTGAGTTTTTGTGATGAGCTTTTTATCGTAAGGCCTACTGGGCTGCATCTGGCGTCGTGATAAGCAGCTAACAGACAGAACTTACACCAAACATCTGGTCTGATCTGGCATCCCTGAAATCTGCAGAACTTTCCTGTCAACCTTCCTTTTGCTGTATCAAACCCAAATCAAGTGCAGTTCTCTCAAGCCAACAGCTGATTTCAGCTATCACCGGTGTTCCTAAGGTATTTTTCGGTCAGCTATGCCACTCCCCTCCCTGCTCTGAGCAGACCACTTTGCAATACGGCACTCACCCTTTGGTTAATGATAGCGTTAAAAAAATCAATGGCTCAATTAACAATCAGGAATGGAGCTTCCAGGCAACAAGCACCATGATCAATAACTTATGTTCAGTGAAATTAAAGGCACTTGTTAAGTCAAGTGTTAAAAGCTGCACACACTTAATATGGGAATATCAGTCAAGAACAGTTTGGCAGTTTAACTTGAGAAAATCAGTAAGAACAAAGTTCCCATACTATGTTCCACACCAGTGGGTAACTAATGAAGCATACATATTCGCACAAACTCATTTCTGTAATAAATTCTCAAAATCCCCAATCCACAGCAGTAGTGCTGAGTTGACATAAGCTTTCACTTCTGTTAGGAGTTAGTCTTGTAAAATATGAATCCAAAACACAGCTGGCAAAACCAGATTCAAAGCTAGCACAAAGGTAGATCCTAGTGACTTCAAGGCACTTCAGTGCACGAAGGCCTTGCTGCTAGGAATGGCAAAACTTTCCTGCCTGTATAAAGTGACATTTTAAGATTGCTTCCAGCAAATTTCTCTGAGGTCCACAAAACATTGTCAGTTGAATTAGAATCCATTGATTTTATGGGACAGAAAAAAGCAAGGATGCAAATGGCAAAGGATGAATGATGTGAAAACATTGGAGTTTTTGCAAGATTTATGAACATGCATTGTAATATCAAAATCAAAATCCACGTGCAGACATAATGTCCTACTATCATATTCCCACCACATTTTACAAGATGGTGGTTTGAGGGAAGGTTTTTCAAAGACATAAAGGACAGTGAGCTGCTTAGCGTGCAGTAGTAGCTCGGGTAAGTCAGATGTCTCGCTCTCATTTATGCAAAAGCTTCTGCTTAACTTTTTTTTATACATCAGCTCTCAATAGAGCTTTTCTTGAGAAGAGAACACTGTGTCAAAACTGACTCCTACATCAAGCTGGTGACAAAATTTGTCTCGTGGTCAATAGCCGTGTTTTTAGAGCTCCACTGATAACAGAGATGATTTAGCAGCAAACTCCTGTTCTGGGAATAGCCAAATTGAAGGCTGTTCTTCTGATTATACCAAGCTGCTTCTACAGAAAGTAGGGAATATTCACAGGATTATTTATGCTTGTTCAAAACTTTCAAAAATAAATAGAATTAATGAAATCTTTGCATGCCTCATTTTGCATATTAAGGACTCTCTCTCATAGCAGCCTGGTGTATATACATAATATATATATATATAGTACCTATTTCCAAATAGCACAGTTTTGTGAGGCCTAAACTGCTTAAGCAGTAATAGAAAATGTGGGGGTGGGAGAGTGGTGGGATGGCAGGCTGATTCTCTTCAGATAATGAGCTGCCCCTTTCTTCACTGTGTTATGATCATACCCACAGCATTGCCGACTGCACTTTGATGGGTACCTAATCAACAAAAATCAATCATCCGAAATTGCACAGACAGTATTTCATCTCCATCAAAAATTGTCTTCCTACAGAGCTCCATTAATCTCTTCATCATTGTTTAACACAAAAAAGAAACTTCTGTTGTAAAAGATATCCAACTTTGGTTTAAATTATAATTAAAACTGTGCTGTAGTCGCTTTAAGGAAGCAACTAAGGCTATATCAAGCATTTGCTCAACAGGACAATTTTGCTATGCAAAATTAAGCAATGACCCTTGGCTACACATGGCAGGATGACCAAACGGTAAATGCAAGTCTGAATAGGCATGTTAACTAGCACTATAAGGCTCACCCTTTCATCTCACTCACAAGTGAGCATGTTCTCAGTTCTAACAACTAACCTGCTTGCCTTGGACAGACCAGAAGCCCGGCCCTACCTGCTCTCAGGGCAAGGGTGGGAGGTGGGCACAGGCAGAGCAGAAGTTTTCCTTACCTCAATCTGCAGACAACAGCTGTCTTCAGAGCAGAGCAGACTGCCCAGCCTGTTCAACACTTCCCTCTCCACAGCTCCTTATAGCCTGACCTCAGTCCGCCACAAACTTCTATTGTGGCAACACTACAAGCCACCCCGTGCCCACTTTGCCTCTTTGCCTCTCACCCCCTCCCCTTCCTTCACCACCCTAATCAGAATCAGGCATGCTGCAGAGAACATTTCTCAGTGAAAATTGGGGCAGCTGGGCAGTTAGAAAAATATTTAGGCTACCTTGGTACCTGTCCTAGAGCAGGGGGTAAGACTGCTCTTTCCGTGAGCACAGTCCAGCACATTTAGGTTCAGGAAGCTTTTGGAATGCGGGATCTAAAGAGAATGCAGAAGAAGACCCAAGAAACAGCACAGCAAGGGCAGCAGTGGAGCTGGGAGGGCAGCAGGAAACATGCTGGCAGCAGCAAGCCAAATCTCAGTTTGTGATTGTAATCCAGCATAAATCCATGCTGTTGTCCAGCACTGGGCAGGCTGCACTGCAGCCTCTCGTCACAGCCAGTCTCCCTTCTAATTGTACCTGCAGTGTCTTACATGCCATAGGAAATCATCCAGGGGAAGGAATAAATAGCCGTTAGGATCCTTCCTGGCAGAACTGAAAGAGGTGTTTTCTGTTCCTCTGCTCCAAGAAGCCCGCAAGAAAGGCTGCCCAGCAGGAAGATTTACTTGTGTGTGGGCTGTCAGCTAGAGGACCTGTTCTAACCATAGCTACCGTGGAAAGACAGCCCATCACAGAGGAAGAAATCAACTCTGAGATACCGCTTCTCGCACTGGGAACCGCATTGCTACTTCCTCTCATGCCTCTCTGCTAACAAAAAGGGACTGCAGCTGCAGCTCTGTCCGCCCTCCTTATTTGCAGCAACACATTGCTATATGTGAACTGCATGACTTGCATTTCCCTACGCTTAACATTTAAAACAAAGAGAGACCACTAAACAAATATAAACACAAGTACTATAAAAGCAGTGAAGCCTAATGCACACACATTTAAGTGGATTCACTTTCTTTAACTCCTTCACACCATTTGCTTCTGAGCCCATATCCAGTAAGGGAATGCTGGATAAAAGTAAGTCGGATGGTGAATTGCAAAGGCAGAAAAAACTGGTTTCAGTTTTGGGAAATGGAGAACTGACTTAGGTAAATCCTGGCTTCAGCTTGCAGATTTGGTACAACCGGAGTACTGGAACTGAGACAGATAAAAATTCATCCAGTTCTACACCAGGGTTATGCAGGTCAGATCAGGATCTCTACAGTAGTCCTTTCCAAGCCCAAAGCGGCGTTTATCAACTCCTGGGAGCAAATAACAAACTGATTATTCAAATATTCCACCATCCTTACTGAGAAAGTCACAGCTAGGCACAGTTTTGGGGTATCAAGGTAACAGCAGAATCTGTGTTTCAGAGCAATGGCATGCATGCTAACTTCCACTGATTTTGGCATTGAGTCTCAGTAGTTAACATTTACTCATGTAGATGACAGTCCTTCAACCATTTTTTTTTTTCTTGCTTTTCCAAGTTTAATAAAATCCCAGGGAGCAAATCTCTCAAATGTGTGTTTCTATGGAGGCAAGTAAAAGGTCGTTTTGCACTCAGGTTATTTCAAAATTTTACTTCTGAAAGATTTCTCACAATAATTACTGCTTAACTTGCAAATTTTTGGGATACTGAGTTCTCTTTTCTTGCTATCTGTACAGCCCTGCAGAGCAGAAACATCATTCTGAAGTTTTGTTTATAAATAACCATGTTTCTCCCAGGAAATCTATGGGAAAGATGGACCCTGGGCAGCATCACACCTTTCTGTGGTCTTTCGTGCTGCTTGCCTTTCAAATGGCCAACCGTAGATGTAATTTCAGTTTTCAAAATCACAACTGCTTTTTGGGCTTGTCAACACAAGATGGCATATACTTTACACACATCTGACAAGCATGATGGATATTAGAAAGCAAGCCAGACTTTTTGTATTACTTCTAGTTTAATGCTACCCCCTTACAATGCAGTGTTACCAGCATTGTATTATCAGTGCTCTGCTAGGAACTGGAAAACCAGATCAACAAAATGCATTTAACAATCAGGGAAGTCCCAGACTCAGGTCCTTTTTATTAGGACCCTTTCTCAGCCCTTTGCAGGACAGTTGCAGGCTGTTAGCGTAACACCCTCCTTCATGTACCTTGAGAGTGAACAAATACAGAGCCTGGCAAGCCCCTAATGTCACTGAAACAAATCAGAATGTCAGTGCAGGAAATTGGGACCCAAGTACAGGAGCCATAAATCTGTCTCATCCTGATTGAATGAGTTGTGCCCTGAAGGATTGTGGAGTGCTGAATGGCTTTTCCTCCTCCAGCATTCACTGCAGTCTGAGGAGGGGACAGAGTTATGGAGAGGGGGAGAGGTGAGCCCTGCTAAGGGTCCTGCGGGAACAGAGATGAAAACACCAAGCCTGGACCAGAGCTGAGGAGGGAAGTCAAGGAATGATGCAGACAGTCATGAGCTGGTATATCATTCAACTTGATATTATTCAATTTGATATACTTCAAGTTGTTCTGCTTTTGTTGTTGTTGTTTTTTTTTGTTGTTAATATAACTGAAGATACAAATGTGCAATGGAAAGGCTATGGTAGGAAAGGAGAACAACTTCCTTTTACAGAGTTAGGCATAACTGGCTAAATTTAACCTTCAGAAAGATGGTGTGGCAATGCAGCTACAGTGAGTTAAAATAACAGCTATATTTTTTACCACAGAAGAAGAGGTATTGTTTATTTTAAGCTGCTGTTTGATAACTGATGGTTCACAGAATGACAAAACTGCTTAATAACAAAGAGCTTCTAGGATATCTCCTGAAATATTTAGTGAGGAATGCATGTAGAGTGCAGATATCTGTTCTGGCATGGGTAGTCAGAGCTGATCATTTATTTATTGAGAGAGAAGAGATGGAAAAGCAATTTGGATCTTTAGTAGAAAATGAGACTTAGGCTTGAAAACCCTTGAATCACTTTCAAGAATACAGCTTACGTATCTATGTCACATAAGGCAAAGACAGGCGTACTTGTGCAGCTCTGGTATTTCTAAAGCTGCTGCCAACCGTCTGGACGAGCACTGCCAGGCTCTTTCAGGGCAAACTCAGGCTCCTTATTTTAAACTTTTTTCTTCACAAGCTCAAACTAATCCAGGCTGTAAATCTGTTACAGAGGCATAGCTAATAGGGATTGTAACACACAGCAGGGGGTTATAATGTCTTAAACAAATGCAGCTGATCCTTAATAGAGGGACAGTATTTGTGTGTGATATTATTAGGTCAAAAAACTGACCCTACTTTCTTTGTGTGAACTAAGATTTTTAGGGTTTTTCACAACTCAGAATATAGACAGACAGAAAGACTCCTGAGCAGATTTTCTCTAATCACAACCACAGGTGCTTTTTCTGGTCTTGGGAAGCACCAAAGGCTCCAAAGGTGTGTTCAAGGCCAGCGGGCCCTTGCTTGGTGCTGGGCTGCCCCACGTACAGGGTCCTTTGCAGCGGTTCTTTTCTGGCCTGACAGCAGCAGGGCTGACTTCCTGCCCTGCTCCGAGCCATCTCACTGCACCGTGCACCAGTGCTGCCTGACCACTGGGAACTTCTGCTCTGCTGCTGGCTCAGCAGCACAGGTGTGCACAGGGTGAGCAGTGCATGGTGCAACACTCAGCATGACAAAAGAAGAGGAAGGCAGGGATGATTTGGAGCATTGACCAGAACACGGTAAATTAGTGCTGTTTGAAATATTATTTAAAGGGAATACCTATAGAAGCTCCAAAGGCCCGACCTTGTTTTCCTTACGGGCAACAGGATTTTTGCCTTTGCTCTAACTGAGAAAAGGAAGGAGATTTTAGCAAAGCAAAATAAATATCATTTGTCTAGATACACAGGTACTCCTGTGTAATACTTTGCACATATTTAATGGAGATATTTAAGTGGCTGCAAAAACACTTGTGAAAGATTAAAAAGTTAAATCACTGTTTAGTGATTCTCTGAAAGTGAGACAGTTCATGCGATCAGCTGAGCTCCCAGCAGTCCCACTCAAGCTCATGAAGGTTTTTTCCTGTGAGCTCGGTCTCACGGCAGAAACTGCTTTGGAGCTGAGCACCTTACAAGCTCCTGGGAGTGGAATGTCTTAGTTTCCAGAGAGCCAGGCACTCCTGACATTGAACAAGTAGTCAATCAGTTAGCCAGGCAATACAAAAGCCCAAACAAAGCAGTGTTGTCGAGGTCTGTAGCTGGTGCTCCCAAGGATTTCTAGTCCCCGACTGCTCAGTAGACAGTGAAGTTTCTTGGCTCTTAGGCTTTCTGGGTAATACCGTAAAATAGAACAGCACAGAAACCTGGAGCCTTGCTCTCTCAGAAGAGTTGAGATTGTCCAAAACGTTAATTGCACGATACTTTGATGTCAAGTTCAAGAGGCCTATACTTCAGGATGAATTGAATGAGCAATATTTAACATTCACATGACACTTCGAACACATCCTCTAGTTACAGTGTTCTTGTTCACCTCTGCTTACAAATTAATTTCTGAGTACTGAATGCATATTGAACACGTGCATTGCACTGCTAGGTTCCAGTGGAAGCCAGCACTTACAGATCTACTACTGTCTACAATAGCGTTTGCATGGATAGGATGCATGATGTTGCTTTGCTATCAGCATCCCCTGAAGACCTATTTGGCTTTACAAGTTCCTTTCCTAGGCTAAAAATGCTATTGCCATGGATCATTCACATTAGCAGGACCAATTTACTCAAGACAAGCCAATTACTATCCATAGCATCAACATTTTTTCACTCAACCCAATGCATCCCTTACTGCTCCTATCTCAGTAACTCATCTCCTCATACATGGCTACTGTGATGAAATGAACATTCAGAAGGCAAAAAACCTTTGTTTTGAAAGGAAAATCTGCAGAACTATTTTACAGAGCCTCTGCCTTGCTCATGGAAAACGAGGCCTTGTGAAACACCTGCCAAAGCTGGAGCACTGTGCAGGTGGGGCTGGGGTGGAATTGCAGTGGAGCTGAGCACTGAAGCATTTGAAAGAAAAATATGATGTTTCCTGCTTTGATTGCTTTTGTGCATTTACCCACTCTACACTCTCCTTCTTCAAACAAGTGTGTGCAAATTCATTTCAGTTATGCATTTCTAGTTGCTTTATAATCAAAAAGACATGAAATATGGTGAATCATTGCTTACTCCTGCACATTTTTTACATGACATATACGCAATTTTCTTGTTTTTAATGGTGGAACAGAGGAAAAAGTCTAAAAGGATGAATGTGCATGCAAAGGAAAAAGAGAGCACGCAGGCAGAAGGATTCATCAAGGCCAAGGACTCTTTCACTGAGCAAAGAGATATTATCTTTGAAAAGGAGGGCTTGCACCAAGATATTTTTATGTCACTTTGGCAGCATAAAGGGCTCTCAACATAAAGAATTGGACTCCTGAGAATAAATCCTACAAAAAAGGTGATGGTAATTGATGTAACTATGCCTGAAATTCTCCTCCAGCTCTGCACCCGGTACAGCAGCTGGATTAAAATGAAGTCTGAATGTAACAAGCTGTTGCTCTTCTTAACCTGGTTGCCACATGACAGTGAAGGGACAAAACCACATGACAACACTGGGATACCAAAGTAGAAAAAAAAGGTGCATTCTTCCATGCCCCAGTTCACATCACAACAGATTTTGCTTTGCCGTTTGTTGCTATTTGATGCCATGAGCCCCACTCTGGCTACGCTTCTCACCCTTCCATCCCAAAAATACCTGAAATTCTGCAATGCCCTGGATTCAGAGACCTGTGTGCATTCTACAGCATGAAGAAACAGTGTCATTAGTTCCTAAGAGACTTCTCTGAGTGCAGATTCCTCTCAGAACAGTCATCAAAGCATACAAGACACAAGAGGAGAACCTGCAATGCTGCTAAAATGCTTAATATTTAGGATAGGACACTTTTAGAATTATTTTCTTTATAACTACATCCAGGAAAAACATCAGGAATTCAACATCTTCTAGAAAACTGCATTTCATCAGTATCAGTTTTGCTGATTTTTTAAATAAAACAACATGTTCAACGAGGTCTTTTTTTTTTCTTCCATTCTAATTCACTAGTAGCTCAGAATAAATCTCTTCCCTCCAATTAGTTCCAGGACTGAACACACTGATACAGCAGTTTGTTTTGCATGCATTAAGAAAAAATGTTGGATTAAAGGATTCTGCCATGACTTTTAGAAGAAAACTCCTAATTCACAGCAAGTACCCAGCAAATCCAAACTGCTTTTCTGCCTCAACTAACCTCAATTAGTTACTGCTCGGTTCTGATATAAATATATGATGAAGACAGTACTGGATGGCTAAAGCACAGTCCAGCAAGCACTCAGACTCTAATCGGAACAAAATAAAAACTTGCCTTAGTATGAAAAGCTACAACTTATACCAACAAAACTGTGAATATTGCCTGAACTAAGGCAGGAATTCTTGCCCTGGATACATTGATTCATACCTACAATACGACAATTCGCTCAAAATGAAAACTCAAGGAAGAATCGAGGCATTTTGTGTGTAAGATGTGTGGGTTATGTGCCTGTGGCATAAACTGGGGCAAAGCACCAACCGTTCTCATACTGCAGCTTTAAAAGTGATACCACCACCCCCAATGGGGAAAGCACATGCTCATCTTCATGTGGAGCTAAGCCTGAGCTAAGCAGTCCTGCAAGGAAGTGGGAAAAATGAGCGAGAGTCAGTCTGTATGAAAACACAGCACTCACTTGGAATTCCTGTCCCTGTCACAGAGCTCCTGTGAGATAAAGCAGAGGTTTTGTAGTCAACTTTCCGTGGTGGTCTCCAGAGATATTTCCTTTGTGGGGGAACTGAGGTCAGTAAGGGCAGAGCTCTGAATGTAAGCACATTGCAGCACAGCTCCTGGAAACTCAGACCCCACATATCTGCACAGAAAATGTTGTCAGTTCAGTTTGGGTCCAAGTTCAAGGCACCCTTGAAAGGGTGAAGGTATTGGAGGAAAGCCACCATGTCTCCAGCCTTAAAATTCTCACCCTGTTGCAGGAAGGTCCTGAGGGCTTGCTGAGTCCTCAGCTAAGACAGTGATTGGGCAGGATGAGGCAAAACATCGGTCAGTACTTTTAGTCTCATATTTGAAAGAGGCTATATGGGATAGGTGGAAGAAGCATGATGCAGAGGGCGTGCATTGTAACCATGTAAGTCAGAACAGTCATTTCCATTTCTCTTCTCACTTGCCCCAGTCTTTTCTATACGCATGTTTTCTTTCTCCTAAAAAAACCTGTGTGTGTGTGTGTGCATGTTAGTGGGATGAGAGGGGGCAGGAACAACACAGATGCTTCGTGTCAAGGATTTTTTTTAGATGGCAAAGTAGAGCTTTGGGATTTTAAAATAATCTTTTTTTGTTAACTTTTTTGAAATGTGAAGGAAACATTTCAATCACCTCACCTTTCTCTCCCTAAAATGTCTCCAGGTTATTTCTTCTACATAAGAGTTACATCAAAACTTTCCCTGAGCCTCTCCAGAGTACTTTACTCAGAAGAGCAACTATCAGATCAAAAAGCACTTCTGTTTATTCGTTCAATCTCCTTCATTAGATTCCCTCTATCATGTGTTTTCCCACACAAACAGCGATAAAAAAATCTGCTAAAATCCACTGACAGCTGTGGCTGTGATAGACTTTTCCTTAATCCGATTAGCTGCCGCCTCCCTGTTCACACCAGTTTCTGTAAGCAGTTACCACATTACACTACAATCTGCTGATTTCATCTGCACTGGCATCAGGCAGCATTCAAAGAAAGTCTGGCCTCATAATAACAGCCTTTGAGAGCCGGGAATCTCCTCTACACACATACGCACAAGCTGCTGTCTCTCAAACTGTAAAAACCGTCATGATTTCGGAATTCAGCTCTAAATGAATAGGGCATTTCCACAAACAGCCAACTAAAACTCACGTTGCCCGAACTATTCTCTGCTCCGGCTTGTCTTTTGTCAGCTTCTGCATTGTTACGCTTAAATCTGCTGAGATGCTGAAAGAAAACTCATCTTTGCTCAAGCTACTGGCTCATGCAAAAAAAGTAAAAAGGTCTCTTCAGAGGAAAGAAAAATAAAGCAGCTTACATTTGAGCAGAAAGCTTACTGCGTCTGCTCAGCCCCTTGCCGGTGAGAGCCTGCACAAGCACTTACTGCTGCCTGCAGCCTGAACGGCCGTGCTGCCTTCTCCTCCCTGCAGCAGAGAGCCAGAGGGACAGTGCAGGTCTGAGGTGTTCCATCACTGCCCACGGGTCACGGCTTGGCTGGGGGGGAGAGGTCTTACAGGGACTGAAGGGAGGGCTGGAGCGGTCTTGCATCGAAGGAGGCTGGATGAAATTTCAAGAAGTTGGCCTATTTTTTGAAAGAAATTGCAGGTTTAAGGCAGCACTTAGAAGAAATTCTGATCTTCTGATGACTATATTGATTCTTTCCTTTTGGCCTTTAGGTAAGAGTCACACAGGTGGTCCCCAAAAAGCAAAAGCATTTAATTTCTTTCCATTTCCTACCAGAAGCACTGTCTCAGCTTGTTACTTAAAGAGGGGAAAGAAAATGGCAGAGCACAAATTCACAGAATTTTTGGAAGAGAGATGGAAATTATGGCTCTTAATACGGCAAGCTAGCAGTGTAATGCTTAGAAAATAAACAATAGGCTCATTCTATGGAAAAGGCAATGTGCTAATAGTTCCTGAAAGACAGAATGGAGATTTTCATCCTGGGCAGAACCCTGGTCTCTGGGCAACTGGGTTCCTCCTGCATACGGGGCATAGCAAAACACGACAAAGTGATTTGGCCAACAATTCTAAGTTTACAGCATTTTGTCTTTGTTTGGTGAGAAATCAAGAAAAGACGATGCTCCATCCTCAGAATTGTGGATATATGAGAAATTTCTGCAATGATGATTAGGGTTTTAGCATTTTTTTCCAAAATTGCCAAATGAAAAGCTCCCTGTACGTAACTGTCATGCAAGTAATGTTGTTACATATCTCACTGCCATCACAGGGTTGGGAAACTCTCTACCCTTTTGACTGGAGACCCAAGTGGCCCAGGAATTAGATACAGCTGTGTAATGAATTAACTTACTGGTTAAAATTTCAGCTGCAGGAGAAGCGTTGGAGCAAAAAGACACAGCTGTACTCAGAACATGCAGTTTTAACAGTCTCCACTTTCTTCCACTTCTTCCAAAGCAGACTGCTGCTCTAGGAAATTTACAACTTCCAAATTCAGGTCCTAGTATTCCATTCTATCGAGACAGGGAAGTTAAACACTGTCAGCATTCCCTTTGTCCAATCTCTTTTGGAGACGCAAAATTTCAGCACAATTGATAACTTCATAACCATTTCACTTCTGACAAAAAGCTAACCTCCAGCAGGAGATGGCGCTACCAAAGCATTCGCTGCTGGATCCCGGCTCTCAGCTGAAGAGCCTTATGATAAGAAGTCTCCAGAAAAAAGTGTCTTGCTTTTCACACAGTAGGAGGTAAGACAATGTAAATAATGTATGCATATAACTGGCTAAAAATATTTTGACGAATAAAAAACAAAACCAGACTTGAGATTGAGAATTCAGAGCAGAATAAGAAAAACAATCTGAAAATTTCAGTCACATATCTATTGTTCTTAGCATTAGACAGCATCCTGTCTAATGGTCTTGATTTTAGCTCAGGATCTGCACAGAGTGAACGCCAAGTCTGCGCTGAGTTCCTGTGAAGGCAGAAAGTAGGAAACTGGGTAGTTATTCTCCATGGCAGCACTGAAAGCCCCATGGGAGAGAAACCCAGAAATAAAAACGTATGATTATAAAAAATAGGCACAAGAACGAAATGCTGCTCCAACAACTAAATGCTTCAAAATCCTGTTTTTGTTTTAATTCCATAAAACAAATTTCTATTTGAGAAATGAGATTCTCTGAATAATCCAAACAACTCTTTTACTGTAGCAATGATTATTATCCTATTTAAATAAAAGACCTGTGTTTCTGTAGTAATTATCATACCATATCCCTAATTAATTATTACTCAAAATATCTGTTGAAATTCTTGCCAGCCATTTAGAAACAGGCACAAATTATTCCCTTTGATCAGACTTGCATTGCTAAAGGCACATTAAAAATACAGACAGAGTCTGGAAAAGCCTTGCAAAATTGTCCATAAAGCCAGAATTATGTTAAATACTGCAGCAGCCCTTACTCTGCATATTCAGAACGATTGGATACAAAGGGAATTTCTCTCTTTGGACAAGAGGTCAATCCACACCCCCAAGATTAAGTTGTATACAGTTTAAAAGAAAACAATTGCCTACTAATTAGAATGCATAATGAAGGAAAACAAAGATTAAAAAAACAACACAGCATGACGTTTGTGGGCTTCAAATCAGTTTATAGCTACATCGACAAAAGCAACTGCACACATTCTGAAAGGCTGCATACGACCCCTGGACGTTTAGCACACTGCCAAGTAGTTAATGAAGGGAAAAACCCAGCCAGAGAAAGTGCTGCTAAGCTCCCAGTCTTACACAAAACTCTGTGCATCTTTAATTCCCATGAACAGAATCTCATTTTTTTTTAATGATTCCTGTGAAAGACCCATGACAGTTAAAATACATGCTTTCCACAATTCAAATTTGTGATGCTCCTGTCTTCAAATCTCCGATGTTTCTCTCAATAAACCTTCCCTGGAGTTGCAGTTTCTATTTCAGTGTCCTCATTTCTAAGAAAAATCTGAGGATCCTCACCATACAAGTTTTTATCAGAGCTTTGAAACTGGTTCTAAACGTACAAAAAGCCAATGCAAGAGCTTCTGTGTAAGAACTCGGTGCCATCAGCTGTGTCCCACACAGGTCTTTACACAATTATTTTGCCCAATTCCTGATAACTCCTGGTAAGTAAGTTACTGAATAACTTCCAGTACACTTTCAAGTGAGCATGAGTAGACCATTCCAAGATGAGGTACATCAGGGATGTAGTTCCATCAGGGAGTATCTGTACTTAGCTGGGTCAAACTCATTTATTTCTATTCAGAACTTAGAAAAGAGGCTGAGCTCTGGAGGTGCTTTCCTGCCTCTGAATGATGCAGCTCGTGGAAAGCAGGAAAGCATACTTTAAACCATGTGCTATTCAGTGTTGTTTTCCAGATGCCTCTTTGCCTCACATATACCCTCATGTCTCTCACAGAGCCACAGATTAGACAACACTTACTGACAGAATTAAACCCACACAAGTAGAGCCACAACTTCACTCCTCATTCATCTTTTATATCTTCTTTGAAAAAATCGGATCAAATCAAATCAAATCAAATCAAATAAAAGACTGTGGCTGAGGCCTGAACTGTTAAGCTAACTACGTACAAATTTTAAGAGGACTATTTTTCTCTGGCAAATATTTCATTGCAGCAATGTGGTCATGAGATTTCCTTCAATACACAATCAATCCAACGCATCCAGGACTGCTCTAAAACGCCAAAATAAACCAGAAAAGAAGCATAAGCAAAAAACCCCACAGAACTCCACCCCAAGCCCAATACCAATTAAGGAGCTTCTCTCCCTTCTCACTTCCCTGTGATATGTACATGTGATGCTAATGGGAGTTTTGTGCACTTCAAAAAAAACATAAAAAGTAATTCCCATATGTTGCATTTGCCACAGGGAATTTGTTACATTCACTGATGTTAAATTAGGCCATTGTGTATATACTTTAGAAACAGTCAGGCCATAAAAACTCCTACATGTTATTACTTGAGCATTCATTCCTCAGACTGTCTCTTTGCTGATATTAAAGTCTGAATGTTGTTCATCAGAGAGTGACTGATAATAAAGAAGTGATTGACAAACTTATTACTTGGCTTTAAAGAGAAGTTCTCCCAATTCAAAAGGTTCTTCTACAGTCCAGAGAGACACAGCTTGTTCTTTGCACAAGAAAGCTGTAATTGGCAGAGAATATACACAGAGGAAAAAAAAAAAACAGACCTGGATTGTATTTAAACTGGTACGTAAGTCAATATGTAGTTCTGAAAGTATGCAGGATTGCTTAGAGAGGACAAACTATAGGGTGAGGATGCCACAAGTGGCTGCTTTCATTGCTTTGCCACCAGATTACTTAGCCTGAGCCAGCAAGGTCACCCCATGGCACTCCTGGGAGCTGCTGCCAGGCTGCAGCCGTGCACACAGTGGCACCACAGCAGGATGTTCCTCACCCGGGCAATCCCTGGGGGCCATAACCCTGTGCACCTTCATGAGCCTTACAGCCATGTCAAGGATGTACTTACTGGTCCAGTTAATCCCCACAAGAATAAGAGCTGATGGCAAAGTGGTGCTTTCCTGTCTGCAGATGGGGAGCTGTTTGGGTTGCCCTGTGCTGCTCAGTGTGGAGATGGATCCCTGCAGTGCTGGAGAGCAGGACCAGCACAGCAGGTGATGGCACAATCTGGCAGCTCCATGTGTAGGTGCCAGGTCAACACAGCCGTCACCATGCTGCTGGGGCACCTTACACTGGAACTGGCCTGGCCAAGCAGCCAGCCACCTTTGAAAGGGGCATGCCTGCCACATCAAGGCTTCCTTGGTCATGTGTCTTCTTCCTCAGAAGAAGGCGCTGCCAGAAGAAAACTATCCCCCACCTCTGTACTTTTATTCTGCTGCCCGTTTAGCTCCTGAACCTGCTTGTTGTGAGGTCAGATAGCAAATGCTGTCGCCAAGGAAGCAGCAGGAGAGGAGAGCAGCTGTACTGCCAGCCATGGCTCACTGGTGGGAGCAGTCCCGCAGCTCCAACTGCAGTGTGTAAATAATTCTTTAGTGCCATGGGCCTAATTGAAGACTGCTTTTTGATTCATCGAGCTCTAAATTAAGGTCAGACTTGCTCATTTTTCACTTCCAGTGAACTTTCTGCATTAGGCACCAAACAGCAAACACACTTGATTTCAAGCACAGACACCAAACTTCAGCAGTTCCTTCTCCTCAGCACCAGCCTCCATCACGGCAAGGTCACCGAGATTTAAATAGAGGATGAAGAGTCTGCCTGCCATAATCTGCAGCCTGAAAGCTAAGCAAGTGCAGAGTTGCTCTCAGGAGCACAGGAAAACAAAGGCTTCAAGTCTCCTACGCTTGGGATAATTTGCTGAAATTTGCCTCTTAATAATTCTAGACATTTGAAAGAAAACCAGATGAAAACAAAACTCTTAGGAGCTGTACTACGGGATAACGCCAGCTGGTTTCCTGAGCTTGGCTCCATGTTTTCCTTCAAAATAACTGAACAAATAATCTTCCTCATGTCTCTTCTTTCTTCTCTACCTCTTGCTTTCTTTTAATCCTGGGCCAAGTCACAGACCACCCATGAGCCTTGTGCCACTAACCTCCCATTGCTGTCAGTGTGGTTTGCCATCGGGCTGAAATCCTCCATCACGAGCTTACACACCGTTATTTGAAACAGCTACCTTTTTCCCAGCTGCCCTTTTACACTACCAAACGTCATATTTTTAGCCAGTCTCCTTTCCTCTTCTTCCCACATTACTTATTTTCAGTTTGCCCACCCTCTTGGACTCATCTGTCTTTAAATAACCCAGTACCAAACCCTCTGCTTAAGACATCCATTGCCTTTCCATATCCACCTGTCTACATAATGAACTACATCTTACTTTCCTTCTGGGTGCTAATTCACATCCTGGTGCCTGGATGCTTAGCAAAAACTGAATCCATCTTCCTTCATTTCTGCTCTGTATTCTGAGAGAGTGTTGCAAAAGGCTTTTGAACAATATTTAGCTGCATACATACTAAAATTAAAAAGGACCTTATATTTCATCAGAGTGCATAATACAAGTGCTACTTCTAGGAAAGTGAGAGGCCATAACAACATAATGCTGTTTAGGACTACAAAGTTATAGCTACATCTCAGCTAGCAGCATACTTCACATTTTATTTATATTATTATGTTAAGAGAAGTCAAGCTATGCAATCTTACAAAATGGCTTTTGTACTACAGGTCTTGGTGTGAACTATATTTCTGACAATCTGATCACCACTGAATTTCATAGAACCATGGAATGGCTTAGGTTGGAAGAGACCTTAAAGATCACCCAGTTCCAAGCCCCTGCTGTGAGCTGGCTGCCACCCACCTGATCAGGCTGCACAAGATCCCACTCATCCTGGCCTTGAATGCCTCTAGGGATGGGGCATCCACAACTTCTCTGGGTAGCAATGCCAGGGCCTCACCACCCTCTGAACAAATAATTTTTGCCTAACATCTCTCCTCTTTTAGTTTAAAGCCATCCTCCCTTGTGTCCAGCAGTGATAGGACAGTGCAAAATGTCAGTCTCCCCTCTGTTTATACACTCCCCTCAATTACTGGAAGGCTGCAGTGAGGTCTCCCTGGAGCCTTCTCCAAGCTAAACAAGCTCAGCTCCCTCAACCTTTCTTCACAGGAGAGGTGCTTCAGCAAAGCAGAGGAGGACAGTCACCTCACTGTCCCTGCTGGCCACCCCTCTGTTGATGCAGCCCAAGATACAGTTGGCCTTCTTGGCTGCAAGTGCACACTGCTGGCTCACGTCCAGCTTTTCATTCACCAGGACCCCCAAGCCCTTCTCTGCAGGCCTGCTCGCAATGAGTTCTTCTCCTATACTTATCTCGAATTGGCTCGATCCAAGCGCAACACCTTATCTGTTGCCCTGTTGAACATCATAAAGTTCACATGGGCTCACTTTTCAAGCTCCCTCTGAATGGGCATCCCTTCCTTCTGTTCTATCAACTGCACCACTAAGCTTGGTGTCCTCAGCAAACTTCCTTGAATTTATTCAGGAAAATATTCTATCTTTTGAGTAGAAAACCAGTACAGATGAGTAGTTTCCTTCAACATAGGTTAAATAATAAATGACGTATTTTTGATAGTAGAGACTGCTCCTTCAATTCAGAAAGGCACAACAACAATCAGTGCTTTTCCTGGATTCTTGCCCGACCTCCTACTTGTCTTTAGAAGGTTAAGTGTGGTAAGAAAAAAATCTGCAGGATCTTGAAATTCAGGTACACAATTGAGAGATTTCCAGAGAGTTCCATGACATTCAAAATAAGTGCAAAAGTACGCATATTGATTTTCTGTTTTGGCAGCATTAAGATTTATTTACTCTTGATGTTATAGTGACCTCTGGTTTGTCTTGGTCAATACATACCTCCTGGGTTGATAAACCTTAATATTCACCTCCATGAGAGTCAATATCCAGTTTATAACATAAAAGCTATCCCATGAGACAAATATTAACATTGCCAAATTGCTTCAGCCACCCACTCTTTTTTTTTTTTTTTCGTGAAAGAGGACTGAGCCTGAATGGTTGGCAATACTGAAAAAAAAAAGGCAGTGACTTGACTTCTAACAATCTGAAGGATGTGCAAAATGCGCCATTGACCTTTTGCAAAAAGGACATTGGATGAAAGAATCATTTGGATCTGTGAATTAGAGAAGAGGCCGACTTCCTTTTTTTTGGTACAGTATAGCCTCAAATTTGTCCTTGTGAAGATCATCTGTAACTAAAAACTCTAGGTACAACCTGTCTGTTTTCACACTTCTTTTTTTCTTGTGCTGCTTTTCCCAGAAGATATCAATAAATGGAGAGGGATGTTGCTTTTCTGATACTAATGTTAACTTCTTTCTGGTCATAAAGCTCTGACTATAATGAATGATAATTACCAGAGAGCTTCCTACAAAGACAACTGCAGCCCATAATAAAATCTGGGAATTTTGTCACTGTGCTTCTCTTTCAGCCATTTAGGTTGGCTGCTATATCACTGGGAAAGCTTAGCCACTCCAGGCACTGCTCATTTCTGTGAAAGAACTTAACTGAGAAACAAAATAAGTTTCCTTACAATCCATAAGAAGATTGTAGTACTATACAGACTAATTTTGAATGACTGCTTCTGCCATTAAAATGTCAGTTTGTTTTTTTTTCCCCAGTGTTTACTATAGAAACACTTGGGGATTTGGCAGCCCCTTATACTTCTCCTACACAGGTAGCTACTACTGTGGGATGATTTGTTTTTTACAGCAACTGCTGTCTGTCTCACTGTGCAATGAACTGGCACTAGGCCAGGTTCCACAGTGTGAAAAAAATCCTTTTGTGCTGAGGAGAGCTGTCAGTGTAACAAAACTTTCTGATGAGCAGCTCCTGTGTTCTGTGAATCCTCTGCTGGGAAAAAGCCCCCTGCAATTGCACAAGCTGCTCTGGCCAAAAAAAGAGACCTACTGCAGGAATGGGGACAAGGGGAAAACGTGTTCTGGTGCCCAGTAGATTTTCTGATGCCATAAGAATCACAGAATGGCCCGGGTTGGAAGGGACCTCAAGGATCATAAAGCTCCAACCCCCCTGCCACATGCAGGGCCACCAACCCGCACATTTAATACTAGACCAGGCTGCCCAGGGCCCCATCCAACCCGGCCTTGAACACCTCAGGGATGGACGGGGCATCCACAGCCTCTCAAATTATTTGACTTGTTTCCAGACCTATCTTTATAGTGCCTTTATAGATGCTAAGTCAGATCATTTATTTTCCAGACAAATTAGAGTACTAATGAAGTTTCAGAGGATTCTATTTTAGGTGCAGCCTTACTTTTCATTTACATTAATAACAACATGCAACAAACTCTTCAGTTCATCTTTATGCTGATATGGCATTTTGTCCCCCTATTCTATAGGCACTTCTTGGTCAGCAGCAACAAAGACGTAACAAAAGATATTAAATAAAATTCAACAAGCATTTTTAGGTATGCATTCTTTACATGCAATTAAAAGCTATGTTCATCTCTTTCAGAAGGTGCATTACCTGCAACACTGCTAACACTCCGCCCTAACCAATAATAGCTGTAAACCAGATAGTGAAGTAATCTCATTTTAGAACTACTCGAGTCGACGTAAAGCTATTCACTAAACTTTAACACTTGTATTGATTCTTTAGAGCAACAAGAAAAATAATCAGACCTGAACTGCAGTTTGATAGCAAGTCCCACTGCGCTGGGCCGAAGTCGTGCTCTTTAAAATTGCCAAGCCATCATGTAAGATCATTTGATTGCCAAAAGATGAGGGCTTTGCCCCCCATCAACCCAATTCCTGACTGAAACTCTTCCAAAATTATCCCTGAGATTAGGATATCTCTATTAATCTCCAGTCTAAAATTACTGACAGGCTGTCCAGATATACTATTTGTGTACCACCATGGTTTTGTGTAAATTCTTCCTTCCTGGAATGGGATCCATGCTGCATTTTTATAGTGCTGCATTTCCCTCACTCTCTTCATTCCACTACACTGTGCCATGTAAGCTTTTCTAGTCTCCCATAGAAAAAGCAGCTTTCAGTCCTCTTTTTGTTACTTTCTGCATCTGCTCTCGCTTCTATCATTTATCTGAGGGCATGGATGAGCAGACTGTCAGGGAACATTCCTGCTGAAATGGAAACTGCACCCTGAGCGCCAATGCAAACCCCTCCCTAGAGCAGCAGTACACAGCCCGACACACCTGTGGGTCTCACTGCTGTCCCACAGCTGCCTTGTACTAGCAGCCTCATCTTGGATTCTCCTTCTTGCCTTCCACGTTTATTGCAAAAGCACAGGTTAATTTTTTTTTTATCTGTGCCACTGATGAGACCTTGGGACAGTGGCACACCTACGGATATCGGAACTCGCAAAACAAACTCCCCAGCTGTCCTAGTTCCCTCCTACCAAAGGCCATTCAGCAGCATGCCATTGCTATTGTGTGCACGTGGCAGCTAGACAGTGTTGCTGATACTGCTGCTGTTTTTCAGCTGTAAAATACAAGTTCTCAGCTGTTTCAATTCTTCGCCATTGGGCACGACTTGTGACATACTTGAATTTTACAGAAATGAAAGAACTCTTCACAAAAAGTTACACAACCCCAACACATTACACAATATAACAAAGTCGGAGAAGCATAATTATTTCCACTTTTCAACAGAGAAAAAAGCACAAGTGTCCCTGAATGTAGATTTGATTTTTTTTTGTTACTTTGGCAATCACCAGGTGATGATATAGCACTAGCACACACTTTTGGTGCAGACAGGCTTGTCTCTTCAATCCCAGCACCTCCAGAAGTGATATTTGGTGACTCGGGCTCTTTTTTGAGACACAGAAAACAGAAGTTAAAGGTTATATACTAACACACAGTGGGAATCTTTAAAATCATGACGGTTTCCATGGGATAAAATACCATTACTTGCTTGGATGCAGACGCACGTACATATTGTTTTTTTGGCACAACAATATTGGAGTCAGAAGAAACACTTGTACAGTTGTTTTTCCTGATGTGTATTTCTGAGCACAAGCTGTGACGTTAATCTAATGTACGTCTCTCCACATTAACTTATCAGCAAATTCTTCTTGAAATATTGCTTTCCCAAGTCTGAGTACTGGAGGTTAGAAAGTACCTACAATTTATATGTATAATTTGTGTTTGCTCTTATGCTTGGATGAGTAGAGGTCTAAATATTGGAAAGATCCCTAAGTTCTGCAGTCAAGATTTTTTTCCAGAAAGTTATACTCAATAAAAATCTATGGTTATAAAGATTTTGTTTTTAATCCATATTTGATTTGTTGAATGCTCGTAGCAGTGGCTGAAACACGAGACAAAGTGTAATTAGAGAAACTGTTTTCCCCGCTGTTTCAACACCAAGTTTGGAGGAGCTCAGAAATCCAGCAGCCCCAGAATCTACTGTGTAACTGCTTCCCTGACAGATCTGCTGCAGTCTGCTTTTTCTCTTCTCTCAAAGCAATCTTTAAGGATCCAATAAATCCAACCACTACTGAGAACAGCCTCAAGCCTCATACTGAAGTCAGAGCTATTCCAAAGAGGAGCAGGTAAACAGGGCAGACAAAGGCTGCATAAAACCTTTACAACCCCCATACGGCATCTCTGACAGAATGTAAAAATCAGGCATCTGGACCAAAACGCATCCCCACCAAAAGCACATGATTTTACTCACAGTTATCGTTACACCAGAGCAATTGAAATAAAAAAAGTATTCATCAAGACACTTTAGAGAATTCCCCCACGTATTTCTGCAGTGTTTTGCTTTCCAAAGACAGGTGGTTTCCACAATGGCTTCTTGCTGCCCAGTAGGGCTGTCCCTCTCCAGATTCCAGGAGCTCTTACTTGCCTCTTCCAGCAGCTTCACCACAGCTAGCAAAGGCCACTGGGGTAAGAAGCTGAAGGCAATTCTCATCTCAATCAACCTGATAAATTCATTCAGATTTCTGAAATCCTCGAGAGTGTATACCTGCTGAAATGTTTCAGATGGAAAATCTGGAAGTAGGCACCCTTTGGAAATATGATCATGCTTGGGGAAGAGGCTGAGGAATGCCATTGTAGGAACAGAACCTCACCAGGAGTAGCCATCAATCATTAGAAGAAAGTCAGGAGGACGTGTGCTAAGTGACATGAGTGGGATGGATGAGAGAACGTAAAGAAATATTTTTCTTGCTGCTTAGAAAACTGGAATCCAATTTTTAGATCATTGATGTTAACAGGAACTCAGAGGAATCTGCAAAGAGAATTCTTTGTTCCCAAGTTACAAGAAGTGACTCTGTCTAATAAATATGTTGGCACAGAACCATATCAAGAAGAAGAAAATCCACTTAGAAGTTAATCACAAGTTATTGGTTATTTAATGTGTTCATAAAAGTAGCCTATTGAGCCACAGATGAAGAAGTCCGCGTATAACAATGTTTAATACGATACCAACCTCTGTTCTCCAGGGCTGAGAGCAGAGGGCAAGCAAAGGGTACAAATTCTACAATGTGCAATAGAGTTAAAGCAGAAATGTTGTAGCTTTTCCTTCAGTAAAGCAGTTCCAGAGGTTATTGCTACAGTGCTTCCACCTACCCAAGAGCTGCTGTGCACAGCCACTTCACAGCTGCAGCATGCAGCTGGGTGTTATGTGACACGTCCCTTCCCCGCTGAAGGGAAAATTCCAGGGTCCCAGTAATTCAGGGAAAGAAATATAGTAGAACCTAAAGTATGGTACTGCAGTAAGTTCTATCTGCAGCACAACCCATAGGCAGGGCAAGAACTGGCTTTGTTAAGGGAGCATAGCCAGAAGTCTGCTTTTACACTATGGGGATAAATCTTTGATACTAGAAGGTACAAAGGTAACTTCAAGATACAAAATCTTCAGTTTATCTCCTAGAGGTATAATACAGACCCCTACATTCTCTTCAGAGGATTTTTCTAGTGGTAAAATAGGAAATAATAAAATAAAACAGTTTTTATTAGCAAGCATATAAACAAAAAAGGCTTCCAAATAAAAAGAAATCTGAAAGAAAAATACTGAAGTTTTATTAGCACAGCACGCTCACTTTATGCTGGCATCATCCCTGCTGCTGAATTATAAACCTCTCAGAAACCAAGGCAATAATTACCTCTGGGTGACACTTGAACTTTCTATGGCCAAACATTTTACAGGACATAATTTCAGCATGAGACTTCATGGCACGTTGTAAAGCATTGAAATTCTTCCATTAGTTTAAATTTTGTGATCCTCTTTTGCCAAGGCTTAAATGAATAATTATTGGTAAGTAATGATAAAAATGAATTGCGTTCATTTTTGACGGTGGAATCAGTAAGATAGTTCACTCTGGTACTGAAGCAAAGGAAAAGTGGCCAGCAGTGTTATCTGTGGTGTTTTGTAGCAGTGAATGATAGCTGCCGGCTTAGAGGAGAGGGCATTTCCCATCTTCTTTTGCTTTCAATCACATCTTTTCATTAGTGATGACTGAATCACAAAACCAGCTGGAGATGGTACAGATGTGCACTTATAAGCTTGTGATGGTTATCTAGAGATTATCTGAACAACTTTTAACAGCAAAATTGTGATGGGAATTTCACAAGAACAGTTTCTCTGGTTCTTCCTCTTCCTGATTAGGTTCTGCAAGAGCCTGTCTGCTGCTGCATTCATGACCTGGTCTGCTGTGTTTCTCCAGACAGAACGTGAACCAAATCAGATTATCTCATATGGTTTCAAAAGTGCCTTAGTAGATGTGAAATTAGAAGGATGGTAAGGTTGTCTTAAAATAAATAAAGCTTAGTTTCTAGGCAAAAATCAGACAGAAAGGAAAGCCAGTAAGCTATTTTTAGTTGTTTGTATCCTTTTTTCTCCTTCTCTTCTTTCCCATTTATACCACAAGATTAAGAAAAGACAAATTCAGATCAGGTACAGGAAACAGCTGCTCAGATTTACAGCAACTGGACTGAAAAAATGGAGAAAATGAAAGCCTGATTATTTGGGTCAGTTAAAATTGGTCAAAGCAAATCACTGGAAAGCAGAATAGAGAGGACAATTTTGAACTGCCTGGAGGGCAAGTAAGATGACCTAATGCAAGCATCCATTTCCAGCACTGAGGATTCCCTCGTGCAGTGAACAGCTTTCACTAGCACGGATGTGGACAACAGAAAAATCAGATACCCAGAGGAAGCCGGTTTCTTTTCTCCTGGCTCTGCCCCTGAAAGCATCTCTGCCCATAGGCACATCTTACAGCTGGCATCTCAGGGTTTTTTCAGGGGGAGGACAGAGCAGAAGGGCTGCAGCTCCCGCCATGCTGCTGACATTCCTTGTTCCAGATGACCCATTTTGTCCCACCTGTAAAATCAGCACAAACTGGACTGTGCCTCCAAAAAAAGATAGCCACATAACGGTTTTCTTTAATGCTTTTAGCAGGTTTGGTTCACCTAGTATATCTAGAAAGGAAACACCTTGCAGTACTTCCTTTACATTCCTTTTTTTTCCATTTTCTTTTTGCTTGTTTTCTTTTTCTTTAATTTTGTTGAGGGTTTTTGTTTTTGTTTTGTTCTTCTGGGTTTGTTTTTTTTAGGGCTTTTTTTTTTTTTTTTTTTTTGAGGAACCACATCAATTAATTGATATTGCCAAAGGCTGAATTTTTGCTTAGCAGCTGTTCTTTCACTATAAAGAAAGCAGCAGAATACATTACAGACAGAAAAAGCAGCCCTCACTATATACTGAAGTTAGATAACGGAGACCAGAAAGTTGCAAGAGTTATCAGGCCTGATGCTCATTTTGTAGAAGTTCTTTTCCACTTACATTGATTTTTCTACTCTGAAATGTGAAATGTAGTTCAAAATATCCCATGTGGCATGTCAACTTCATTTACCCACCGCATTTCTAATATGTTTTCTCCATACTTCTCTATCCCATCACAGCAATTGCTGTATGCCACAGCATGCTATCATGTTTTATGCAGAATTTCACAGTGAATTCAATGGTGACTAATGCCTAAAAAGAGCTGCCACAACATGGCCCTACCTTTTATTATTAAAGCATATACCCAGGGTTTTGGATCTAGTCTTAAAGGAGAACACTCCTCTAATTTCTATCATCTGTTTACATGCACAAGAGAGGGCCCACATCAAAATCTCTGCTCCAAGTACCCATCAAACAGTCACATCAAGATCTGAATGCAGATCCAGGACTTACAGCAGCTTCTTCCTTTTAGGTTGTTTGGAACTGATACACAGCAGTCAGTCACACAGCCACGAATCGCACGGTTTGGACACACGGTGCAGCAACAGTTTGCCCAGCATTCCTCAGAAGATCATTTAGTAAAGTTCACAATGTGGAGGACTAGTTTTACCTAGTTTAGGTAAAGTTTAATCGCTACGTAAAAGCAGAAGCTGACAGTCTGTTGCTCATCAGTTATCTGCTAGTTTTATCTACGCTCAGATAAAAACTGAGCAATCTTAATTAAACTCTGCTGACACTCCCCATCCAATTCAAGATGGTGCAAACAATATAATCCCAGTTTATACAAACATTAAAGCTATTAAGAAAACAAACATTTTCTCATTTTGTTAATCTCATCTACCACGATTTGCAGTAGTTTCACAAGGCAATAAATATTCAGGAGCTGGGCACTGGGCATGTTACCAGCTTTGCAAACACTGTGCTTCAGAGAAGTCTTTTAGAATGGGATGGAAGAGGCAGCATCTCTCTCTTCACTGATTGTAGAGGGAGCAAAAACAAGCTTAGATGGGCATGAATCATCCTTAATGCTTCCAAACAGGAATCTGCCAAATTATAACAATGCTGAATGTGTTTTGTAGCACAAGAAGATATGGTTTTAATTGTACAATTATTTTTATTTTTTATTGCACAAAATTACTCCTCCAGACAATGGAATGCCAACTACAATTGTAGTATTCCCTAATTTTTGAGCCTTATTTTGATCATCATATTAACAAAGACCCTCAACAAAAGGAAAAGTGGCTATTTTGACTCTTCATTTTACGTGCAGAAGCATTCAAATAATGGATAAAAGATTAATGCTGGATGAACAGTCTGAACAGATTCACAAGTAGTCGTTCGCTCCTCACACTTCTGCAAACGCTGGGTATGTGCCTTTTTACACCGAACTCAAGTCTGAGGGTCAGGTCCTCGTCCTATTTTTCTCTTTCCTTTCAACATTTTGCTTTGACAAAAGGGAAAAAAGGTAATATTAGATGATTTTCTCAGTTTCTGCTTTTGTTGTTGAGGGCAGAGGGAGGAACAAACCTTATGGGCTACCCAGACATTTTCATTACTTTCAGATTTGAGAAGCAGATGCTCTACATAGCAAATAACAGCTCTCAAAAACATTCACTTTGTTGGCAGGTAAATTGCATGGGTTGTTTGAATGTAATCTCTGAGTGACGAATGTCTCAAAAGGTCTCAAAAGGCTGGTCTTCTGGACATCAGAGAAGGGAGGTGGTGACCATCATGGGTAACTGCAGTTAAAAAAGGATGCACAGTCTGTAGTCCAAAAAGCAGTCATAGATTGCAGGGTAGAGAGCTGCCACTGGTATCTGATGGTGATGCAAGAGGAAGACATCAAGAAGGAGCAATTGTTAAAGAATAAGTTAGAATATAATTCTCAAAAGAAGAAACAATCTTGTGAAAGAAATGGAAGATTGAAAAAGTCAGAACTGAACAAGAATGTAGGCACCATAGAGATGGGATCCACTTCTAACAGGCTGTACTCAGGCACCTGGTTTCATTCAATGAAAAATATATCTACCAAAAGTTTCATAAATGCTTGGATCAGAAACCAAGAATTCTTCAATTGCTTTTCAGACTGGTTCGACACAACCTTCTAATCTTGAAAACCACATAATAGATATTACATGCATTCACATGGACAAAATACATCACAGCTGGTTCACTTCGCTGCATTTGGGCCAGCTGTCTCCCCATGTGAAATCAATGCCTGAACTCCCACAAAGTCTGACGGGAGCAAGATCAGTTCTGCTATCTGTCACA
The DNA here is from genome assembly GCF_019232065.1 of Centrocercus urophasianus. Taxonomy (NCBI): domain Eukaryota; kingdom Metazoa; phylum Chordata; class Aves; order Galliformes; family Phasianidae; genus Centrocercus; species Centrocercus urophasianus. The sequence continues at coordinate 3,190,019 of NW_024884855.1, read as the reverse complement.
TCAGTAACTGCTACATGCATTAAAAATTAACAATCTATTTTGAAGGACTGAAGCTTTATTGGGTTAAAAGCAACACTTCCAGCTAGAAACATGGTTTATCTTTTGCTAAATCCACTGCTTCCCATTACCGCTAAAATGAGATCTCTCTCCCATCTGCAATACATCATCTACCAAGTCCCTGATCCAATGATATACTCTCAGAATTTAAAGTTTAGACTGATGTTTTGCTCGAGATAATACAAAGCTTTCCATTCCCATCAGTAGAAATTCATGCCCTGTCAACACAAAATTGACTGTTAATGTACTCAAATAATTTAGTTGGGAGAAAAGACAACTAATGCAATTATCCCTGAACAGTTTAGATATTAATGTCTCTAGAGCATACTAAGTGCCCAAGAAGCCAATTGTAGCTTCTTAGAGATGAACCTTTAATCCCTTCCACTCCTGTACAACAAAGAAAATAAACCTGGAGGTTTACAGAGAGCGAAAAAGCCAATTTTTTATCCAAATTAATAGACCATTATTTTTCCCATGCTTCTGAATTTCAGCAATGCATTCAGAGGTAATAAAAATACACTGATTTTTCTCTGCAAGACAATTCACAGCTTTATGAACATTCCTCTCACAAAACTATCTTGCTGGTCTCTAATTAATATTTCAGAACTCAAATCTACATAATCAAGACCTGAAAGGTTTCTTTATTATTTGTCTTGAGAATTGTTACTTTGCAGTATTAAAAACAGAAAAAATAGAATAAAAAATAGAATAGAATAGTGAAAAAGGAAAGAAATTTAGTTCCTCATATATGGTGCTATAATCTACCTTTAATCTTACATTTTGCAAACATGCAGAACCACACGTATAAATGCTTCATATATAAGCTTCCAGGGGAAGGTTCTTCATTCTGCTTCTTAAATTCCTGTAGACAAAATAAGGTGGAACCAGGCTATGTGCAGGTGGTTTGACTGAATCAGCTGCTAAAACTCACAGCCAGCTCCCAAACTGCCTACTTAGCACAGCCTCCAACAAGCCCTGCAGTCCCCCAGTGCCCCGCCATCTGTGTGTGCGCGGTGTTTCCTCCTCCTATTTCACATGTTTAGGTTGTCCCCCAAGCCCCTTCCTGGCCCTCCTCCAAGGGTGGCTTCTTAGAACGGCAGCAGCACGCAAAGATGGGATAAAGGGATGGCACCCTTCTAACTGTAACAAATGCATTTCTTCAGGCAAATCCCCACCCTCACCACCTACCCTTCTAGATTTCAGGATTAGAGTTTTAAACTGCATCATGCTCTTATTTAAAATGATTATAATAATAAAGAATCAGCCAAAATTGTTGGCAGTGTAAACAGCAACAACAAAAAGCTCTGTTCTCAAGACAGTTAACTTAATCTTGAACTGTAAGGGTTTAGTCCTTCAGCTCGTGAGAAGGGGCAGAGAAAGCAGTCTGTTACATTCTTGCTTGCAAGACAGGGATAATGAGGTTCATATGCTTCTCGTTTTCTGTCTCTCTTGTCTATTTAGACTGTAAGCTTCCAAGATAAGAGTTGTTTCGTTTTTTTGCTGGTAGAATGAACCAGATAAAGATTCAGCTGTCAGAATAAACATCCAGTAAATGCTGTAAGTTGAGGATGCATTTTAAAGACTGCAGTTGTACTAAACTGAATTTCTCAGGTTTCTAAATTGTGCTGGGCACTTTCTGAGAACAGCTTTATTCACAAGATAAGTTATTTCTACTTTTGATCTTGAATAAAATCTAGACGTGCCAGGTTTATAACCTCTATAGGTTCCAATGTGCGATTTATAACATCTGGAGAAGATCGAGTAGAATTAGAAAGTTAGAACAATTTTCACAAACTCAAATTTCACACTGTCAAATCTCATAACAGACCCAAATCTTTTCTTTCTATATTTTTCTTGTTAGAGGAGCAAAAATTTATTGACAGTGATAAATTTGATACGGACAAACTTAGACAAAAGTGGTAGGAGGTTAAAAGGGAGTATCATCTATGAAAGACAAAAACAAGACACTGACCAAAGTTTTAGTCATACAGTCTTGATAAGTAATGCAGATCATCCAGTTGAATTGATGACAGACAGTAACACCAAATGGGCAAAAAGTGAAACATTAAGGCTGAGTTTAATCCAGCAGAGGAACTCACAGATCTGAAATTTATCTTTGATACAAATGTAAAGAAAGATAGAAAAAAATAAGCCATGTATAGCAAAAAATCAATGTACTTCACAGCAGGATATCCTGACTTGGCAGGATACCAAAAATACAAGCAATACTCATTCTGTGCACTTTCTTAGCATAATCTGTGCTACGGTTAACTTTATTTTACCTAGATAACTACTAAGAGAATGCATTAAAGTCTGATGGCGTTTCCATGTAACTTCATGCATGCTTGACTTGAACAATACGGTAGTTAAGCTACTATTCTGTAATGCTATTTGTGGCTTTTTAGGCCAAAAGATTGTTCTTCCAAACGGCTCAGCTGCAGCCACAAAGGCTTCAGACTCCTGCTGCATTAAGGACAGCAGCTATCCCTGCCCAGGGAGGTCAGGGTTTGTTTTTATTTCTGAGATCCATTAAAAATCCGGTCTATGAAGAATGAGGTATTGAAAGCAGATTTGAAATCTAATTGAGCATAAAAGGTTCGCCAATTTTCAAGACAGAGCTGAATCATATGAAATTCAACACCCACTAAATATTATTTCTCTAGACAGGCTGCAGGAGAGAGTTTTAATGATTTTACTTCTTACACTGAGCCAGCAGATACCAGATATAATCAGTATAGTTGCTATTTCTAATTTCACAGATTTGAAATTATTTCAAATATTAAAACATCTTTCACATTGCCAGCAGAGGAGACAAGGCATAGGGAGGTTAAAAAACAGATCTGTTTTGTGAACATGAGTCCTGATTCTTTGCTACTTGGCTCCAGTACTGGGGAGGAGGAAAGTATTTTAAAATCTTTCTTTCTAACACTCCTAACACGTCAGGTTTGTATGTGGAAGTCAAAGAACGTGAAAAGAAGGAAGTATTTGCACAGTTCAGAGTATTTTCCCTCAATGATCTATGGAAAAAGCAACAAAAATCTCCTGCAAATCAAGGGATCTCAATCCCACAAGTATTTCATCTGAGACTTGAAAGGTGCCTGCCAACATCTCACCATTTACTTGGTGGCCGCAGGATGCTCCTGAGGACCTCCATGGCTCTAAGAGATGCTTGAGGCTTGTCAGCTCCACTGAGGCCAGGTCTTAGTCACCTCCAGAAAATAGTCCAAGGAAAGACAGTAAGAACTCTGCAACCGTCTGTCTATGGGTATTGAAGATTTAAAAATGCCTGGTTCCATGGCAGCCAGCATTCTGCCTTGCTGAGGATGGCCCTGGGCAACACGAGATGCCTGTCAGTTCTCTGAGCCTCTTCTGGGAGCCGAAAGACCAACAGAGTGGCTGCAATGCCTTGAAACACGGCATTAAGTCCACCAGGAAATTGTGGTAGCTGTACTATTTATATGTGGGCAGATTCCAGTTAAATGAGAAGCCTGAGATTCAATGCGTTCTGATTTTTGACTCACTTCTGCTTGTAACAATGCATCAGTTTGATCATAGTAATGTTTAAGCAGAAGTATGCTTATCGTTCTGAGTCGAAAGAAAATGTGTAGCATTCTGAATTTCTCATGCCTACTGCACATGAAAAAGATATTAAAACTCATCTTTTCACTTATGGCTTAAGAATTGTGTACTCTTCTCAGCACTCAGTATTTCACTTAGCAAAGGACAGCACTTTATAACTATTAAATGCACTGCCTTAGGGATGTGGTAACCCATTGACTTGACAAGTCTTTTAAAAAATGCTATAGTCAAACAGCGAGGCAGGATACATAGGATTTATCTGATAAGCTGAAAAGTCCCTAATGACCCCAAACACTTCAGGCAACGCTAAGTAAAAAAGTCATTTTGATGAACCTGCAAATCACATATAAATCAGGAGAGGATTTCTGTGTCCAAATGTTTTTTAAAGGCATATATTTCCATTGTGTCTTTTTCTTTTTCACCCTTTACAATTCCCTTGTCAAGAAATCATTGTGTTAACTGAATTCAACCTTTTTTTCCTCATTGTCTCCCTGCCTCCATTTTTATGGCTTCAATTTGAAAATGGCAGCCTTCACTCCCTTTCCTTTCCCATGCTTTACAACATGACAAGTTAAAGTTTAATTTATAAAGGAGTATACAAAATTGATGCTTTCCCATATGACCACGACAAAGATACACTTGTTCTGAAGATAATTTTAGCTATTATGCTACATGCAGAAGTAACAGGAGTAACCTATAGACTCTGTTCAGGGTGCTGGTGTCTGCCAGTCTGCTATTCCAACAATATTCTGTAATTAATGTTGAGTGAGCAATAAAGAAAAACCCAAGAGAAGGCAAATCTGCTTGTTTTCTTTTCATTATGGATGACTGTGCAAGAGGAAGCCACGAATATTCTGACAGTGCAGCTAAGATCTGGAAACTGTACATCTGTTTTGATCATTTGGATCCCAGCATTCATAAAGATGAGCAGTTTATTATGCTCAGTGCCATTTGTCAATACATCTTTCCCTATTTGTCCCTGCTGAGATTATGGCTGCTACAAAGTTAACAGCTGGCACTAGCACTGACTGCCCAGGGCCAATTTATGGAACTCAGCTGGTAAAATACTGACCACTTCTGACACACAAGGATGTCGCTCTCCAAGCCATCCAGCTCTCTGCCCTTCTGCTGCCTTCTTTCCTCCTTTTGGCAAGAGCTCTTGCAGTGTATGCTGTTTGTCTAAGCTCTGAATTCCAGCAAACCAGTAGCACTCCCACCCCTCCATTAGCTTTGAGGGTTTCTGCCACCCTCCCCCTAATTTTGCTTCTGGCAGATGGTCTGCTCATCTCAGCTGAATTTTGTGCCCTGCCTACACCATGCTAGCATTGAAATTGTCCACTTAAAATGTATGCTGAGGTACAGAAGGCAGTTTGATTGTTGAGGGGGGGCTGGGAATAGTTGTTTTCTTTTTTTTTTTCCTCTTTAAGAACTGCATACTGGGTCCTGCATTTTTTCTTCTGAAAGAATCTGTTTTACAATTGAAAGAGGAAGAATATGCTTAAAAACTTTTTTTTTTTTTTTTAAAGACTATCAAGCTTAACAATATCAGTAGGCTTCTTCTTGTTTCCTCTCTTCATTCCCGTAAGTGAAATCTCACTGAGTATAACCGTGATATTACATTTCAGGTGAAATAAATCCTCCTTTCTGTATCTCTGGCCAAACAAACAGATCTAGAGACATCTTGTTGGCCAAGCTGACTGACTGCGGGGCACTGCTGCACAGGCACACTGCCATACGCCTTACAATTAGCACCACTGAGTCTGCATGCAATTGAGTTGTCACGGAGAGAACAACTTGATACAGAGAGCTTTGCAGGTCTCTGTACTGTTGGCATTTTTGGGTGACAGATATCTGCTAAACCCACGGTTATGACTGTCCTGCCAACTGTGTAACAATTGGGCAGACACCTTTCGTGTTCCGCCTTCCATTTTCCTGACTGTACATCAGCATCTTACATTTCTAGATCTCTAACACATCATCTGTTGGCACAAAAAAGTGAACAAGCTGAACCAACTGCCCCTGATTGGCAGTTTATACCACTGCTGCAGTTTAAGCCAGCAGGTGGCTCAGCACCACACAGTCATTCACTCATTCCCCCACTCACAGCGGGATGCGGGAGAGAATCAGGGAAAAAAATAAAGTGGAACTGGTGGGTTGAGATAGAATTATTTATTAGGATAGAGAAAAGGAAAAGGATAATGACAGTCTCTTTCTCTCTCTATATATACACGAATGTATATAACGAGTAATACAAAAAGAATTGCTCACCAGCCCTGGACCGATGCCCAGCTGGCCTCTTGAACAGCAGAAGAATGTGAGATGAACTCTCTTTGCTGAGAATGGCCTTAGTTCTGTACAGCACTGCTGAACAGCAATTATAACACGGGTGTGTTTATAATGTGTTATCATCATTGTTTTTCTCCTAGAACCAAAGCACAGCATCGTACCAGACATTCTAAAGAAAACAATTTCAACCCAGCTGAAACTTGGAGAACCATTCTTTCTGTCACGTGCACTTCAAAACAGAACCTGTGCAAATTAAGCTGTTCTCAGGATTAGTCAGAATCTGCCCAGGTGAAATTCTGGTTTAAGTGAAGTACAACAGAACAATTAAAAGTAATTGCAATAGTGCTGGGACGTCACCAATGCTATTTGGACAGAAATAAGAGCATCAGAAAGTACTTCTGGACCTCTTGTCCTGCATGGCACAACTCCATCTCTCTTTGGGATGGAGTGCTACTTGTTCTTGTCACTGTCAAGACAAAGAAAGGACAAAAAGAAGTACAAAAATAGTTTCTGTTCAACTGGTCTCCACTGTCTATTGCAGTCAACAGTTTCTCCTGAAAATGGACAGACCTAGCCAGCTACTATTTGAGAATAAGGAATATCCAGCTGTCACTAACACATTCAAAATAAAACAGGCGTAGAAACACCTGTCTAGCTATAACCAACATGTGCTGCTTTCTCTGCTTCTTGGGCACATCCATCAGGCACCGTACACATGAATTTACAAGTCAAGCTCTTGGGTCATTTTCTCCAATGCTTTCTCCCCAGTGCACAGTACACCCTTCAGCAGACAGGGCACTAATAGATACAGTCCCTCTCCATCACAAAAACGGTTCATACTCACAGAGCTAAATAACAAAACTTCTGTAAGGCTTTGGAAAATTGCCTTGTTTCTGTGTAGCATGTTTCTGTTAGTCATCTTACTCATGGGGAAGGAAAGTGCTCTTACAAGGCTGGTGGGATCCGAATGCCCTGCTTGTTCCTAAAGGACTGTGTCTCTATGAAGAAATTTGAGTAGAATCTACTTATGACAGCTTTGCAATGCAGCTTTTGGGAAGGTTTCACAAGCTTGCCTGTTCAATAAATAATCCTTTCGGAGCCTTTTTAAACACAACAGTGTTCAGAAAAGCATTACAAGCTGGCAACCAGTATGCAGTGTAGCCATCATGAATAGACTTCAGGAGCTGCAGATCTTGCCTGAGCAGATAAGAAAGTGCCATTTACAGGGAAATGTTTGTGTAAATTATAGGGATGAGATGCAGATTTCTTTCTTTTAATGCTATTTTTTAATGTGGTTAAGTCTATCAAATGCTTCATAGCAGTAGGATGTGCAAGAAAGGCCTTCTGTGCAACACAGATTGTATTTACAAATACAATCAACAAATAATATTTTGCAGAACTGCATTGCAGGCAGCCTTTGGGCACATTTCTTATGTGGATTTTTTCGCTTTTGTTGTTACCTGAACACTGCATCATCGAAGAAAGATTTATTTTGCTCCTGTGAGGTGCATAACAAATTAGGAGATCTTACTATCCTCACAGGGAAGAAATCTGAGAGCTGAAATTAGGCTAATTTGTCCCACCAGTAGCCTGCATTTTCACCTCATGCCTTTGCAGAAGCTGAAAGCAGCCTGGAAACAGATCGGGAGACAGCACAAAGGTGGCAGCAATCCACTGGGAGACATGAACAGTCCAATGCAACTTAACTCCTATGGAAGGCAATGCACAAGCAGAGAGACCAGTAAGCCATGCAAGCACCGTGCACTGATATATTACTCAAGATATCCAACCTGTGCTAGCAGCAGTTGCATCAAGCAGCCATCTCAAGAAAGAAAAAAGTATCAGCACCAGACTAATAATCATTGATCCTGACTCAAAGTTTCACACAATGCCCATCACAACTCTGTGACTCACTGCTTAAGGCTATGTATAAATTCTCCCAAAGCTTATTTTATGCAGATGATGTTGCTGCAAATGAAATCTATGAAAATCCTGAGAAGTTAAGCTTGTTTAAGCCTTAAAATAGATTTCCAAAACTGAGCAATCCAATTGCAAAGTAAATGTGTATGCAAACTTCAGACTAAATATGACTGCCTTATTTTGCAGTCTTCACAGAAAGTTCAGTCTGTTTGTGATAATTAGTTTACATTTTAAGAAAAAGCAAACTGTTAATTGAAAGATGAAACCGGAGTGAGTCATCAGCGACCTAATCTTTCTAAACGCCTCCTAAAGATGACAACAAACAGAAGATACCTTCATTATTGCTCATTTCAGTGGTCAGTTTGTGACACTACCAGTGTACAAGAAGAGAATGAACAAACTTACTACTACAGCAGGACCATATTCTGCCTCTGTAAACAAACTCAAATCTCCAGTCCAGCAGGCTGGGAGCTAGTTTTTTTTTTCACACCTTTCAGAGTATTTGTTGCTGTACAAGCCAACATGTTTGATAGATATTTCTTTATTTTAAAAAACTAAACTTTTTTTTTTTTTTTTTTTTTTTTTTTTTTTTCCAATTTCACCACTCACATCATTGCTGCTTTTCTTTCCCCCTCATTTGGCTTATGAACTACCACCATAAGGTTCTGCAATGAGAATTTGTAGTGGCATGTGGATGCACCACAGGTAGCTAAAAAAACAGGTAGCCTGCTTTTCACAGCTACATTTCTGAAAGGACTGCAATAAAAACATAGCAACATAATTCTGGCCCTATCCCCAAACAGTGTTTTCTTCCATTAAATTAGTATTCTCACGAGCAGACCTAGAGACAGGGGGGATATCTCCTAAGCAGGCAGCACTGTGGCAGCAGCCGGTGCCTTTGGAAGGCAGTGGCAAAGCTCCCACTGCCCTACGTGAAATTAGCAGGCGCTGACCAATGGGCTGCTGAACACAGTCCTCGTTTTTGCCTACTAGCGCTAAGCAATCCACTTCCATTCTACCTTCTTTAGCAAATACTTAGCAGATACGTACATTTGAAGCATGACATCGCACGTTCAACTTTCCCTTAGGGAAGAGAGAACAAAGCATTTGTGACAGATGGTAGTCCTGCTGCTTAATGTGATACTGGAAGACACTTAGTTACACACACTTAAGATACACACTGACGGAAACAGCATATGGACCAAAATAGAATAGAAGAGGTATTAAGCTTGAAACTTTGAAACTCTCCCTTTGAAATGGTCTTCTTTTACCAGAGACATTTACTAAGGCAGAAACATTGTTTGCACTGAACCCTATAAAAAGATTTGATAATTGAGAAAAAAGAACTTTCTGACACATACTTTCAACAGAAAGTGTACTGCCAGCCTTCAGATTTTTCATGCTGCTCTTGATACATCTTCCGAGCTATTTTTTAAATGTATGTACATCTTAAGGTCTAAGATCTAACATGAATAATAACTGAGATGATACATAATTAAACATTTTGCACATCAACGTGTGATATTGATGGTTTAAATATTTAATGACTAATATGTTCAGTTAGGTTTAAGCCAAACTACCGAGTTATTTCTCCATCACCTCCACTGCCCTACATCTCTGAGTATTGATACAGCTTTCACTACGAGTTGAAAAGACGACTTCAAATCTACTTCCTGGAAGGGTGTTTTAATAATTACTGTCATGCTAAAATAAGTAGGGAACAGTTAGAAAATAAAGGATAGGGAAAAGGTATCCCTTTCTGCTAGCATGTAATACACAGTGCTCTTTGCTGTGCCCAGTCTTCTATGCTATGGTGGAGGTGGTGATGGTGCTCCTCATTTTCAAGTCTTACAAGAGGGTAAGGAAGAGGCAGGAGCCCCCATGGTCCTCAGACCCACACCTTCTAAGGCATAAAACATAGTGCCTGCTACAGTGCCAGCATTTATTTGAGCTTATTTCCTGCACTCAGCTTAGTCATGTCAACTTCAAGGCTTCTCTGCTGAATAAGTGAGTAGCTCAGTGTTTCATCCGTATTGCTATGCTGGATGCTACTGACTTACCAGAGCATTGAATCTCAGGCTCAATGAGAGAGATCTTCATGTTTAGTTTTCAAGATGTGAGATCTGTCCCTGCTGATGACTGCTGTTGTTCAATTTGCACCCAGGAAGAGGATGTACTACTTGTGAAGAGTATGCGAAAAGCCCAGTGACAGCAAAACTCTACTTTAGGTCACTTGACTTTTCTAGTTCTAATCAAGTGAAACATTTTCAATTATTCCAGTCTTTTCCTTTATTCTTATATTGAATTTTTCATGACACTTAAACTTGTAGTGTATTTTGAGGTACACCTTTTGAAGTGAATGTCTAAAGTACCTTTTGAGCTACTGTGTTTACTGCACTTCAGTGTATCCAGAAGACTTCTCCTTAGTGCATAATCATATTTCCTTTCTTTTCTTTTTTCATCTCGCACTCTCCCCCTGAAAATGTGCCAGTCCCTGAAATATACACAAGTTTCTCTTACTACCCTTTGAAGTGCAGTAAGATGTACAATACAGATACATCTATCCTCTCTTCTACAGCATAGAAAATGATGAAGGCCAAACCACACACTTGCACCTCCGTAACGATCTCAGAAGCATTAGCACAAGGCAGACCACCACAAGGATGGAGTCATGCCTTGAGAAAACTAATAAAGCAATGAAACTCATGAAGAATGCTAACATCATGGCGCTGTAAATGTTTATATTCAAGACCTGTACTCATACTCAAACGACTAATCCCAGGATTTTCACAGAAGTTTGAAGGAGGTAGGTACCTATTTTCTTTTGACGGTAGGATTTGGGAAGCTAGTCACTCAGTTGATAGTTTCACTTAAGATTCACCAGAAACACCCACAGGTACAAGCCAATAAACAAGGCAAACAGCATCTCACAGTCATTCTTAGCACTAGTTAGGAGATATGTATATTCTAAAGGGATTAACTGCTCTGTGATCCATTGCCAAAGCTGTATCATACACACCGTTTACTGTGCTGAGTATGCTGTCAATTGGTGACCATAAATATCTGTTGTAATAAGGGAGATACAGTCACTTATACAGCTTGGATAGCGATAGAAGGGCACATTCACTGAGAAAAATCAATTTTAATTAGGAAGACAATTATATTTTCTCCCAAAGGTTGCCAAGGTCTCAAGATTTATCTTTAAGGTGATGGAGAAGTAATCTTTTGCCATTCTATATCTACTGGGTAGCACTGAACTGTGGAAATATTTCAGGTCCAAGGGAAGACCATAAGGTCCCTCAAGGTCTTATAACCCAAGGCAATAAAAATCACTGGCACATCATTAGCCTGTCCCCTGCAACAGCAGTTTATGATTATATCCTTTGATTTCTCTGAATAAAGGTTTGTTCAGTTCATTCTCAAACTATGTAGCAGTGATTTGGCCTGCGCTGCTGATTTCATTTCTATTTACAGTTGAGCTCTGAGCAAGGAGATAACCCTGGCTTAGCTACCACCCCCCCTTAAAATTGAGACAAGCAATGAAATCTCCCAAATGCAAATCAACTGCCTAGCCACTGCAAGTTGCTTCGTTTTGGGGCATTTTTTAAAGGAAATCTGTTTTACCTGCTGAGAAGAAAAGCTCTCCACATATTTCAGAAGCACTTGTTGCTGCCAAGCCATTCACGTCCATGGGGAAGGCTACAGCAGAAATGGGCAGTAGGTATTTGCTCTTTGTAGAATTTTTCTGAGCAGAGAGAAATTGCCCTAAACCTGTCACAGTTTTGCTTCCTAATTTCCCTTTGATGACTGTAGTGTTAATTGCAACACCAAAACACTACAATTCTTGATTTCTAAAGACATCAACAATAAGGCAAAGGCCATTACATTCTCAAGTGAAAATTCTGCTCCTCTTAAGGAATACATTTGATCGACATGTTAAAGTAGTAGAGAAACCTGTGTCTCTGGATTCATAACACATCCTGGTAACTATTATTAAATAGTCAGTAAATAGAAGGGTATTTTCTTATGGCCTACACCAAGTATTGTCACTTTTGGGTGACATGTCAGTTTATCCAAGCAGAAAAATCATTAAGTATTGTTTGTGTCTTTTCTGAGACACTGTAATTATAAACTGCTTGCTTCAATCAGTAAAGACCTATCCGTTCCTCTCTTAAACTCTTCTGCCCTTGTTTTGATTTTCTTCTGGCCAAGTCATCCAGAAGATGGTTGGGAAGGCTGAGGGCAAGGTGACTGTCTGAAAAATCAGGTTGCATAATTAGGAACAAACAGCTTAAGAGAGTATGATAGGGAGCAGAGAATAACAACCTCTCATTAGGGATAAATGAAAACTTCTACTTCAATCTCCTCGTATCTGTCTCCCTCTCACTGCCCACTGATCATCATACCAACTGTGTTCTGAGTCATAGCCATGGAATGGCTTGGGTTGGCAGGGACTCTCAAAGAACACCTAGTCCAATTTCTTTATACAGCAGGACATCCTTCACTAGATCAAGTTGCCTAAAGCACACCTGGACTTTGAATGCTTCTAGGGATGAGACATCCACAACCCCTCTGGGAAAACCTGTTCCAGTGCCTCACCACTGTCACTAGGAAAAAATTGTTCCTTACAATGAAATCAAATCTCCTCTCTTTCAATTTAAAACCATTGGCCCTTATCCTCTCACTACAGACCTTGGTATAAAGTCTTCATCCTTATTGCCTTTATATACTGAAAGGCTGCAATAAAGACTCCCCAGAGCCTTCTCTTTCCTATGTTGAACAACTCCAGCTGCTGCAGCCTGTCCCCACAGCAGAAATGCACCAGCCCTCTGACCAACACGTCCTCCTCTGGATCCTCTCTAATAGCTCCACGACTCTCTTCTTCTGAGAGCCCCAGAACTGAATTCAGTACCCCAGGTGAGGATCTCATGAGAACAGAGGCAGAGAATCCCATCCCTCATCCTGCTGGCCTTGCTTCTTTTGATGCAGCCCAAGATAAGGTTGGCTTTCTGGGCTGCAAGTACACACTGCTGGCTTATATCCAATTTCTGATTCACCAGTACTTACTTCCAAGCGCTTCTTTGCAGGACTACTCTCAACCAATCCTTCATGCAGTCTACACTGAAAATGGCGGCTATGGGGACTGACCAAACCCACGTGTAGGATCTCGTACTTGGCCTTGCTGAAGTTCATGAGAAAAAAACAAAATAAGGATGGACTAGAAAATTCCCAAATAATTTTCAAATCTACCTTGAGAAACTGAAAAAATATTTCAGATACTTCTAGAATCTGTGACGCTCCCTCCAAGAGAAACATTGGACAGAATGTGCCCTGGCCAGCTATGCAAGCAAATGACCTTGTACATAAGTAACAAAGCTGTACCAATGCATTCAGGATCGCCTGGTACATTCTCACCCGTAGTCCTTTGACTGGTGTGGTCTTTATTCCACAAGCTTGTATGGACAGACCTACCTCTTTACTTTTTGTGTCTCTATAGTACACTGTACTCCTAGTGCAAATCACTCTTCTATTGTGGTGCCCACTTTGCCTATTGAGGAAATAGATACTAATTCCAGCCAAGCTACTGAAGAAATCATAACTGCCCAGAGATTCATCAGTCTGCTTTTGATGAACACCACCATTTGTAATAAAATGCAAGCACTGGAACTTCGGAATCACTGCAGTAAAAAGATCCATCAAACCGCTGCCAACATTATCATCTTCCTCTTCTCTCTACGAATAGATCTCTATTACAGATTTGGAATACATTCTACTCTGAAAACACCCCACTGCTGTCAAGATCTCTTCAGCATATTAAACAAGCGCAAGGCACAGAAGAGAGAAGCACAGCACGGTTATGCAGTTTTGCACATTCTTGCAGCAATGTTCTACTTTTTTAAGAAGCTGGAATTGCCAACAAGTGGCCCCAAACTTCCAGAGTGATCTATCTGCAATTTTTACATCTTATTTTCCTCTCTGCAATATATCTTATTATACATTACCATGGTGGTATTGGTGTGGTCTTGGTTTGAACTGTAGTGAAATCCAAGAAGAATGTTTCTGAACAATATTTCTGTGAGTTTTAAAACTACAGCACTTTTAAGCTGTGCAATGCCTATTATTCTACACATATGTCTCCCAAAACTGTCAACACCTTCTTATTCAGCTGTGACAGATTTGATCCTGAACTGTGCAAACAATTAGCATGTAGTGTGCTCTGAGAACACCTTGCTTCCACCAGCACAACTATAACGGCTCAGCACCAAAATCCATGCTTTGCTTTCATCCATTTTAAAGGACTAACCTAGAACAGCCTTACCGTGCCTTTTTGAGGCCTCTAAGCAGTGTGCAACTTATTGGTCTTAAAACAAACATACTTCATCCAATGGCACAAATGGACAATGCTCTAACAATGATGAAACACTTACAAGGAACTTGTATCAACCCACAGTTCAATGAAGCTATAAAATGATGCTCAGGACTAACATTGAAAATTCTCGAGTTTTGATTCTATTTAGCTGATCTTGGAGAGGCCAAAGTGGTGTGAAAGTGATGGAGGCAAACCCGTGGACGGAACGCAGACTTCAGATGGACTTTATGAAATGATTTTCAATTGTAAGTAACAATAAAAATGCTTACTTTTTCCTGTGAAATGCTAGAACGAGCCTTTTGAAATAGATTTTGTCATCACAAATGCTGGAAAGCTTTCTGATTAAAAACAACAGCATTCAGGGATGTTTTCAGTATGCAGTTTCAACAAACAAACAAACATGAGAGTAAAATTCCATTTAATTTCAAGAAGCAATGAGAGAGGGTAAATTTAATAGGAACATATTGTTCCAGGCATGCTCTATGCCAGCCTGCAGACCTTGAGCAAAGCCAGCCATCTGAGAGCAGCAGGGGAGGGAATGAGAGAGACAGAGGGAGGTAAAGAATGAGCAGGAGGGGGAGGAGAGCGCAGAGAAAGAGACAGATAAGAGGAAAGTTCCTGTCAGATTTTGCCGTGATGAGAGAGAGGAGTTGAGCACTGAGGGAGAAAGAGATATGAGGGAGACTCTGAGCTGGCTGTGTATAAAATAAAAAACAATACATTTAAGTTAGGCTACAGCAGAAGTCCAAGACACAATCGAACTTTCACAAAGTCAATGGAAAGACTCCTCTAATTTCCACTGTGGCACTGCCTCAAGCTGTCAGTAAATAAAAACCAGTCTTTGTCCCCCTTTTCTCCTGGGCTTGAGATGTGAAGGGGCTGCAGAATGCAGAATGATTCAGTCAGATCCCTGCTAACCAAAGTCATCGGATAACAGTAAGAGTGGCTCCTCTGAAATTAAGCAGAGGCAGCTTCGGACTACATGGGTGCCCCCTGTGCCAAGCTGGCACACCCCAATTGAATGCTGGAAGGGAAGGCAGGAGAATAGAAGCAATAAATCTTTCTAGAGCAGACTGTAAGATTTCAAGGCGTTAGAACAGAGCAATTTCTTTCAAGAGCTCTAACAGATATTTTCCAGCAAATTCTAGTAAAAAAGAAATTAAAAATTCCCCTGAGCCCTCTTAAGGGAGACACCAGTGCATAAACTAAGTTTCAGCACATTAGCTAACAATCTTGTTGCTATTTTTTGTTGTTGTTGTTCTCTTTCGCTTCTGTTTTCTGCTCATTTAGTTTCCTGGACCAGATTGTGGTATCTGAAACAAAACTTGCAGACTATATTTGAAAATACACCATATGTATGTTTGGTTTTTAACAAAAATGCTACTAATGAGAATACTCAGTAGAAAGGCTTCACCCAGTGACTCTGAAACCTAGCTGAAATCCCTGGGAAGCAGGATGTTTTGGCTGACATGCAGAAAAAAGGATAGGAACAAGTCTTGCCAGGTATATAACACCTGAGCACTCTTCCTGCTAACACCATTTGATCAACCAATATGTAAAATTAATTCCTAAGTGGAACAAAGAGCTCTGCACTTAGTAGAGCTAGTCTGTAAGGCAGTTTTGGAGGAAGGACCCCTCTGCTTCAAATCTCAGCTCACACACCACATCTCTATGGAGAACTGAGGAGATTTTTTGGATCTAAGATGTGCCACTCCTACTCACACTACTGGTCATTATTCTGATTGTCCAAATTAAACACTTCTAAAAATTATAGAGCCATTTATTTCCCAGAAATTGTTGTGGTAAAAGGTCTGCATTAAAATCTAAATACTCCGCATGGTGGTGAAAAGTGAACAACTTTTTTTAGAATCACAGCAGATCTGTAGATAATACAGCTCTTTCTTTGACTGGAAGGGAATTTCAGGCAGCTTTGGATTCTTTAAACAAGGGAACTTCTTTCTGTGCAGACTGTTAACACGCCCTCAGTCACTACGTTGTTATCCTATGATGTACAGTGATTTATGAACACAGATAGGATTAACTCTGACCTTGTGAAAACCAGCCACTTCCTTCTTCCTTCTCTTCTCACCTGAATAACTTACTGCACCCCTTAAACAAATTAAAGAAATAAGTAAAAGTGACTGGAAACACTGCTGGACTATTTAAGTAAGCTTCAGAGAACTACACTGGATAATTTATTCTTGTGAGAAACATAATGATCACCCAACAAGTTTGGTTAGGAAGGTGGTTTATCAGGCCACCTTGATATACTAGGGCAAAAAAAATACACAGAACACCTACTGATGATGGATTGCAAGATATATTAATACGGAAAAGGATTGAGATTTACTTTCAATAGTAGATTAAGGGGCTCCAATGCAGCCAAGACTAGTTCTTTTAAAACAACAGGGACTGAGTTTATTCTAGATAAGGACTTAATTTTTATTGAAAACCTACCACCTTCAAACTGCTCAAAAGTTGAAGCACTATAAAACTGTCAAATAACACCATTATTAAAAGCTTTATTTGACAAATCTTCCACTGCTGGGATAACTTGTGTGTTTGCCTTCTCTCTCACATGAAATAAAATCATTCACTTATGCAAACTGCTGACAGGAACAGAAACAAATGGGGTTCTCAGCACAGGGTGAAACACACTATCCCCTTTCTGCAGCTTAATGGAAGCCATAGTTATTCATAAATCATAAGGCACTCAGTTCGGAGAGCCGCTCTGCTGCTTGTTGCACAACACTGGGAAATATTTGGGATGGGCTCACAAGCAGCGCTGCGGTGTTCTGGAGACCTGGTAATTTTTCAGGAGCAGCCTGCAGGTGGGAAACATCTGCATGAAACTGTTCAAGGAGAACAGAAGTGGCCAAACAATAGCTGAAACCAAAGGGGTAGGATTTATTTCAACCTTGTTATAATAATAAAAAAATGTTAGGAGCTCTGCTAGGTGGCCTGATAGCTAGCCTTTCATCTGTGACTAGTGACCTTTTGCCAGCACTTGCTATTGATTCACAGATTTTAAGGCCAACAAGGACCTTTATGATTTTTCAGACTGACTTCCAGATTAACATTAACATGTGTGAGCTTTCTCTTCTAAGCATCACTTTGAAGCAGCCTGGTACCAGCAGCTAATGGACAAATAGCTAACAGTTTGCCTTCAATTTAAGAAGGATTGCCTTGGGAATGGGTCACAAACATTTGAAAACACTCATCAAGCTTCAAAGAACTTTGGAATACACCCGAAGTTGAGAAATCTTTACATTTGGAAATGTCTGGGGAGGTGTCTGGTTACTTCCCTTTTAAAATATTGTTTTTAAGTAAATAAAGAACCTTTTAAAACTCCTAGCCAGAACTCCACAAAAACTGCAAGGTGTGCCTTATTAGGTAAGTAGGCAAACTCCTTTCTTGGGACACCTCCTCAAATGGCATGGACTTTACCACTGCTGAGACAGTCACCTCTTTTGGTGATTGATTTTGTCATGCTTGTCAAGCATTCTCCTGGGAGTCAGAAATCCTGACAAGGCCTGAACACAAATGACCAAACTTGTGTGAGTGCTTATGTCAGGCTGGGGCAAAGAGCAATAACAGACCCCACAGGCACCTGAGAGTCTTGACAGCCAAAGGTTGAGAGTGGAGGAAATACCCGTTTCTCCGATCAGGTTATACGTGGAACTGGACTTAATAGAGAATCTGGAACTAATCAGATTTCATTTAAGAAAATAGCTAAAATTAGTTTTCTCTCTATTGCTGCTTAAAGTCCAAGGAAAAGAATGAATGGGGGGTGAAAGGGAATCTGGGCTGAATCACGCTTGGAGAAGTCAGGCTTAGCAGCCAGCTAAGCAGTTGCAAGAGCACGAAAACCCTAACACACTTTCTGTAATGAATTCTGTCAATCAGAGCAGAAAGTCCTGCTTGAAGTTAACGTTCCCTGAATATTTTCCTCATCTATTTTTAACTGCCAAGCATGGGCCACTCCTTGGAGATCTGGGAAACATCCTGCCTATCAAGAACATTACTGAGTACAAGTAATAATACAAGGGCAACATTAAAATTACATTTTCATGACCCTGAGATAAACTTCAGGTATCTCACAAACCTCTGCCTTATTCTATTGCTGCATCACTCACACGTTCATTGTCATTGCTTAATATCTCAAAGATTTATAATTGTTTACTTTCTTCCCAAATAACATCTCCGCTTTTTCCTTCTGTCCTTGTGACATGCTGTTCTGGCTCTGGCTGCACAGGATTAGCTTCAATGCCCATCATCAGTTGGTAATCTAAGTTTTATTTTTTCTCTGCACTGCATCTCTGGAAAAAAACTGTTAGAGTCACTTTCTATTTACTTTAGATTCAGCAGGACTTGCAGTTCAGATAATATAAATTATGTCTTAGCCCAGAAGACATTTTTGGCTTTGACTTAGCAGGGAAATGTATAGATGTTTCTAAATGCTATCTATCCATGAAACCAAGACAGCTTGAGAGACAGAATCCACAGAAATTCCAGCACAATCAGAAAGGTTAATGCAAGAGTGTGGTCAGCTTAAAAAATGCTTCTTGACTGGGGTTCATGGAACAGCTTACACCTGTGCTTTTCTCCTTTCTGACAGACTGAGCAAGCTTCAGTTGCCCCTAAGCTTCAATTCTCTCCCTCAGAATTTGGTAGCTGTGTTTCTGCTCCAGGAACAGATGTGATATAATACAAGTGATCGTTCCCTTTCAAATTTACTGTTTTATTAAGGACAGGGCAGCTTAAGGGACGGTCAGTCTGATTTGAAAGTGAGGCCAAAGAAGTGGAATATCACTGGAATAGAAATTTAGGTTTATTACATATTCTAATAGGAACATACAAACACGACTTTTCATTGCGTGAACACTTTGAAGCACTAGCTGAAATCAAGGAGGTGTACTGCAGGATGAGCACCTACTTGTGACCTATTCTGTTTCTCAAATCATTGAAGAAGCTGGTGAAATGAACAGATTTTTTACAAGACACTGAATTTATCTGCATTATACTCTCCAAACATCTCTCAGGGGAGATTTTTTTGCCTCAAAGTGCTATTAATTTATGCCTCTTCTGCAGTGTTTAGAGCCTGTTTGCTTTCCCTGTGAAGAAAGAGCCGCCTCTTGTTGCCTTCCCTATTCCCTCAGCATGCTTTTCCCCTAGGAATACTGGGAATCCCCCAAATCTTGCTTGTTTATTGCTGCTTCCTTGCAGTTTCACCTTCCATTGCAAGCCAGAATAGGCTTATTAGTTTTCCTATAAGTCAGCCAGTTTACTCTGAAAAGCACCAGGAGCAGTGTCATCTATTTGGGTAGTAATTCGAAGTTTGGCATGCTCAGGAATTCTACTCTGGAAGGTGATTTTGTTTTGTGCTTTTGGACCATGTTTTTGGAATACGTGTGTGTGTGAGAGAGAAACACGGGAGCAGGGAAAGAAGGGATGAACTATAAATACTCAAAGATAAAACACTATTATGTTAATAGACCTGTTTACCCCTAAACACTAGATGTAAGAAACGAGATGGAGAAAATGAACAAAAAAGGGAGAAACATTGTGTACAACAAGATGTTCTTTGCAGAAATTCTTATTGCAGCAACTGAATACCTCATACTTTTGTTTATTCCAGGCTCCTGAGCCCCCAAACACTGTAGCACTTCAGGCACTTGCTCCTTTCTATTACACTGAGCTCAACCAGAGAGTTAATGATCTCCTTTATCTTGCCCTGTGCCTCCTTCCTCTCAGCCACTGCAACACTCTCTGTAGCTTCTGCTCCAGGGAACTCAGCCAGGACCTTTTTCATCAGGCTGCCCGGCTCATACCTATGAAGGCACTGATGGTACCACATGAGTCTCTTCCAGGGGAGCACAAGGAGTTTGTCTGGGAGCCCCACCCCGAGGTATGTGAACAGCTTAATAAATAAAGTGGTACTTTATTGCTTATCAGTAGTGCAGTCAAGCTAGAAAAGAATACACATTTCCTAGAAAGAGAACGGAGATGGAGTGGTAAGAGGCGCTGGAGGAAGCTGATAAGAGAGTGGTAGTTACCTTCAAGAAGCACACACTTAGCAAATTTACTCCCGTGTTTCACAATAACTGGGTACAAATTCTTACTCAGGTACAATGTCATGGCACCATTCAGTAACTTCAAGAAAAGCTTTTAATTGCTACCTAGTGTCCTCCTTTGCTCAGGGAGTTCACTCAACATTGAATTACACAAGGTTTTACTAAGGTTTTATTCTGTTGTTTCAGAACGCTTTTCACCTGTAAAATAACATTACAGATGTAACTGCTGTGTTTGCACAGTCAGAAAATCACAGAGAACACCCTGGGGAAATCCAACAGCATCTGTATTTTATGTATTTTATACAATGCCTTTGCATCATTAGCAAAGCACCTAAAATTTTATCCCTTTCCCCTAAATCCTACGCTTCACCAGTCAAAATTTTGTTGTTCCCTGTCTGCACTGCTCAGACTCTCATAAGCAGATAATGAAGTGATTCACGCCATTCCTGCACTAGCCGAGGCCTGCTTGATTCCCATGTCAGTAGTATCACTGACAGTGACAGTGGAGGAAAGCACTTAGGGCTGCCCACATTTCCCTTGCCATGCCACCTACTCTTACAGCAGGCTGAGCTCCAATGCCTGTCTGTGGGAGGGCCGCCTCAGTGCACACACCAGGAGAAATGCTGTGCTGCTAACAAGGATGGCGGTTCTGTAGGCACGCACAGAACTGTACCAACTACATAAAGCATTACTGGAGATTTCCAGCCCTCGTGTTCTGCCTCCACTTAGTCTGGAAACTATCAGCCATTCATGATCGGTGCTGTGTGTGAGAACTGAGGACTCAGAACACTTTGCACTGCTAAGCCATTATCTCCTACCAGAGAACAAAAGAAGCAAATATGATGGAGATACTCAGCAGATGAGCAATATCTTTGAGGAGAGAGATTTAACTTAGACATTAATCAGCATATAATCGCTTGCGTAGCATGCCTTTCCTCACTATTAATGATTTAACATGATGATTTACCAAGGTACTGAGAGAATGCATGGATGGAAGGAGAAAAAGTACAGAAATATAGCCTGTGGTATTCCCTGCCAGAAAATGAATCTACCCATGCAGGAGTGTCAATTTGATAATGAAAGATAAAATGCACGATGAGCCCAAGAGGGTACTTTACATCTTGCTATGAATAATGCTGCTGGCTCGCTCTCCCCATTAGGCTGGATCGGCCTCTCGCAAACCCAGACAAAAAAATATGGTGACCACTTCATTCAACAGAAATTGTTATTCAATCAGGATACCGCTTCCAATAAACATATTCTTATCTAGGCTTGTGCTAGTGAAAAAGGTGAAATAAAATGACAGGCCAGGTGAAAATAAAAGTTTTCAGTATTGTGAGATGACTTCCTCTTTTAATATTAACATCAGAATCCTCATTACTGCCCTTCCTAGCAATCGCAGTGCTGCTAGCTTTACTGAAAAAGTGAGATTAGCCTAGCTTTACCACATCTGATGAAAGAAATTTCCCCTTTAAAAATGTATTTTTACCTGTTCTGAGACTATTTTAACTCAGAAGAATGTTTTTCAAGTGGTGGATTCTTCGGCACCTGAGGATTACTTGTAAGGGTTCCTTGAACACAAAACAAGAAACTCAAGCCTACTATCAGTAAGCTTGTTCGATCTTGGGATTCTATTTAAAGTAACACTGCTCAGTGACAGCTTAAACGGTCTGTCACAGGCACTGTGGCATTCCCTCTATAGCTCTTCCAAAGAGCAGAACACGAGTAGCAATAACAGTTCTGAATAACATTTTTATTGAGTGTAACAGAAGTCACTCATTTTTTCATTTGTATTTAATCAAATGTAATTATACTGACCACAAACTCTATGCTCCCATAATCCACATCAAGCTTCAATTTCATTTTGGAGAAGAACACACGAGCTTGGATTAAGTTTTTGTGATTCAGGTCATTTGAATTCCCTTTTCCTATCCCTAAAAAACTGAAACGCTTCTTCAAATCACAACCCAGAATTATAAAGTTATTTATGTGGAAATGTGGCTTTCCCTTTTATAAAATTTCAATTTTTATCACCATACTGAAGCAGTGTTTTGCAGGACTGAGTCACTGTCTCCAAGCTCCTTTGTTTGCAAATTTGCATTCTACACATGTGTGGATTAACAACCACGAAATTCTGAAGCAAATGGGGCAGAATTGTTTATAATGAACTAAGCTGTTGTAACATCCTCCTGTAGGTAGGCACAAGACACTGTAGGAATTAATGGATCCAAAAATTGCGAGCATGAGACTGTAGGTGTTTCATACCATCTCAATTATCCATGGTCCAGTCTCTAACCAGTGGAGTGGTACAAATTGTGTGTGGGTTATTTCCTTCAAAGCCAATTAGCTCTTCATTCCTAACAGTTGCATTATTCTGAGTACCACAACTGTGTTTATTGAATTCAGTATGAAATCACTAATAAAAGTATTCAAGACGGGACAGGAGATTTTATGCATAAAAGCCTACGAAGCTGCATTATCTCATCAAGAGGGACAATATGCTGCTATGGCACAGGAGGCAGAGACACCTCATTCTCAACACCCACAGACACTGCAGCGTTAGAAACATACAACTGAAAGGTTAACAGGTACACAGAAACAAACCAGCTCAAACTGATGGCAGTGGGCTGGAAAAAGCTGAGGGGAAAGGATTCTCAGGAGCTTTAGCAAGAAACTCCCAGAGAGAAATCTTCCCCTTGTTACTTGTAATCCCAGCAGTTTTGCTTTGGTGTAAACAAAGAACACTGTAAATTCAAGCATGTGCTGTGGGATTCCCAAAGTTGGTTGGACATCAGTGCTGAGTATCATCTCAAGCTCTACCTGTAGTCAATGCAAACTGCAAGTGCTCAGCACCTTCATGCTCTGCGTTCTCTTGGGCATCCGAATTTTGTTTGGACAAAACGTAACACTCGCTGAGAGAACAAACAGTCATTGTGGCCTGTGTAAAAGTTGGTCCTGATCCTTGCTATGAAGTCCAGCTCAGCCAAAGTCAATCAAACTTGGCTGACAAACAAGAAGCACATGCGAGTGGGAAAGGTGCTGGGCTTGTGGACTTTTTGGCAAGATGGAGGTGGTGGGTTTAACTGCGCAGAAAAAGTCAGAGCACCAGCAGCCACCCCCATCACCTGAACGACAAGAGCATTTGACAGTCAGCTCTGGAAAAGACATGACACAGTGAATAAAAGCATCTGGCCAAGACATGTCCCTTTGTGGCCTTTTCCTCTGTAAGAATTTTGCCTCAGAGATATGAAGGAAATGGAGAGGGAGAGAAAAATGGATATAAAACTGCTGACACTTCAGAGGTGATATTTCTAACTTAGGAAATACTAAAGCTCCTTTTTGCTAATACACTCTTCGGTGGTTAGCACTGGATCCACCTGGGACAATGGACAAAAAAGAATTAACATAGCTGCTTTTTATTCTGTTCACACAATCTGTTTCCATTTTAAAAGCAATTTTGTAAATTTCTCACACTCCTTTTATTTAATCAATTGTGATGTAGAATATTAATTTCTAAGTTGCATGAATCTTAAGTATTTCAATACCCCTGTGGTCCTAAACCCTCTACAACAGCCCTGTGCATTTATCTTTGTTAGCAAATGACACAGTGCTTAAAGAGTACAGTTAGAGAGTAGAAAGATCACAGCTGCTGTCGTATTAATATTTAGAGAGCAGATTTAATAAATACCATATCTCACTCTATGTTATTATCTGCATTAGTGCTATCAGGTTTTAAGGGAATTCAGGAGATGGTTTCTTATCCATCAGGTTGTCAGAAGCAGACAAGAGGAAAATCAAATGTTCATTTACTCACATCTGGTGTTCCACAGGGATCCATGTTTAGACCCCTACTGTGTTTATCTGTATAAATGGATTCTATCTATCATCTAAATCAGAAGAGTTTATGTGTAGAGCAAACAACATCAGATAAATATCCTTATCCACTAACTTGGTATAAAAGTACAAACCAAATGCACACAGCAGATTGTAACTCCTACAATTACCAAGGCTTTAAAACTCTCTTCCCTCTTTCTTTCACTTCTATTTTTGCTTTAGGTTCATAACTTGCTTCGCAACCAATTATTACTTTCCCCCTTTCCTCACGTCTTTTATCTTTACACCGATACAGCGCTTCTGTTTCTCTTGTACCATATCAAGAAGCTGGAAAATCGGTTTTAAAAAGTGTTATAAATAGGTAACGCTGAATATAACATGAAAGAAAAGCAGATGTACCCCTGGAAATGAAATATTCAAACTAGGAGATATATTGTATCTTGCTTCAGGGAACCTGCTAGGGAGGACAGAAGAACCGTGGCAGAAGCAGTGGAATAACGCAGAGTGTTTTGCTAATGCTGCCACCATTCTTCTCCTGTGTTTATCTGATCTTTTTATGATGGCAGCTTTCTTCCCCAAGGAGGAGTCAGTAGAATTTTATATAGGAAGAAAGGAGCAGAGAAAGACCACAAGCGGATGGTTCTTTCACATTGACAGCCATTTTGGCTTACAGGGTTTTTATAGGAGTTACTGCAGTTGTTTTGCTTTTATGACACCAGACCAGTTAATGCAAATATGGAGACCATGACCACCTACAATTTGACTCCCCACTCTACGCAGTCATCTGGCACTGGTACTACTCAGGAAGCTGCACCAAGTGTCTGTGAGAGAGACTTCCTCCTTCAACATCACCTGTGTGAAAGACACTTCCTAAGTATTGCCATCTTTCAGAACAGCTCCCAGCTGCACAGTGAATCCTGCTCACCAATGCTAAACATAGCTCTGTTGGGAATGTGACTTCTATTTACCCTCCGTCTTCTCCTAGTGTTCTTAAACCAAGCCAGACATTGTACATAAAGCAGGAGTACCCAAAAAAATCACGTTGCTCTCCTTCTCTCAGCCCTGTGATTTCTCTGCATTGCATTCATTCAATGAGCACTCTGCATTTGGCAGTAACCAGCACAGCAGACACTAACCAGTTCCTTAGGCAAGAGGTTCCAACTGACTGTATCCTATCAGTTAAAATAATAAAGTGTTGCTTCTTTTTTTTTTTGTTTTCCTCCCTTTTTAATTTTCTGAAATCCTGGCAATACAGCAGTGTGTACATCCACTTTAAATTCTTAGCAACAGCACTATTTTGAATATCTCATTTGCCTTAGTCAAACAGGAATTATTTGTAAATGTTGCCCTATAAAATACATATATACTATTAATCAGTTTGTGACTTCTCTTGAATCTTGTTTCAACAAGGATGCTGTTTCAAATAAGTAAAAAGCAATAGATGTTGAAATATCTATAGATTAGACCTCCACATCTGCCTGTATTTTGCTCTGAATAATTCTGTGCAAGTCAGAGCTCCTCAAAGCACGAGAACAACCCTTACTTTTTGCAAATGATGCATAAAACCACTTGACCATGTATGGGTAAAGGTCTTTCAATTCATATGCTGTCACTAACATTTTGCTACACATAATCTTGATTACTATCCCATTGGAAAGCACTGCAGAACGAACAAACAAAATATAGCGAATATGGTCATTAACACGCACAGGAGGCATAAAGAGAAAATGATGTTAATATGCCTCAGTAAAAAAGAGAAGATCGAGAAAAGAAAGTATTTATCTCAGTTGGAAGACATGGCTGGACAACCAAGACATTTGGTCTACATTTAGATTGGTAGCTACTACCTCCACCAAACCGAGAACCACATGAAGCATAATGCAGGAAAAATACCTCGTATCACAAACCTGTGCTACATATACCTTGAAAACCAGCTTCTATGAAGTAAAGCAATGCTATTAGATCCTTAATATGGGAGAAAATGAGGCTTAAAAAGACATAAATTCTTTCACCCACAGTCATACAGAAAGATAAAGCTCAGAAATTGGTGTCCAGAAAATCGAACTGGACTGAACCATTCTGTTCTATCCCACCTACTTTTGGTCTCCTCTACCAAAAAAAAGCCCCAGCAAGCTTTCCACTTCAGTAGCCAAGCAAGTTCCCTGGAGGAACGGAGCTCAGGGATTGCCAAGTAACAGGGACACTCCAAGCAGCATGGAAGCTGATGCAAGATTTCTGCTCTATGTACGTATGAACACATACAGACTAACTTGTTTTAAACACATGCAGAAGGCTCAAAAGCAGTATCATCCAACAGATCATTTTGGCAGCTGAGATTCTGGCTGGTTCAAAGGAACACTACACAATTCACACATTCTTCCTCTCCACCAGCCCTGGATAAACATGCAGACTGAAACGCTGGGTTGGGTTTTAAAGCAACCTACAGATGGTTGTTTGAGACTGCTACCTCAAGAGTTCTAAAGCCCAATTCAAGCAAAGAAACAAATCAACCAACCTCAAAATACTCCAAATGAGAATAAAAATGCGCTATAATTTTTGACTACAGATTAAAATAATCTGACGTTATTTTGCTTGTAACAATGGACCATGGCTGAGCTGCACCAATGTTCTTCCTCCAGGCGTTCCACTCACATTCAGCCAGCCCCAGTTTCCGCACACTAAGGATTCTGCAACTCCACACCTTCTTTAAAGATGGAGCCTAACAGGAACTTAAATTCAAATCCTCAGTTCAGATGCACAGTAGTAGTGAGCAAAATTTCCTTTTTGTTGAGGTGCATCAAAGCCATCAGGCAAAAAATGGTATTTGAATGCACTAAAGTGCATCAAACTGTACTGTGTGTTAAAGCAGGGTTGTACAGAGCAGGCAGCCTCCAGAAAGTAGCACCCAGGTCTCACCCTTTGGTGTCCAATGTGGCACAGGCATCCCCTACCTCCACACATTCTGCAGCCAGTTGTAGCCTTCAGCATTAGCAGGAAAGAAACTGAGCTGAGCTCACAGAAGGACCAGAATGGCTAGCTGCTACAACCAACAGGTTCACAAAGCTGCAAACCTCACTGCTAAAAGACGAGGGCTTGAGGAGAAACACTTCTGCAGCAGTTGTGCAAGACCACACTTACAACAGGTCTGAGCTTTCTCATGTACAATGTTCCTTGCCCTGTACAACTTTACATGAAATTTTGTCTTCATTTCCAGTCAGTGGCATCAAAAATTTCAAGGACACTGCAACAACAGTCAAAATAAATCTGAATAAAATAATAAATAACAGAAAAACCTTGATATTAAAAATTAAGATGAAATTACTCTGAACACAAAATGTTGCAACAGTGCTATACGAAAATGATCAGAAATAGATCGCCGTAAAAAAATATGCAAATTTAAAATGTGATTTAAAAGCAAAGCACAGTAATGAATACGTTTACAAATGGTTAAGTTTTGTACTTAACCAAAGGTGTGTACTACAAATTTTGTACTTGACTGAACCTATGTTCATGAGGTATAGATCATCACTTTTAAGTAAATGGTAAATTTTGGTTATGTTTATTATGTTTGGTGTTGGTATTTTTTAGGATATGCGATGTAATTTCTTACCTTTTTTCATACTAAACTTTAAACTTCGCAGTTTATACATTAGATTCAGGATTAGTCCTACATCACAATTTATCAGGGACAATGTCCCCTAAAACAAAATTTTTCAAGCAAACGTTTCCAGAAAAGTTCACATTTCATTTCACTTACGCTGTTATATTAGAGCACAGCATGTCTGCTGGCATACATGCAAAACATACATTTTTCAGTCAGTGGCAATTTACAGAAATACAAGATGGCCAGCATTGATTCTGGCATTCTAAGTTATGTGTTTGGGTCCGGCTGTAAGTAATGGCCAGACAGAAGCAATGTGAACAGCCTTGCAGAGTGTGTACACCCACTGTGTTCTTCCTGAGACTAGACAGAAGCAAATTTAGGTATTTCCCACTTAATCAATAGATGGTGAAAAACTGTTCTGCACTGGGAGTTGGGTCAGCACAGCGCAGTGTGCGTCTGATCTCCCCCTGCCGTGCTCGGTGTCCCTCAGAGCACGGGGTGACCCCCATCTGGAACGCTCATGGCAGTGCTGCTTCGTTCCCCACAGCCCGATACACTCGGGATCCAGCCCTGCCTGCAATGCTGCAGCTCTAGGGAGGAGCTCAGGAGTCAGAACCAGAGAGATTCACACCGCTTCATTACAGCCCCTACCTACACTCACACAAGGGGATGCCAGTATGAGATGTGGATCCTAAGGGAAAAAAGGGTGTTCAGGGGATCTTTTTCCAGGGATATTTAATCCGCTCCTCTTTGAGAGCTTTTAAATAAAGTTTTCTTCAGAGACACATCAAATCATACATCAAAGAGGCAAACCGGCTTTGCAGCAATGAGAAGATTTGGTGGTGAGCACCATCTCTCATGCACTGATAAATTGGTTTCTCTCCTGCTTTCATTACGCAGTATTAGAGTGATGTTTATTGAAGTTAATGGAAGTATTTCCACGGACTTTGGTGTGTAGTGGGTCATGTAATAAGTTCCTCCATACGTTGTAGTCTGAGGGCCAGAGCAGTAGTTACTCATTTTAAGCACTATTTTAAGATTTGATGAATGGCTTAGCACTTTTTCCCAGTTTTCCAAGGACCTGAGGCAAAAACAAAGCCGAACACAAAGCACTTCCTGGCACACTCGTTTTTTTCTCGTTTGGTTGTGTTGTTGTTGGGGAAAAAACGAGCATGCAGTATAACCGATAAATCACTTTGTCACCTTAATCTTTTATTGATCTCAATAAAAATTGTATTTTGCTTCTTAACAAAAATTCACCAAGAAGGACATCACATCCAGGGTTGTGTATAATGTGGGAAGCACTCATCATTTAACGTTCTTATTTATGGGACAAGATATGGATTTTTGTGGAAAAATTCTCTACTGTTTTTGTAAGGTAATGCATCATATTTCTAAAGATGTGCTTGACAAAAAGGCAGCCAGTTTACCAACTACAATAAGAAAATGTATCTTCTAGTGAATTTTTATATAAACAAACTATAAGAACGCTTTCTGAATCAGTACAGGTAAGAGAATACTGTACTTTTCAACACCAATACTATGTTGTCAATTCAGTTCTGTATCTCACAGTCATTTAATTTTGTTTCAGATGAACATTTTGGGACATCTCAGCAAAAAGAAAGAAAGGAGAAATGATTACTAAGGGAGCATTACACTTCCCCACAGGGGAAAGTCCCCTCCTGTCTTATCACTTGGTTCCTAATAATCTCTGAGGATGTAAAAGATTGCTCAAGCAGCAATCTGGACTGCAGTCAAAAGAACGCTGGTAAACCAGGATGCACTCCAGTAGAGAGAGAAAGGGAAGTTGGCACCTTCTGCACAATCATATGTTGAGTTACAGAATATGAGATAATGAGCTGGACCTATAAGCATCTGACTTTGTTTCCTACATCTCACATCTGAGAGATGCCTTAAAACGAAGTCACTTTAAGGACTTTTGACTATTTTCTTCAAGAAAAATACAGGCTGTACTGAAAGCATGTTAAGGGCATTAGTGCATGATAGCTCTGTTTGCAACCTCTGAATTGTATAAAATGAGTATATGCTTTAGTAATTAATGGAGGTTTCTGATGTTCATCACACAATAATGTAAACAAAGACTGGAATCTTTTGATGTAATTTTTAGGATTACACTCCAAACTGTGTCTAAGCTCCCATTTGCACAGTTTGCAGTTTACCCTGGCTATCTTCCTGTCAAGAAAAGCAAAACACAAAGAAAAAGCCTCTGCAATCCATCTTTGGAACCACAAACTGTCCAGCACCCTGGGCTCCTGGGCCAAAACTTCCTATGCATCAAACACAAGTGAGAGTCTGTCCCCAGTGTTCCTACGTTCTCTTACTGAAATAACAGCCCTGTCAGTCAAGCATGTGTCCTTAACACCAATGATGCAGTGCTTGTAAAATTATATCTCACGTGAGATAGTCCACTTTACACAGCAGTAGTTAAGCCCTTTCATTTTCTCCATTTACATTTGTGCTGGTCTGGGGGCCCAACACCACAGGAACAGGCTTTCTCAGTACATACTGTGTGTATTGGTGAAAGCCACTTAAATTCACAGAGTACATTTTTTTCATCTTGAAGTCACAAAATGATTTTTTTTCAACACTACGTTGCTGTAAAAAGATGAAGTTGAAATAAGTACTATTTTCTCCTGAAATTCTCCAAATTTTCTCCCAGATTTAGAGTATATCTAGCAGAAACAATTAACACAATAGAGGTTCCTCACATTTTCTGTGTTCTGCTATTCAATTTTCTCTGTTCCTTCATAGTTTGAGCCCATACTTTTTTATACTTTCAATATAATGAGAACAGAAAAAGAGAATTCCACCAGTGCCTACAATAAACCAGAAGGCACTTATTTCCTGCTCATTCCTATAAGAAGTGAAGCTGAAGAAACACTTTCTCTGTTCTTTATTTGTTTTTCAGGGTCAGAAATTCAAGGCACATTGCACAGGCTTCTTATATCATGGCTAGAGGTCAAACCTCATAATACATGACTTGTCAGTATCTTTTAGCACAATTGATAGCAGTGTGCTGCTGACTCTTGCATTCCAGACCTAGAAGAAAATGTCCAGAGCAACTGAGGTTATATGATAGGTTTTGTAAAATATCACCAAGTCTCAGGAAGAAAGATGGTGTTGGAGGCTCAGAAAAAGGGTTGCATATCAACCTTAAAAAATGCCAGAGCTTTGATGGATGTTCAAAGCTGGTCATTAACAGTAGTGACTCCTGCTATCCACAGAAATCTCCGCCTAGTTTGGTAGGAATTAATCTGTGCAGCACAATAACTTAGAAACGGACGTCTTCACCTCAAAGTCAAGAAAAAGAAAAAGAAAGAAAAAAAGAAAAGAAAAAAAAAAAAAAAAGAGGAAAAAAGAGCTCTTTTATTATATAAGTTAAAGGGGAATTCTGGCTCCACTGAAGTACATGCAGAAATTCTGCTGACTTCCAGTGACACAGAAATGCAAAAACATGATTTACAGTGGGGTGGAAGGGACAGCACTTGTACCCATGGGGTTAAATCAGAACCAGCGTGATTTCCAACAAATAAAAGAAATGGATACAATCTGCATTATTACGGAAAATCAGCTTGCAATCGACCTACTCTCAGTTAACACCATACACACTAAAGCATTTCCAGGCGGTCTTTTGAAAGAGAAGGAAAGTGTAATAAGCAGATGAACAACAATTAGAAACAATGACTGGGGAGAGAATCTATGCTTTAGCACTAGGAAAAATGAGAGCCGCTATTTCTTATTTTGAACTCAGTTTCAATTAGCTAATGATAATAAAATCTTCTTAGGCTTCTGAAGGCTTACTAAGGACACATGAATAGCCAATAGCAGGTCTCCATCCAGGAACTGCTCCATCTATTTCCCTAGCAAGCAGTGATGTAAATAAATCAAACGCATGCATTTCAATGGAATTCTCCCCCCCCAAGTATTTTTTTTTTTTTTTCAGTTCTGTCCAAATTAGAGCAGTAGAGAGGGCTGTAAATAATCGTCAGGAATAGATGAAACCACAGGCACAAAAGAACCCAAAGTTATTTGTTATAGCAAAACATAAGAAAACATTAAGTGAACTACTTGTGGACATTAAGGATCATGGCCTGCTTTTCTTTACGCTGCTGTAACCAGGATTACCTTCACTTGCATCAGGACAATACCTGATACCTGAAAGTAAACCAGGTCAGTCAGCTCACATCCGAAAGTCAGCACAGAATGCTCTTTAGTGCACCCTCCAAATAAATAATCTTTGGGGTATAAAACAAAGCTTCCTATGACATTTGATTACAGATTAGTATTAGCATTTCCTTCATCCATGTCCCACCCAATTCAATGAGAGAAGGATAATTTTCAGTACTACTTTCCTTTTATCACGGTTCTCTTTTAACATAACTTCAAAAAATTCCTTTTTTACCCATTCATTAGTCTTAGAGGATCCGAGATTTTCTTAAGGATTATGTTATCAAATATTATCCCAGATGTACCACGTCCTGCTAGCTTAAGTAACTGAAAGCAAAGGGATTTTACTTGCTATCACTAGTATTTTTATATTGAGTAAAATACTAAAAAAAAAACCCACTACCACAGAATAGAGACCAGTTTTCTATTACAGAAGTTAAGATTAAAAAGATGATAAATGCTACTACATTTACATTTGAAATGGAAAGACATACAGAATCCTTCCTAATTTCGGAAAAAGATGGATAACAAATTTTCTCATCTGACTTTACTGCAGATTGCAACAATATAAATTTGAAATGGTGGTACTCAAAATTTTGCATGGTTGTTTTAATGTGCTGACTTCCTACAGAGAATAATGACTGCTGAAGAATTAAGTGCCAAGGTCAGGTGATGGCAAGACTGGAAATGGGAACACATAAGACAAAGTGCCATAGACTCTAGCAGCAGATGTTCGTACCCTGCATGGATTATTGGAAGAAAGATGTGAAATGCAGCATTTTATCAAAAAAAAAAAAAAAAACAAAAAAAAAAAAAACAACTGACTGTGTGAGGTAGGTCTGTGAATGTTACATTTCACTGTGTGGAAGCTTTCTGAAAATCAATTTGAGAAAGATCTAATGCTGGGTCTACAAAAGTCTCCCAAGGCAGAAAGAAAAGCTTAAGCGACTTTAGGTGACACTAAGGAAGCGCTATCTAGGAGAAATCCTATGGGCTACACAGGTGGCACAAAGCTTTGCAAGCTGGCATGTTACACCAGGCTTTGCTTCCACTCTGATCAGGCCATGATATTTCCGGTACCAGTATGCATACAGGCCTCAGGGTGTACTGTTGAGATGGTCAGCAGCAATTATATCAGGTTGTATAGAAAGGAGCAGTTCAGCTCACTTCAGCCATTCAGCCTTCCTGTTACTGGAGCTGCAATGCTGTGCAAGTAGCATTAGTTCGGGCTCATGACCCAGAAACAGAGTGGGTTCATATATCAAATCCAAATTCCTGGATAATGCTGGCATCTGGCACTTTCAATATGCACACTTTTACAAGAAATCCCGACAAGAAGAATCAGAATAACATCGTATTGTCATGCTGCCCACCTCCAGAAGAGAATACGAAAAGGTAGCTTTTGAGATACAAATTAAAAAAAAAGCTACACTGACAAACAAAAGAGTATTGACATGAATCAGGAGTGGATAAGGGGGAACCAAAATGAAAGCCAGTAAAGGTCACTGTGATATCTAAGTAGAGCATGATAATGGTGGTGATACTTGTGATTTTCTTTGTAGCATCTCTGTTGTCTAGTTTTAAAGGATTTTACTGTTGTTATAGCTAAAAACACTATCTTATGGTTAACAGTTAACTTGCCACATCCCCAGAGCACCAGACTCATGAGAATTCTCACTTGTAATAGAAATTTCTGCTTCACCCTGTAGTCTGAAGAAAATAAGAAGAAGAAGAAAAAAAGACTCTATCCCTATTCATTATTTTTCTCATGGAGATATACAATGAGAAGATAGGACTGTTCGTTCATGCCTCTGCTTTTAAGTAGATCAATCAGTTTAGCACAGACCACTGTTCTATCCAGCAGCAAGTCCAACATGCTCCAGCACAGGCAGAGAAATAGATTGGGCTCAGCAGGACCTTCTGAAGAATCTGCAGTTCTGACTGTCCATCTGGGAGAGGAACGATCTAGGCATGAGGATTGGGCTGCACATACATCATCATATAAAACCCGAGGAAAAGCACTTTTGTGGCATTGTGTGTGCCCAGCCTTAAAATGCTCTGCTGTGTGTTGTCCAAGCAGATTTGGATGGTTGCCAAAAGACAAGAAGCAAATTTTGGAGAGAAGCCAAATGACAAGAGGCAATTGACCTAGCACTTTCCTGTGCTTTCTTGGGGATTGCAGAGCTACAACGTGCCACAATTGCTTACAAATGTTAGGATTGTTTTCTCTACCTGTGCATTGTGTAAAGAGACTAATGTGCTTTGACCTGCAATTTGCAAGGGGGTTACAACTACCATGGGAGAAGCAAAACTTAGTGCACAGTTTCAGAAGTGCTCAGGTGGAAGAAATGGCAACAGCTGAATTTTATTGCTCCCTACTACAGAAGCAGTGCTCTTAAATCTTCACTTGTACACAGACTCAACCAGGACTAACAATATCAGAAAAATCTTGGACTGATTTATGCACAGCGCTGTACAAAACCTCCGTGAAGGAGCCTAGCCTCTGCTTCCCAAAGTGACTCTGTTTAAGTGACACCTGAAGGCCTGCAGCTTTACAGTATGCAGATTTTCTTTTTTTCCTGAGCCCTGCCACAAATGGGCATGGAAATGGGTGTGCAAACTCCATGTTTGGAAAACCAGAACTTAGGTGGGATGTGTCAGCCAGCAGACAGCTCAGGCTGCCAGGAAGAACAGCACAGGGATTCCCTGCGTGAATGCTGACCCAGCGTTAAGAAGCACTGTAGTTGTGCTGATGCAGTACCATTTACCTTGAACTTCTTACATTCACTTTATTCTGCTCTCAAGTGCACACACGTATGGGTGCACCTCCATTTCCATTCATCCCACTGCTGCACTCCAGAACCGGTCAGTCGGGAAGCAGCACTCAGCTCCGACACGTGGTGCTTAGCAGCAGCACTATCTTGAGCACAGAGTTAACACTGATCACAAGCCTTTCTCAAACCACTGGATTTTGTTGCCCTTTTATAAAATGCAAATTAAAAAAAAAATTATGAAACACTAGGCAATAAAACCTGAATTTTTAATACCAGGCAATCACTGAACCTGTGCACATGAGTATGGAGAACTAAATAATCCCACAGCACAGACCCCGGAGAATTTCTTTCTCTATATTGCTTTTATAACAGCTATCTGTCTTAGTCTGGTCTTGTTGATATATTTTTAGGCTTTTAATTTGGAGGCTGTTATTTGCTCAGATGTTGTCTTCAGCATATTAAGTACAGTAAGCTTGCGTCAAGTCCTACGTTGGGCATTTGAGCTGGGGCAGAATTTCTTACTTAAACACCCATGTACAATGACAGAATAAATAAATAAAGAACACCTTCAAGGCTTCCAAGCAGCAAGCAACAAAATCACTCTCTAACCTTACAATAATGCTCTGCTTACGGTCCTCCCAAAATGCAAGTCATTTGCCAGATCCCAAATGATATTTGGTTGATAGATTGCTGGTGATTTCTACATCAGAGCACCTTGGAGCCCTGGTGCTAAACCCCTGACAGTGTTAGCATAAAAGATTTACATTTATGTTATGAGGGCCACACAAGAATAATAATTTTAAAATACATTGCCTTGGCCGCTGGTGCACTATGGGAAATCTAACAGCAGCAGGCAGCATGCCTGCGCTGTAATTACAAAATGGCAGCACGGGAGAGGCTTTGGAGACAAGGAACCAGAGACTACAGCCATCTGCATGCCTTGGTGAATTGAAATTACAGTAATATATGAAGACATTACCTGAAAAGCCCAGCACCATTTAAATGATTTACTATTACGCCCCAGCAAGCTTTAATTTAAGGATAAAGTCATTCAGCAAGCTAATCTGATATAGGAGGCATTATTTCACACAGTTAAGTTAATTTACACTAGCTGATTGTTGTTGTTGCAGTTGGCATTATTATCTGCACAAACAGCCGATCGGCCCTGACAGAAGCAATATACTGTTTAATACAGCGTCTTAATTCAGCAGGCTAGCTATCTGTGATAAAGGTTTGTTTATAAGCAATAATGGGGAGGAAAGTCATTTTGAGGCTAAGCTGATAACACTGATGAGAACTATTTTATTTATTTTTTCTGTAAGAAAACAAGCAGGAACTATTCACTCATTTGTCCACCTGTCTACTAGGAGGAACATCCCAACAGATTTCACTTACATTGGTTTCGCTTTCCCCACCCCAACTACAAGGTAGATCTCTGGCACCACTTTCTGCATATATTTCACTTGACAAACAGCCATCACCACTGAAGCAATATAAGAGCTCCTCTTCCCCAGTGGCATTCCGCCTTCAGGAAGATCTCCACAGCTGAACTCTAATGTCAGTTGGTTTTAAAAGCTTCTAATGTAGCACAGAGAAGGCAAACTGCACGTGACACAATCAATAATTATGTTTGATATTTCCCTCCCCCCCTAAAAAAAAGAATAAACAGAATAAGGCAATTCTCCTTTCCTTTGTGCTGCAGTGTGGACCGGGCCTGGTTAATCCCTCTGGCTGGCTATATGGAGCAGTCTCTCTGTCCGCAGATAAAACTGGGGGAGAGACAGTGCAGCAGTATTTGTAAGCACGCTTTAAAACCCTTTAGCAACAATCTTTAACATTATTTTTTCCAGTAGAAAATTATGCCACAAATAAAAAACTGTAACACGCCTACGTCCAGTAACTTTTCCTTTCGCCAGGCTGGTGCAATCAGCTATACTGAGCTGTGGGGGAATTCCTTCGCTGCCCTTTTCCTGCACATAACATTTAAAGTTCCAGAACACGGTTCTGGGTAAACTGCCCTTTTTCCTCGAAACTGGTTATCTGGTATAAACACCTCTGTTCATAAAGACAAAGTGCATGTAATTCAACTGCAAATGAAAGAAAAATACACGCACAAAAAAAACCCGAACAACCCCTTACTTCAAACAAATAAAGCAAACAAATAAAAAAATTCCCACCCTGATAGATTTGCTTCCCCACCTGCAGATTTGCTTAATCTTTCAACAGAACACTGGTTTGGGAACAGCAAAAAAGAAGACACGTTAAGAGATTTCTGCATGAAAAGCATATTAAAAACAGACCCTTGGAAGTTGTTGAATAGCTCAGTGCCAATTAGATGTCAAACTCCACTGAGTTTCAGTCACAATTCTAATTCTGAAGACCTAGGTCTGGAAAACATCTTTTTCACAACAAAACTTATCCATGAGTTTAAAAAAAGCTATAAAAATGCCACTAAAAAGCACACTTGCAGCCAGCTAGTCTAAGCAGCACACCTCTAAGAGACTGACCCAGCACAGTACGACATTTCATACCAGCCATGACAAGCCCTAGAGCAGAACACTGAGTGCTGCTGCACCAAATGATGCTTTCCAAAAAGTTGTTCTGGCAGCTGAGAGAACAGGTAGCCACTGATTATCTGAGCACAACTTTTGTTGCCAGCAACTACTGAGGTACTGCAACGTGACAAGTTCTTTCATCTGCTTTGCAGCGCACTGCATCTGGTGTGGTGCAGCACCTGTCAGACGTGATCAGACAAGCTCTACATAAGTGCACCAGAGAGGTAACCCACTCTAACCTGCACCAGAACTTTTCTTTCTAGAGAGTATAGAGAGTATCTGCCTCACCAACACTGGATCAAGCCACAAAAGCAGTTTGTGATTTGCCATGCTGGCTCCCCAGAACTCTAAGGCAGCTGATGTACCGGCACAGCTCCAGGATTCACGTGGGATCATGTTTTCCAGGATTCTCTTATGGCTGACAAAGGAACCAATGCTGAATGTGGTGGTCAAGTCTGACATGCTCAATGTTTTGCAAGCTATGTGAATAGCCCATCAGTGCATGAATTTCTTAAGAATGGCATTATTTCATGTCTCGGTGTAGAAGCTTATAAAAGCTGTCTTCATTTCAGCCACTCAAGCAATCAGTGGGTTTTCATCAGGAATTGCTGAAAAGCAGCGTGAGAGCACATAATAGTAACAAAGAGAAAGGAACGGTTTAAAGGAATTCTTTTCTAGTTTATGATAATAACAGGATTTTATCAGGAGGTAAATTTCTACTATTCAGTAGTCATTCTTTAATTACAGTTTAAGGACTGTATGTTAGCACCTTAGGTGGTGTAAAAAAAGCATTATACTCAAGTGATTTCTTTTGATTCAAACGCGATAAAGGCAACGCAGTTTTTGTTGGCTGTTGTATCAGTTTAACAGAGGAGTTACATTCAACTCCTGTGCACATGTACATTTGAGTATGAAGATTCCAATGTGCCACAATCTTTAAGAAAGAGACTGAAAGGAAAAAG
Source organism: Centrocercus urophasianus (assembly GCF_019232065.1). Classification (NCBI taxonomy): domain Eukaryota; kingdom Metazoa; phylum Chordata; class Aves; order Galliformes; family Phasianidae; genus Centrocercus; species Centrocercus urophasianus. The sequence goes on along the minus strand of NW_024884855.1, from coordinate 3,151,816 downwards.
AGAAGGTGAATATGGGTTGCTTCATTTCCATGCTGTTACTTCAAACATTAAAAGCAGAGCTGAACACAGGAAATAAAGAGGAACACAGCAAAGTAATTTGAAATGATTTAAATGAATTAGGCTTATGGTCTGATAACTACATTAAGTTGTGTATGTGAATGCATGGCAACGTGACCAAGAACTGAGACACAATCAGATATGCAAGAATAAAATGAAGGAAGAGTATTTTCACATCTTGGGGTAAATTCAGGATAATAAAATAAAAACAGCTGAAATACTGTAAATAAATTAAAAAACAAACAAATCGAGAATACAGTCTGAATTAATCTCTCATATTAACTCAAATATTTATCTTCCTATTTACAAGGAATCCTCCCAGAAAAAAAGTATTTCTACTGTAATTACTGTTTTAAAATAGGGACTGCTTTTAAAAATCACTGTAAGTCTATATCAAGAAGTTGATTCCACACTTGTAGAGTTTTAGCTCATTTTTAAGATAGTCTGAAATACTTCTTTCCATGAGCTGATTCTCGCTATTCTGTACTAAGCAATTTTACTCCTCTGTGATTGGTAAAGTGAGCTACTTCATATCATTATTCCCTCTACTACCTTGAATGGCACTAGAAAGTCCATTAGGGATGAATTTTATCCACACAAAAGATGAATCTGGTAAAAATTTTGGTGCTTTTGCACGTTTTATGTAATTTATATTAAATCAAAAATAAGAGTATACGGAAAAACTATATACACACAGACAACTGGGAGTACTTCTAATTTCATTACTTCCTTCTAGGTTAAGTGAGGTATGTCATTAAACTATTTTATTCCACCTAATAAATTTATTAACATTTATTAACCAGGGGAAAATATTAATTGATTTTGCCTCCTGGACACACATACCTCCTAGCCATATTTAACTGCCTAGATAATTGATTAAAATGTAATGTACCATTAGGTAATTCATGGAATAGAGAATTACTATTTGAATTCCTCATGCTTGATCCTGTATTTAGTAACAATGACCTGGCCCCTCCTTCATCTCCTTCCAAATCTCCTGTTATGAGTCAATTGTAACAGATAATTAAAACAATCCTACTCCAGAACAAAACTCACCCACAATCAGATAAAAAATATGCATTTCTGATGCAGGTGCAGGAAAAAGAATAATTTTACTTAGTACAGTTCATCAGTTTGTAATCTCATTTTGACCTCATCCGAAATAGAGAAGACCAAAAGGAGAAGAGCCAGCATGTACTTCTTACTATTACGACAACTAATAGCAGCCATATGTATTTAGAGGAAGTAGGACTTGTTTTGGATTGGACTACTGCGTCAGGCCATAGAAAGACACAGACCTCAAAATTCAGCTTCCTTGAAGAATTTCTCTGGCAACACCAGACCATCGTGCTGGTCGGTGTGGGGCCTTGCCTAGCTGCCTGTCCCAGTCACTCTCCCATTCTTCGACAGAATAGAGGAAGAGAGTAAGATGGAAAAACTTACAAATCTTGATAAAGATCACTTATTGGTTTCTACCTACAAGCAAAAAAGACTCCACTTGGGGAAAATAAATTCAAAATTAGAAATAGAGTTTGATAATGAGAAACAAAGATAAAACTACTTTCCCCCAACCCCCCCTTTTCTCACGCTCACCACTACTCCCTCACTCCCAAACTCTTCCAAACCCTCCTCTGCCTGGGCAGTGCAGGGCAGTGGTGGAAGGGGACGGGGCGCGGGGTGTCAGCACGCAGTGGTTCCTCTCAGCCCCTCATCCTCCTCACATGTGCTCCTGCTCCCCATGAACTCCCCAGAGGCTGCCAGGAATCTGCCGTAGCGCTGCACTGCTTGTGTTACTGTGTCAGAAAATCTTTGCGCATCTTATGCTGCCTAAGCTTCTATTTTACAGCATTTAAAGAATTGCTCTAGAACTATTTTTAAGAAAAAAATCACTAAGAAGGCAACACAAAATTAAACGGTATATCACTGGATTGAGACATTCCTAGTCATATACAAGCTCTTATTAAAAATGCTGGAAATTATGTGCATAATTTTCTGTAAGTCACATTTAGCCGTGTCACTTCTATGAAAAGGAAAACTTTAGACAAATAGCCTGAATGTCTCAACAAAGTAATACAAGACCTATATTCAGTTCATAAAGTAAATGTTCACTAAACTAAAATCAATTACTTCTGACATGTTGTACAATTTGTATTTACACATTTATTTGTTTTACGGAATACAGGAAGGCATTCCTATCAAAAGAATACACGCAAATGTCTTGCAAGCCAGTCTAAGCAAGATGAATATATTTCTATTATGAAAGCTGATGAGGTGGTACTTGGGCCAAGAACTATAAAAAAAACAAACAAGTTTAGAAAAGTCTGTAAGGTCCATTTATGGCTGCAGATTATCAATACAGTCCTACGTGTACCAGGCAGTCCTGAAACAGTGTGTCACAGGACATCTGCTCTCTACAATTCAAGACGAACATCTCAGAATTGAATGCATTGGTGTTACACTTTTTTCAGACACCAAGTCACACATTCCCTCACTTTAGGTTCACAGATAAATCAGCACTGAAGAAGTATCCAGGAATATCCACAAGAATATTAAGTTATTATCTGAATTTAAGTACTCATTAAAAAAACAAATTAGACTTTTAAGTGAGATTTCATGTCAACAAAGAAAAAGTACAGGAAAGTAGCACAACAGTCCAAAGCAATGGGTTGTTTGTATTGGCTAGACTCTATCCAAGTAAGAGAGGAGTCCAGAATATCACTAGCTCAGCTCCTAAGTATGATTCTCAGTTATTTGTCTAGTGTTTTTAATAGAGAAGAACCCTGAAGTAGCAGTTTCTAGTGAAACAAACACAGAGTGAGAATTTCTGGTATTGTCATTTCTGTCACCATTTTTTAAAGACTTTTAAGGTAAAATTTTGTGAAATTTTTGAGACAGAGAAATTTTCAGGTTAAATGCTTAAGAATTTAGTTCACTTCTGTTAACATTTTCACATTTTGCTAATGTGTCCCCTTTCCAGACACAGGCACACAAGAGCCCTTATCTTTGGGTATCGGTAAGAAAGAGGCAGAATTAGTAATATTGTTATTAGATCACTGAAAAAGCAAGGAAAGAAAGACAGGCTGTCAGGTGCACAGGGCAAGTTACATCAGTAAGTCCAGTAAAAGAATGTGACTCTCTCTACAAAATCCATCTCATTTATATTCTTATACCACCATGTTTACATGGGCAATTCTGCTAAAACTAAAAGAGCATTGTTGCTTAGATGAACAGGCAGGAGCATTACCAACAAAATCACTTAATCATTAGAAAACAAAATAATTTAAAATTAGGTTCCAGGATACATGCTCGTTAAGGCCTATTTTACTGTATGACCAAATAATTCTAATTGGAAATATTTACAGAGACCCCTAATCTGTTACAAACTGCAGGTGTGATTCTGTTCTCACAATACTTTTGCACAGAAGTGAAACACCTTCAAAATCAGATTCTTCTGGTTTATAGTGAACAAAATTAAACTGTGTTGCTTTTTGTTGTTGTTCAATAGTTAATACACACTGGAGATTTCCAATGTTGGATAAATTTCTCTTGCTGCTGTTCTTGCTGCTTTTACAGATTTCAGTTATTTAACACATTATTTAGCATGCAGGTATAAATATTTGGATTAAATCACACACGGGCTCTGAAGGTCCTCTCCTTGCCCAACTTTGTTGTTTTGCCGTATTCTAAATCACATGCATCAAACCTTTACTCTTTCTCTTACATTTAATATGCAGCTCTGAACCTGTAGTTATACATCATGTTCATTTGTTCAGGAGTGATATATAATCTAGACTGAAATTAAATAATGTCATCCAATGTTTAGTATTTATTGATACAAATTTAACCTGCTCATATTTCAACATCCAATCTTCCCCTGAATAATCTGTATTTAATTATGCATTCCACCTCTCTATTGACCTTTGAAAATATCCCTCATGACTACCAATCAAAAATGATATAAATTAGATATTCTTTTGAATTGCTCTGCAGTATTTATCATTCCACTCCCCCAAATTATTCAGTGAAATCACTTTTTGTTCTCAAAACCTGACTTCCTAATGCTAAAAATGCATACACACAATCCCTTCATAATCCCATCTTTTTCATTTAATATGAATATAGTACTATTTGTGTAACAAAGACAACTGAATGGATGAGGCTGTCTACAGCTACTTTTTAATGATTAAAATGAACATTTTGGGCACAACATTTTGCAAATTTTTCTTTTTCTTTTTTTTCTTTTCTTTTTTTTTTTTTTTTTTTTTTTTGCGTGGAAGAACTCAGTGACAAACCTTCACTCCATGACAAACACAGTTTTGTCAGACTGCCCCTCTGCTGCCACCTGTCACATGGCAACAAAATGTCAGGGGATATTGGTGGAAAGGTTCAGTGTCCATTGCCAATGCCACCAACATCCACCTCAGGCATCGTGAGACAACGCTGTAAAAATAGGAGGTATTATTTTTGCAGCAGCCCTTATATCACATCAACTAAGTTTGCTCCTAGAAGGTACAACCAACTAAAAATATTATTGAATGTAAGGATCAAAAAGACACGTAGAACAAAGAAACTCTCACTGGATATGTAAGCAATTAAGCAGACATTCAAACAACAAAGGAGCTTCAAGTATAGCTATCTGGCTTTTAGTTTATTTCATGTGAGTTCAAATTTAGAATAAACTCACAAGGCAATGACTTAAAATATTTTTCATCATGTAGAAAAGCACTACTACTTTTGCTAATTTTCATGCAGAAATAAATGAAATGTATGTAATTCTCTTCTACTTTGCTGAAGGTAGGAAGTGTACATACAGCAGGGGGGTCAACTCTTTACAAGGATAGATAATAACAGGACAAGGGGAAATGGTTTGAAGTTGAAAAAGGGAAGATTTAAGTTGGACATCAGTGGGAAGTTCTTTACTGAGAGTGGTGAGGTGCTGGAACAGGCTGTCCAGAGAGGTTGTGGATGCCCTGTCCCTGGCCTTGAACACCAGGTTGGACGGGGCCCTGGGCAGCCTGGTCTAATATTAGATATAGAGGTTGGCAGCCCTGCTTTGGCATGGGAGTTGGAGCTTGATGATCCCTGAGGTCCCTTCCAACCCAAGCCATTCTATGATTCTATGAAACCTAGTTATTCTGCACTTCCCAGTTTCAGTTTGTACTTCAGTTTCCTTCTGAGAGATCTTTACTAATCTCCTGTGTATCAGTATGAGACATTTTGGAGCTATTAGGCCAGTTTTAGCCATCTGTTTACTAAATCTACGTTGGCAGTGAGGTGGTGCTGACTGCCCATACTCCATGAATTCTTCAGGGGGAAGTGGCCTCTATCTTTGCATTAGCTTACATAAGTTTCTTCAGCTCAGACCAAATCACGATGGCACTGGAAATCTTTATTTCTGTGCACATAAATGTACATACATGTAATACAGTCCTAGTCCTAAATAAACATTTAATACTGTGGATCTTTTGGCTGGACTCCCATTTGGTTTGGTTGAGTATGATTACTGAAATAAATCACACGTTATGAAAGAGCACCTTTTATCTGGCAATGTAACTGAACTTTCCACCTCTCCTGGGGGACTTCCAGGGTGATGTCTTTCACTGCAGTTCAGCTCTGCACGTTACATCACAGAGGTCCTCAGAAGCATAGGCTGTGGTTATCAGATGAACGGACCAAATGCATTTAGAAGCAGCAAAGCAATTAACTGATCTTGCTAATATACTATGCGCTATCCCTTGGCTAATAATACATACTGAAAAGAATACTGCAGTGTAGATGGTAGGTAGGTAAAAGTTTTGATTACGTTTATCTTTTGAGACAGTTTTATTAGATAGATTAAGTTTCTGTGCATCTCTCCAAAGACCACAGTAATAACCAGTGTCATGACTTTAAAATCCTTTGAACTGCAGAGGGGAATCAAACATGGTTGTCTTTTTATCACAGCTTTCACTCTTTAGAATTCTAAAAGCTAGCTTTGCTCATCTGTCAAAAGCATGGCATTAAGGGGATCACTGTTGACAAGTGATAGTACAAATTATGCAACACAGATGACATTTCACTACCTCTCTCTGATCAGCAATTCCCACTCTCAGCCATTCCCTATTCTATGAAAATATTAAATCACAGATCCAAGTGCACAAAAAAGTGAGAGTGTAGGTGTCCCTTGCTAACTTGCTACTGAACAAAAATATGTTCTGAAGCCTACACCTATAATTATGTTTGTGAAAGTGGGACCCATTTCACCCGTGTCCCCGTGAGGATCTTCAAATGGGGATCTTCAACTGCCCTGATCCTATGATGACATAAATATATACGGTATTTTCGGAGTAAATTTCAGCAGTTGTGAAAGGTTTTGCATTAAATCCAATGGAAATCAAAAGCCAAAACAATTCAGCTGTACATTATCAAAGAGATTTCTCCCCTTAGAAGGACAAACTTTAAAAAATTAAGTGTTTTTCATCTGTCCCTTGACAAAGCTTTATCTCAGAATACTGAGAAATCAGATTGCAGTATTCAAACTATTTGGGCTGCAGCAACAGCAATGAAAATGCTGCACAGGAAGGAAAGCGCCAGGAACACAACCGCAGCAGCAGCGATAAGAAGAAAAGCAATTCCAATGGCTGGGACTCAGCCACAAACAGCACGAAATCAGACAATCTGCATACATTGCCTGCATTGTGCTAGCTAGAAAGAAGTCAGTTTTCAAGTCCTGATGATATGCTCCTCTTGCTGCAGAGAGCTAATTTAGTCTTTCAGAAGTTACAAACCAGTCTAACACAAAACTGACAGTAAACTCATTTTTGGTCTCAGAAGAAGACTGGAGATGTTTCTGTATGGTATAAGAGATATTTGCATTGCCATGTATACGATGACATTCTTACAAGCTGGAGCAATATAGATGGTAAAATACTTTTCGTGAGTGCCATCAGAACAGGCTGCATGGCACCACCAGAGGTGCTGCTACTCAGGAACCCTCATTATACACACTCAGTAACCACAAGCTTTGTTTATATTCAGTCAATAATACAGAGGAGGTCCACTTTCAATAGCTTGTTTTGCAACAAAAGAGTTGACTGAAAACATTGCTTGAACATTTTCTCAAGCGTACAGTTGACTCATTTCGACACCTGACCTCAAGATACTGTCCAAAACACAGAAATACTGAAATGAACAAGTGGGTTATAACATACGTCAGAGAAGGAGAAATGGGATTACAAACAGAAGTTTTGCCACAAGGCTGTATTTACATCACAAAAGCAAAACAAAAGAACAAATAACATCGTATTGATCTATTTTTGCTGAAAGCTTGAAAAAGCTCTTATGCCAAAAATCACCCCTCTTAGTTACTCTCGGTATTCTCATTATGTATTATATTAACCTTTTTTTATTAGCAATCTTATTATCGTTGATGTGCACGGGAATGGAAGCAGTTTACAAATGAACAGAATGGGACTGCAAAGAGAACAAATCAGACAAATTGTTACAAGTTATTTACAGGCTTAGTATAAATCTGCATATATATTGAGGAAGTCAGTTGGGAAGCACTTCCAGGTATATGCCTCAAAAGACATGATTATGAATGTTCCTGGAAGCCATGTATGCACACAATGGGCTACTACAAATGAAAGAAAACAGTTCAATTTGTCAAACATGCTTAGGCATCTGTTTCTATTTGAGAATTACTGTACTGTATGTCTTGGAAAAAAAGGAAATACAGACCTTGGCTTACAATGGAAGAGTAAACCACTGGAGTTTTTTGTAAAGTAGGATTAGACTGAGTTTAAGAATAAAAATCCCATATTCTAATCCGATTTAGGACACAGAACTCCCTGTGCAAGTTTTCCCAACATTGATCACTTTTCACAAATGATTTTAGTTCCACTGAATAAATCATCCAAGAATCAGTCAGATTATAAGGATAAAATGAAACCAGAGAGAAAGACAGACAGCTTAAGCGCATTAGAACATAAAATCTGCAGTGTAACACAGTTTTCTTGAATGCTGCCCATTTGAAAAATTGATGGTACAGCCTCTAAGAATGCTTTCCCACCTACTTACGGAAACCACAGTTACTGTATGGGAAATAAAGTGTGGTTCTATTTATTAGGTACTGCACAGTCATCTTAAACATTCCATGTTATATTTTTGTGTAAAGAGCTTTCCACCAAAAGGGAATAGTTGGAGATAATACAAAATCTATTGGAAGTCAGGACTATAATTAATGATTTAATCCATGTAAAGCCTGGACACTAACATTCGTGGAAAAAAACCCCCACAAAATCGGGATCATGACTTCTGAAAATCAGCTTGCTATATAAAAAGACTACAATCAAAAAAGATTGCCTTGTTAAGGTAGGAATGTTCTGTGCATATATGAGAGAGGACAGTCAACTCAAATACACATAGTTTTTCCTATCTATTTTATGATGTACACGAGGTCCTCTCACATCTCAGATGTTTGCCTCTGTAACTGAGAAGTCATTTCTCAGGAAGAAATACTACAATAAAAATAGTCTGAACTTCAAATGATCATTGATCTTTACTATTATTCATCAGTTTTACCATCAGTATGTCATACATAATGTAATTTCTAGCTATGTTAATTAATATAATTTTGAAGAGGTCTTCTCTTCTGCTCTTCTCCTCATCCTGTCACTTGTGTCATTTTGTTACCATCTCAGCATGGATCAAGCTGTCCTGTGGAATACAGTGTTGGCAAAATCAAGTTTATATTTCTTGGAGCGCCTCTTAGCTGATGCAAAGGGAATAATTCCCCAGATGGAATTACTTGTTAACATAGCCATCATTAAGGATTTGGAATCCTCAACAATTGTGTACTTTGTGAACTTCGAGAAGTCGACAAACCTCTGAAGGGGCCTTAATCTGTGATATGAGTATTTAATCCTTTGTTTCTTTTGGAATCTTTACACAAGGAGTTTAATTTTGACAAAATGAAAAGGTAAACTAATTGGAATGATGTTGTTCAGACATGTACTGTTATGGCTGTGTCAGCACTCTCAATATAAGAATCCATCTATGACAGCTTATAACTCAGCCAAGGAAAGATTTTTATGGACTTTGCTTGGCTAGCAAGGTCTCTAGCACACTGCAAACCCAGTATTTAGACTGTTGCCTGCAGAAACACCTTATTAAAACAAATGGTACACAGTCTTACTGCATCTGCATGACTGCATACGTAACCTAAGAAGTTTAGGAATCACTGGCTGATTTCAAGTAAGTTAGAAAAAAGCAAACAAAGTTACCTTCCTGTAAGTTTTACAGTTAAAGTAAAGAAGGTACGCACAGAAACACAAAGAGAAGCTGCAGTACAAGAGTCATTCATAGCAGATGAAGTGGAATTCAGCTCACATCCTACTGACCATATTGCCAGTCACTGAACAAACAACTTTAGAAAAGAGTTACTCATAGAAACACCTGTTTGCTTCAGGTAAACTTGCTTGTTTACTGAGAAAAATATATACAAACTCAGAGTATGACAGTGTTTTGTCATCTATACAAATGCCAGATAGGTAACCTGGTCACAAATAGTAGAAGACTGAAGTACATGCCTCCCTCCCCTGTCCAACTCTAGACGCTTATACTCCACTTTTTAAGAAGCATTAAGATTTTGGCAAAGTTTTTTTTTTTTTTCCTTAGAAAACATAGGCCATTCTTTTTCATCAGAGAATCCTGATTCTTTTTTTATTTAGTTCTCATTGCTGATATAAAAGAAAGCAAAATCAAAATGAAATACATCAAGAATATAATACTGCTGATGCGTAAGGGTCACATTTTTGACCATGGCATCTGGGAGCCCTGAAAAAGAACACATCTGTTTGAAAATGAGATTCCTTTCTAAGTTTCTATAGTCCGGAGTGTGAAACTACTCAGTCATATACAAGGCATACCCTCAACAAAGGTAAATTACTTCCTGGAAATGTTTTTTATCTCAGCTTAATTGCAATTTCCTAAAAACTCTTCTCACTGCAATCAACTCCTTCTCAAATCTATTTTCCTTTAGGACAAACTGTAAAGATGCTTTTCTAGGACTTTATAGTACTGTAAACAAAAAACACCTCTATCAGCAGAAGCAACAGCACATGAGGACTTAGGCCATTAGGACTTTTGCTTTTCCAAGCAGAGCTTGAAATATTTATTTTTACTCCTCCCCTTCTACAGCCCCATGCTATGTCACAATTGTTGTATAGCTCTGTCTCCTGGGTCGTTTGCTTTTCTTGACCTCTTTTGAAAATGTAGTCAAAATTGTAAAAAATATTGTTACTTACTGATAAGCCTTGTGAATGAGCTACGAACAAGTGATCTGAGGCAAAGTATAAAATGAAAGAGTTGGGGGTAAAACATTCTCTGGAAGTATTCTTCAGAGAAAAAAAGATAATTGGAGAATAGCATTGGGTTAGGAAGAGGGAGGGGAAAGAGGAAGGCATGCAGATTAACTTCAGTGCTGTTTTACATCACAAGCAATAAAAATAAAGCATCACACTGGAATTTAGTTAGTTTAAAAATGTTAGGCCATTAAATTATTTCTTGTTTCATCCTGACTCTCCTGTTGACCTCTGGCTGTCCAACTATGTCAAATAAAATATTTCAAAGAAAGAGTTTCGAGTGTTCAACAGCTAATTTTGCTCCCAGATGTGCTGAACTGGCAAAAGTAAAAAAATACGGTGCAAATGTAATTAGTGAGAATGGGAGGATGGACTACTAGAGTATTTCAGAGCCAGAAGATAAAATAGTAATGAACAGGATTGGAAGATGAAGGTAACCATGAGGTAGGCTCAATTAGGAAGACAAGAGAGATGGAAAGGATAAGAAAGCTGCAACTTATTAATAGGTGTCTGATTTATGCAGATAATATTATATATCCATGCATAAAAGGAAGTAACACCTTTCTTGTGCCACAGGTTGTAAATATCGCACCATGTTCTTCAGAAATAGGTCTCCATAGTGATAAGCACAGGCCAAGTGGTTCTTCAGATGTTGCCATCTACTGTAATCCACTTGTAGGTTTCTTATGGGGATGAAAATGTACTCACCCTCGTGTTTGGCAAAAATCAGTATGGCAGTAAGCCACTATGTCACAATAAGAGTGGAACTTCCTCATAAAAAACAAATACTTGCTTATTCTATAACTTTCCAAGTTGAAAGTTAATAACTGAGTTGCATAGGGGTAAAAATAAGGTTACCTGGAGAAATGTAATATAAAACTGCTATGACATCTCTTCCTGAATTTCAAAAGTATTCTGCTGGTGAGGGGCGAAACGTTGTTAGACTTCTGCTTTAGAAAAAGAAGTATGTGGCATTATCATGTTTACAAGGGGAGTTGCAAAGAATGTCTCATTCAGGGACCAGCAAGACACGTAATTATGTTTTAACATGAGGAAGATAACATGGCTTGAAATTAGACAAAATCACAGAATTGCAGGGGTTGGACCTCTAGAAATCACAGAGTTCAAACCTCTGCCAAAGCAGGTTCTCTATACTAAGCCATACAGGTAGGTGTCCAGACAGGTCTTGAATACCTTCCGAAAAGAGACTCCACCACCTCTTTGGGCAGCCTGTTCCTGTGCTCTGTCACTCGCACAGTAAAGTAGTTCCTCCTTGTGTTAGTATGGAACTCCCTCTGAAAAGAGTCTGCCTGAATCAACTTGGCTCTCACAATTTAGATATTTATAAGCAGTTACAAGAATTCTGTTTCAGCCTTACCTTCTGCAGACTGAAGAGTCCCAGGTCTCTCAGCCTTTCCTCATTCAGTAGATGGTCCAAGCCCCATGTAATCTTGGACCTCTACGAGAGTCCTGTCTTTTTTGAATTGAGGAGCCCAGACTGGACAAAACACTCCAGATGTGGCCTCACCAGGGCAGAGGAGAGGGGGAGGATCACCTCTCTCACTCTTCTGGCCACACTTTTTTAATGCGCCCCATGATACCATTGGCCTTCTTGACCACAAGGGCACACTGCTGGCTCATGGCCAATCGTCCACCAGGACACCCAGGTCCTTCTCTGTAGAGGCCCTCTCCAGATGGTCAGTCCCTAACCTGTACTGATACATGCCAGTCACCTGCAGTGAATCACAGTTACATGTTCTCCAGGCACAGCTCCCCTCTGCCTGCAAATACACATACTATTTCTCAGCCTTTGCTTTCTGGGTCTGAATTTCTCACTTGCCACAGTGTTATGATGGGATGTATTCTCATTATTGTTTTAGTCCTATTTAACAAAAAGATACCTTAGTTTCTTTATATCCTAAGAAAAAATACCTCTCCATACCACCCCTAAAACAAAACCAAAACAAAAACTCAACCATCACAAATAACAATAAAATACAACATATTATTTTTATACGGTATTTCTAACTTCAGTTTTCTGAAAGTACATCTTGATGCTATGAACCCATTTCCTATATAGGGTTGTAACTTCTCTGTATCTTCTAGACTATAAACAGTCACCTGTGGCTGGCCACCAATGAAGCATGGCTAGAGCTGGAGGAAAGTAAAGCAGAGAAAAGCCCAGCAAAGAATTTCTAGTTCTGTCAAACTTACTTGGAAAACAACATAGCAAGATAGGTAAAGGCTTAGGAAGTACATACCTGCTTAATTTTGTATTACAATATGTTATTTTTTCCACAAACATACAACTAAACCCCCATGACAGATTAAAAGACAATTTTACTAAAGTGATCACTGGGACAGGAGCTCATTTCCAGCCTACTGCTTGGAAAAAATGCTGCCAGTCAACATACGGTATATTAAAAGCAGATGGTGGGGACGGGGGCAGGGCCAAGAAAGTAAAAAATAAAAAAAAATGGCTGTGATGGTTCAGGAGAAAATTCTCATGTGTTCTTATGGGTGGAGACGGCGTGGGGATTTCTGGCAATGAATCTTTTCTCGTTGTCTTGTTTGATGAGTTAACCTTGGCCAGCTGCCAGCTAGCCACCCACTGTTCTCTCATTCCCCTCTAGAACAGGACAGGGTGAGCAATTACCAACATGGGCAAAACAGAAGTGACACAGAAAAAAATAACTGTGATTTATTGCCAATTAAACTAGGGTTGGATAGGAAGAAACAAAGACAAAACCACTTTCCCTCCAACCCTTTTTCTTTCCAGGCTCCACTTCCCTCCTCTGCTCCAAACCCTGCAGCACTGCCCCATGTTTGTCACACAGCTCCATGGCATGACCACACCAAGAGAGTTCCACACAGTGCCCCTCCGCAGTAGATCAGTCTCCCCTTCTTTGTTGAAACTTTATGTTGATCAAAGAAGGATATCTGCTCCGTTCCATACCCATATTCATTTTCACAAACAAAACTAGCATACTGACAACATTAAATCATGCTTTTCCCTCCGCCAAAGTAAACAAACAGCAAAAAAAACAAAAAACAAAAAACCAACCAAAACAAAGCAACAAGCAAAAACAAAAGTATAGAAAAACCAACTAAAACGTAGGCTAGATTTAATCGCTCGTGAAAATTGTGTTAGAGGAAACATCAGTGTAAGCCTTCATTGCAAACAGCACAGAAGAGATAAGGAGAATCTGTGGCCTGCATTCCTATGTTAGTGCTGCACTTTCTGGGTGTCAGCTAAGAACTCACCTGGGGGAAGCAATTTATTGCTTCACATCCTACATTTCACTGTTAAGGATTAGGACCATTTCACATTTCTGTGGCAAAACGCTGTTCCTATAACGTCGCAGAGTATTAGATCTCTTCTGTCTTATTTATTTTACACGTCCACATATTGTGATAATTAGGTTGTATAATATCCCATGCAGGCTAATGTGAAAATCATTTCTGCTGAATGGAAATAAGTTATTTTGATTCCTCAGGGGTTTGTTTTGTCAAAACTCGTGTAGTATTTAGGAAACAAATCATTGTTCAATTGTGGAGCATAAGAAGTGTAAAATTATCATAACAGAAGTGGAGAGAATGAAAAGAACAATAGCTCTAACCTCATTTGTTTGATTATTAATGGTGCTTCATCTAATTTACAAGGCATAACCTTGTGTGATGCAAATGTAGAGCAAAACTTACCTTTTTATCTCTCAGCCTCTAATTAGATATGCTATACATCATACTATTTTTAATCTATTTCAGCATGAAATACATAGAAATTAGAAAAAAGCCTATGAGAATAATTTTTACAAAATAACATAAGCTTAGAGAGATTGAGAAAAATTGTTTAGATGACTCCACATCATTTCACAATGTGGTTAGCTCTTTCTCTTCAGCTAAGAAAGAAAAATATATATATATTGAAAATTAGAAATGAAACCTTTTCGTAAATGCTGCAACTTACACACTTAGAAAGCTTTTGTTTCTATTCCTAAGACTTCACAAAGGTACCAAGGACTCAGAGAAAATGGCACTATGATAGGTCAATTCCAGGGGCCATTCAGCCTGCACAGTCTTGGTGGCACTGCCTGCTTCAGAGAAAACACATCACCTTTTTGAATGAGTTATGTAACTGAAGAGCTAAAGACATTTCAGATGAGAGCACTGAAGGAATGCTTCAGGTAACACACAGCACGGGTGAAACAGAGCAGAACCTGAAATTTCCTCTGTAATTTGCACACAAAAACACGCAGATGGATTGGCTTGTAGATGTGACTAAGAGGAAAATGCAGATCACTGAGTTACAAGAGGCAGAACAAGGGGTCAAAGGGAAGGATGTTAATTCTACCTGGATTGTGTTGCAGATGTCTTTCACAGCTTCTATTTCTCGGGATGTTTTGTAGAAATCTCCATTTGGTCAGCTGATGGATTTTGGTGTTCTGCAAGCTGTATTACCATAACAACAAGTAGAGCATGTGCTGGAATTAGGCCAACGAGCTCAATTTAGGTGCCTTCTATAAGATGCAGGCATATCAGCAGAAATGAAATCATCTCTTTCAAAACAAGGAGGTAAAAACCATAAAGTGATACAATGGAAAATCAGTGTATTTAGGAGGAATTTAGGATTGAAGCTTTTCTCTTTCCTGCTATTTTATTGATGCATTTCACCATTGTGTCCTCGATACAGTTGTTAATTAAGGAAAACTGAAGAACAGACCATGCCTCTTCAACCTTTTGGGTCAGTACCACTTTACAGAATTTTGCACGAGAGATCCTACCTATCTTTTCCCTTATATTCTATTGAGGTGATATTTCAGTGAGAAGGGTGAAAAGCTCTAAAACTCTAGTTTGCAAATTGTGGGGTTTTTTTGATAATTTTTCTCCCATGCCACCCTCGCTCCTCCATTAACAACAACAAGATCATCTCTCTGTCTTACATTGTACAAACAATCTCAACAATGGCAAGACGAGATTAGGAAATCACTGCCTTGTGGCTTTCTTCTGTGCCTTATCTGTTTGATTTTATATTTCTGTTCGATGTTTATGAAGATCCAAGCACAAAGGGGCATCAATCCATGACTATTTCCAAGACATTGTGATACAAATAAATAATAAGAGTGGCCTACGTTGGTTCTAATCTTCTTTGATCAGAAGAATTCAAATGAACTAAATCTCAGACACAAAGTAAACAAATTTAAGGAAAGGAAACTTTTCTGTAATTTTGACAGGCTGCTTAATCACAATGATGCTGTAATTCAGAAAGGCCTTATTTATAATGGTGCAACTTCATAAACAACAGCCCTTTAAAACTTGGGTATTTTATAACAATATTCTGTGGCATCCTGGCTCACGGTTAGCATTTGAAAGTTCAGATCAGGGTTCTGTTTCTGTTATTTCAAGGTCTTTGCTAAAATGTCTGTGCAACACACTGTTGCTCAGTCACATTTATTTGTGCTTATTATCTTATGCTATTATTTCTGCAGCAAAAACTGACAATTATGTACTTGCAGATGTAGTAGATCAAAATCCCCTGAACACTCCGGTGTTTGCTCTGGGCTTATTACTCCCTGATACTTCTGCTATCTGTAAAATTTGCTTGTTTACTATTGCTATCTCTATTTAGATCATTTATACAGATGAGAAACAGTGTGAAGTCGCACTGCTGACTCCTGGGAGATCTCATTTGTTATCTTCTCCCAAATGAAAAGCAGCTTCTTTTACTACTGTTTGCTATTTTAAGCCAGAGCTCCATTTACACCTGTGTTCTCAATTGCACTTCACAAAGATTTGTGTTTAAAAGAGATTAAGATACGCTGGCTCCACATCTAGCAAAGGGGAAAAAGGCTTCCAGAGAAAGATAAATCTTAAATTCCCGGCCAACGACAAAGAAAAGCATTGGCTCTTGGCACCAGGAGGAGGAATGATTACATATGCTTACAAAGCAAAAGCAACAAAGTCATCTTAGGAATTTTGCTGCAGCAACTTTGCACACCTGTGTCCTTCTCAGAGACAGAAAAATGATCAGGTAAACAAGAGAGGAATTTTACTGGGATTTCAGGATACAGCACAGGGAAAGCGGGGGTCAATTACCCTTAATGCATCAGGGACTTCCTACAATTTCTTTCTGTTTCTCATTAAAGTGAGTAGTTGAGCGCTCTGAAGACTCAGTAAAGCTGGTTTCCTACAGATTTCTGTTTTGTGATGAAATCTTCATCAGTTTTCATAAACTCTAAACTCAGAAGCTTTGATGGAAATCTCACTGTGGGGAAAGGGAGGGAAAAAGGAACTAATTCTCAATTCTAGCAGCTACTTTCAAGAACAGCATGTTTTTAAACTATTAATTCTCTGTCAGGTTTGGCTGAAGTTGGCTGATGCACTCAGGACAGATTTTCCTCTCCACAACAGATAAAAAAAATCATGATTAGATTAGACATTTCTTAAGAAACAAGCCTTACAATAACAGGAATTAAGCAGCAATGACACAAAGCACTCATAGACCAAAGCTACTATTCCGGTCACAAATCAACCCATCCTCTCAAAATACCTCAAAATACTCACCTTTTTCAAGCTGAACAGATTCACTAGCCTTATCATCTTGTTTAAATCAGAGTTCTTAGTATTGCATTCCTTTGTCTTTGAAGTAGATACTTGCATCATCTTTATTATTAAGTTATAAACTACCTCCAATATTTGGATTGAGTCATTTACTTTTATTTTATTTTACTTTTATTCTGTTTGCAATTCCAGATAAACCTACTTACCTTATAGTTCATAAGACCTAATATAGAAGGCTGCTTGGTTTTATTTTCAGCAACAAAAATTTAGTAGAGGATAGGACAGAAGAGTTCAGTTGGAAGAGACCTTCAGAGATTATTGAGTCCAAGTGCCTGACCTCTTCAGAACTGACCAAAAGTTAGAGCACACTGTGAGGGCATTATCCAAATGGCTCCTGAACACTAACTCACATTTCTGACAATTGATTTCTCTCTCCTACTAAATTCGATCCTATGCAGTTCCAGAGGATTTGAAGAATTCTCTGAATAAGACTGCACTTATTGATACTCTTTACAGAAATACCTTCAGTAAAGCCAGTGAAATGTCTAAAAACTGCCTCATTCCCAAAATGCACTCAAGGTGCCGGGCTACCTGGCAAGTACACCACTCTCAAAAAAAAAAAAAAAGCTGAAATGAAGAAAGATGATTCCCATAATTTCTGTTCAGTACTTTCTAGCCATCCCCAGGGGTCTTTGCCAAGGAAACAGACGCAGGTCTACATGGCTCTCATTGTGACTGTGAATGTACTAAAACATTGCCTCTATAAACTGCAACAAGTGAAATAATTAACAAGACTGGCACACACAAAATCTTAGCTTAAAAGAAAGGCTTCATGTCCAGCCTGTCCTCTATATTCAGTGCAAATAAACAATTTGCTTTTCCACCCATAAGTATATTACCTCGACTCAATCTCCGCCGTGAGAACTCCCTCTACCCTTGTGGAAAGCATATCACAGTAATAAGAATTCCTTATTTGTGGTGACTTGGTGTTGAAGTGTAAATCACACCACTAGAGATAATACTGTACTGAATTTTCTGTATCAAACAACGCTGCCTTTTCCTTTATGCAGCTCCTATCTCCTCAGCTTTCATATTCTCCTTATCAAAGATTACCTCAGCTCTTCAATGTTGGCGTTTGTTTTTTTAAATGGAGCAACAAAACATTGAAAAAAAAATCATATTTAACTACAACATTGTCTTCTGCATCTCTGCTTAATTGATATTGAAGACTCGTACACAGTTTTGTTCTGTTACAGTGCTGCACTTTTCAAAAAGTAATTCAGATTTCAGCAACCTTAACACTGGAAATATTATTTGCAAAATCCTGCTAAGCAGATGATAAGTTTTCAAGACATTTTTAAAATATGGTGAACATTCTTAGGAGGCTGAGCATCTCCCTCATGCCGCAAGCTCTGTAAATACTGTAAAACAATAGTTTTTGGGATACAAACTAAATTTTAAGCCATTGGGTGTAAGAACTACATGGTGCTCCATGCTGATGCTTTACAGCTTTTTTACTCTTTAGAGCTCTTCACCTCAACTGCAGGCCATTAGCACTGACATACTCCCAGACATTGTCCTCTGATCTTTGCATAAAGATTATCTGATGTATGTATGACTCTATGACAAGGACAATCTTGGCATTTCAGCACTTTAAGCCAAAATTAGAACTCACTCTTTTCTGAAAATCTTCCTTCAAAACATTGTAGGAAAATACAATAGAGTAGTTCTAGAAAGCAGCAAATACTCTTTGGTTAGAGGTTGATAAACCTCTATTGTTACTGCTTAAAAGTACATTGGTAAGTTCTGTCCAAGGAGGCAAATGAATTGTGATGAAGATTTTTGTGTGTAGATGTGTGAGTGCTGTTGGTTTTTCTTATACTCTTCCTCGCGGATAAGGCAGACCAAGAGAAATGCGGCATGCACTGAAAGGCTACAAAGCTTTCGGGCAGCATACATCAACAGAACACGGAGAAAAGAGTCTGCTTCAAAACTTTTTACAGCAAGGATGAACAGTAGAAGCTGACTACAGAACTTTTTGCAGCATATCACGACTGACATGAAATCACTACAGAAAACCATGCCACTACAATTGACTTTGCAGTAATTCCATGTCTCAGCATTGGTACAATGGCAGCGTGGATTGACAAATAGTAGCTAAAACTGGCTCTGGACTTCTGCATCTATTGGTCTTTGTTAATTACATTTCTACTTTCTTTATCACATTTGCTTCTAAACTCTCGGCAACACAGAGGATGCTGACAGGGCAAGTAAGTTTTGTCCTAAGATCACATACAAATCTCTACAAATAAGACACCAGGCTAGGTGACATGTTATCTAGTCACTCACTACAGGAGCAGAAAAACAAAGCAGTGTAACTCTTGGCAATGATCCTAAGTAGGTAAGAAGGAGATACATCAGATGCCTCCAGGGACACGCTGATATTTGGACTTAACTAGCACTTGGAAAAGTCTGGCATCTGTGTTCCCCTCACTGCTAGAAGCAGCTCTGTGTTGATTCAGAGCATGTTATTCAGTCACTAGGGATTCATTTCAACTAATCTTAGCTACCCACAAAGCAGATACTGTCATCTGAGCTAGTTATCCTTGAATAACCAGTGCAAGACGGCTCACACTTCCACTGGAGTGAAGATCATCTTGTTCAGAGAGGGACATCTAAAGTAGGTGAGAGGAACCATAGCCTAGAAGTAACAATTCTTTTCTGTCTCCTCTGAAGGATTTTATAGGAGAAAATACCTGGAGAGGCGTAAGAGCTCTTCAAACAATGAGGTAGAAAATGGAAGCTTAAGGCGTTGAACCTATTCATGTCAACAGCTCCATCAGCTGTTAGTGCAGTGTATGGAACAGTAAAATCCCAATGTTACCTCAGTTTATCATTCTTCAAGATCTCCGACATACAAACACACCAGTCCAGAACATGTCAGTCATGGACTAGAGAGCAATCTTCAGGCTTCTCACTGTTTTCTGAGAGAAGAATAAAAATTCCATTCTATTTCTTGCTCCTTTTTCACAATTCTTTTTATGCACAACTACAGTAACTACCTATGTGTAGAAGAGGATAAAAAAACGGCTCTAATAGACCACGAAGACTGACTGTCAAGAATAAGTAAGTCTGTGGCTACCCTGAGGTCCATGCTCACTTCTATTTCTCAGGATTCACAACACATCTAAAAGCGTTTCACAAAAATACAGCTTCTCTCTTCTGCAGAAATTCACTGTTGGAATCCTGCCTGCCGTACATTTTGCGCAGATCTTACCTGTGCTAATCACAACATCAGCTTCTCAGTTGCACTGCTGTACATGAGTATCTGAGCTGGTAAAGAAAGAAGCCTTTGGGATTCAGGGGGGGTCTTGAAATTGTATTTCAAAACATATTGCCTCCTTTAAATTGGATCAAATTTGTTTCTACTGATAAATGCATCACTTCCTAACTTCTCTGACATCTCAACAGACTGTTGAATAAAGTCTGTAAAAATTGTAAGCTATGGCTTGTACCATCAACAGCAACACTGAGTAGATAAAATACATGGATTTTTATCTTATCATTTTAACAGGAAATTAAGGGGAAGAATGAAATTTCTCATTATACTGATGGTCTAAGAATCACGTTCATTTACTATATCTAGCATTAATTCAGATGTTGCCTATAGAATCCACAAAAAGTTACACTCTTTCCTCTCTTAAAAATCAGAATGCAGTGTCTTGTAGTGAAGGGTTATTCCTGTTTTAGTGGATTTTTTTTTCTTTGAGTTTTAGAAAGTTTTAATAGTAGTGTTTTGACAGATAAGACATTTTACAAATAGATATGGGAAGAAGAAGCTACAAGAGCATTAGTGCTGCTCTTTTAATAGGCAGCGCTACAGACTAGGCGCCTTCCATATGAAAAGTTGACACTATGCCTTGAGAGCCAAGGACACCAGGGTGCCAACATAAGACTCTGTCTCCCTTAAACCTGTCTACCACGTTTCAGAAATACAAGGTACATATGCATGCCACACTATAGGGACAGCAGTAATAAACTTGTACTGGTCGTGACAGTGACCTTGAGCGATACGGAGAATACGGAGAACTTGCCTACTTAGTGAGTAGGTAAGTGATAAAGACAGATAATCCTTACTGCCTGAGGTGATCTGGTGGCTGCAGCCTGCCTTATTTCCCCAAATAGGATAATAATTCATTCCAGTTAAGGCTTTAATATTTATC
Organism: Centrocercus urophasianus; assembly: GCF_019232065.1. Lineage (NCBI taxonomy): Eukaryota > Metazoa > Chordata > Aves > Galliformes > Phasianidae > Centrocercus > Centrocercus urophasianus. Next base: position 3,130,635 of record NW_024884855.1, on the reverse strand, counting down.
AACATGATCTGTTCGGGTTATTTCTCAAGCTTCAAGCTAAATCAAAAGAGGACAACCTTTTTTAGCAGAGAAATGAAGGACATCTCCATCATTCAAGTTTCCCCTAGTCTTTTTATTTTATTTTTACTACATACATCCAGGACTTTTATAGGCCAGCATAGTTGTCTTTGGTTCTATTCTTGGTGTCAAGGCTTTTGGAAGGCCTTCTACCCAGCTAAGGTCTGCCCTGAGCACTACACTAGTCTATACTACAACTGTAGTCCTGATCAAGTCAGGGAATAGTCCTTGTGAGGGACTAGTTGTTCCCTAGCTCATCAGTTTCTTAAGAATCACATAAAAGTTAATGTTTAATCTCCCTTAATAAAGCTGTCAGAGGTAAACATTGCTTTACTACTTCCTTCTTAAGAACACTAGACACATTCTGAGGGGGAGATTTAGATTTAGATGTACTCAGCTTTTAAACTACTCTCCATATTCCACAGGAGTAAATCTTCCTCAAAAGGTTCTGGCAATATGACTGGAGCAGGGGATGGGAGCACAAAGGAAAACAAGGAGAGAACAGAACAAAATCACCCTCCAACACCGAAGAAGCCTTCATTCCTGACCTCAAACATTGAGAACAGAGGATTCTCCGTATTACTTCAAAGCACTTTCCTGTCCCAGCTGGTATTCTACTTCCAGCCATGGCTGATTTTTGTTATTTCGGAAGGAGAAAAACAAACAATATATGCAGCCAAGCATACACTGGAGGAAAGAGTCCTTCCAACGCCTATAGGAGACTAAGATATAACTAAGCCTAGAATTTCAGCCTGAGCTGCAATGGCACTTTATACTGCAGTATTTTTATACCACTGAAAAATGTGTTTAAAGCAGACTCACTATTTTGATCAGTCAGGAGGCATTAACATTTATTTTTATACAAGTTGCTAGACAGGTGGAAACACGGTCTACTTCAGAACCTTTCCTTTTCAAGCCTGGATACAATCTTCCTTCCTATGATGACCTCTATAGCTTCCACTTGTCAAGATTCAACTCTGAAGTACTCAGCTGTCTCCCTCCACTACTCATTTACTATGCCATGAAATTCTTCTGTATGAATGAACCAATTGCATTTCCAGCAACGTGTCAAAGAGTGTTCCAAGACTGACAAACCGATACATATACAACACATTTAACCCAACAGTTTCAGGGCTATCAGGAAAAGCGCACAGCCATTTCTGTCTGCACATATTAACATCCAAGTCATCCAAGCACTTCTTCTGTGCCTCTGAGTCATCTCGATTGCTATGAATTACCATCTCTCTGGAGATTCAGGATGGCATTCCCATTATCCACTTAGCTATATGCTCTTACTATATCATCTACTTAACTTCAGCCAATACTACCAGCTGCTGTTACTTTTACTTTATGAATACTGCAGTTGTTACACATCATCCTGATATTCTTACCTTTCCCAGGAAGTTTTATAACATTTAGCTTACAGTTTGTAAAAGAACCTGAAATGGCAAAACCTAAGCTTTGAAATTTGTCAATTATGATTTTGATTTCATGTTTATCAATAGGCAGATTTTTTTTGCTTCAATACTCACATATAAAATCTTTCCTCCACAAAAGCAATGCTTGCTGTAGAACTAGATCAGACAGTGAATGTTCTTTACATTCCAGTATTTTATGCCATCAGTACATTCAGTGACAGCACTCTCAGTTTCTCCACCCATGTACCAAAATGCATTATTTAGAAGATGTGACAAAGCTACAGAATGAGTCCCAACAGCTTAGTTTGCATTCAGACAAGAAGGGAGTGCAATATCTAAATTTTTAACACAGTCGATGTTCTAAGAGCCAGTCAGAGCAAATGGAGAAAGGACTACATAAAGAACATGAATCTCAGTGCAAGATATTCTGCATTCAGTTTCAAAAAGTTGTTCCAGATTCAGAACGAGTCAATCTAGTTTTAATATGACCTACAAAGTGATACTACTCCACTAGGTTTTCTATAAAATCACCCTATTACCTTCAAATGCCATTCTCTGCTTGGTGTCCCATCTCTTAGGCTGAGCATCTTTCCTGAAAAAAACAAGTTACTCTCTATCATAAATGTTCTTCCTCTGTTGTAATTTTACCTTCACTGAACGTTTGACAAAATTGCTCAAGTCTTTATCAGGTGTTAGCATGGCATAAACATCTACTAAATAACTGCCAAACTATTTTACTGTTTAAATGCCGAGAGTGCACAGCCTGAAGATTTTCTAAATTAAAGTAATTTAAAAAAACAACAAAAAATAAAAAAAAGAACAATATGGGGGAGAAAGACATAGAACACACGGAATGAGCATAAGCACAACAGACAAAATTTTTATTGACTGTAAATCAGTAAGATTCCAGCAATCATTACTGTTTCCAATGAAATAAAGGTCTCTAAATCCTCTATAACACCACGAAATTCAGCTTCTCTTCAAGCTGACCTTACATCCCAAAGGATGTCCTTAACACTGTCAGTAACGTTGCTGAGATGGAAAACAACACCATCACGATGATATCCTGATAAAGCTGCGCCCATACCTCTGCAATACGACAGCGTACATGTTGGTCCCACAAACGCCTCCATAAAGAACTGGCACACTGAGGACAATCACTTTTTCTGACTTCAATGCTCCATACCAGACCTATAGCCTATTTAATTATTCAGCAGGGAGAGGATGCAATTCCTCCTATCCTTAGTGGTTGGCTTTGAAATCACAGGCACTGATACCAGCAAGAGCAGAAGTTTCTGAGTACCTTTCAAGATGGTTCCCAGTGCATGCACATGTATGCATTCATCTGTATTTATAGTATTACTGCTCATTAAAAAGTCTGTGTCCATTTCAAGTGAAAAAATATTTAGTTCCCTGTCTTATGACAGTCTTTGTAAAGAGCAGTGCTATATTGATTCTTGCTTCAGTGTGTATACAAACCCATTTATAATGTTACGACCTGAACTGTAGAGCACAAATTTTAAATGACCTATACATATTACTTGGTAACTTTTGGATTGCAAGTTAAATACTCCCTGATTAAACATGAATACTTTTCCCTGGGAGTACGAGATATCTTATCAGAAAAGCCTTCTTTATCAAATTCACCATCCTGGAGGCAGACACATTCTCTTGCAGTGCTGGGAGTTTATAATGATAAAATTAACAATGTTGTATTTCCCAATGAAGTCAGCAGTAGTGCACTGCATCCTACCATTAATCATTAGAGCCAGTTCTCATAACAGAGCCACTTGCTGGCCCTCAGGCACCTGCATCACTCCCCAAGCAATTCCAGTCCCCAGCAATAACTTATCGCAGAAGCCAGGGATCAAGATTAAAAACCCGGTGAATAATGGGAGACTGTGTGCACCTCTATTCCTCTGGTAGATACAAGCAAGCTAATAACCTCCTTAAAGGGGAAGCAAATCATTCCATATTTTTTACTTTATAGACAAGCCAGAAAAGACCTGTATCTATGTCTGAGTAAAATTTATTATATTGTTTAAGTTACTTGTTTCTGCCTTGCGGAAGGCATCAACATGCATAAAACATTCCGGGGGCTCCTTCGTATAGCACTCTTCCAAGTGCTATATCCTACATTCCAATTGCAATAGAAACTGCAGACGAAGGAAATTTTAATTTAAATTGGAAAATCAGAAACATTACCCACTTTGCAAAAGCATTTGGGCAAGCAGGATAATCAGAGACCAGATTCCCCGCTGGTAAAAAAAAAAAAAAGGCTTGCATTTGCAGTTGTGCCATACAGGTGATAAAAGAGCCCTCGCAACAGCATTTCAGCCATGGCTTCTCCCCCTCTCTCCTTCTCAGTCACAGAGCATGTACTGAAATACTGAATGTTCTGCTGCTGCTGAAACAGTTCTCTGGGAAAGAGCCTGCTGCAATCGATGCAGCTCTCAACTTGCTAAGCATACATGAGAGACAGGCAGGTCTGGAAATAAAAAAAAGGAATGTGTTATTGAAACCTTCAAGGGAACCTACACTGAAAATACCTGCTGGGATTAAAAATGCATGCATACATACACAAATATAGATGTGTATGTATGTGTATACAATTATGTAGAAAGAAAGGTTTAAGACTCATTAAACTAAACATCAAATATTATTCCACTTTCCAGACCATATGCAACGTTACCCAATTTATTCCTATTTTCACCTGCAGAACATTTGCAGCTTTTATATTATTATTATTATACTGTTTATTCGAAAATGAATCTGGAAAAAATGCTTTCAGTGCTACAGTAACTAGAAAGGAAGTAAAAGAAGAGTCTGATATGTGAAACTGAGCCATAATATATTATGCTGCCCTTCTGTGTTCTTGCGAATTTCATATCTCAAGATTTTTATTTTTCCGGAGGTTACTGTAAGGAAGGCTGGGGGACTTGAATTCATGAATGAAAAATGGTAATTAATACACTTCATGTAATTTTTACTTACTACTGGTTTCGTACATGAGGTGAATGGAGAAAGGATTTTGAATACTGAAGAGAACAACAGGAATTCAACAAAGAAAAATGTAAATCATCAGTGCAGAAAGCATACTGTATATATGACAGTTATTTCCCACACCTGTATATGATGCTTGAGTCAACAGCAATTTCAGACAACATGCTGAGATGAGCCAGTAAAACATGGAACACTCAAGACTTGAGCAAAATGCATGAAGAAATATGTAACTGAGTCACTGTTGGACTGATTTCATAATGAATGCTACAGGGACTGAGAGGAGAAATCTCTGTCACCGTGTGTCTGATTTGCTATTAAGAGCATAAGAAATGTTGAGGATTACAGAGATCACAAATTAATTTTGAAAACTTGAAACGTACAACCAAAAACTCTGAGAGAATTGAATAGGTAACAGCATAAGCAAAAATTTGCCACGTAAAAATATTTATCAAGGTTTGTGTTTTATTGTTGTTTTGTTTTTTCAAAAAAATAATCCAATTGATCTCCAAAATTCTGCTTGTTTTCCCCATTTTGTCATTTGCTAAAGTTATATTTTAGTTCATTATGGTCATAAAACCTTGATGCACCCCAGAAGCTTTTGCAGTGAAGTATCATTACTGACGTATCTACAAACCTATATAAGGATCACATTATGCTTGAAGATTTAGAAGTGAATAATATTCTGCCAGTCCATAACTTCAATCCTTAAAATCAAAGAAGAGTAATGGGAGCTTATTTTAATTTGGATGTATTTCTGAGTACCATCTGCTGGAGCATCAAAGGTTTGTAGCTTTTTGCTCTTACCACTATTTCACAAGGTAAAGGAATTGATAAAAACGTAAATAACTTTGGACTCAGTAACACATTGCTATCAGTCCAAAACACATATAGTAAACCAAAATCATAAAATCATGGAATGGCTTGATTTGGAAGGAAACTTAAAGCCTATCCCATTCCAAACCTCCACCAGATCTTACTGCCCAGGGCCCCACCCGGCCTGGGGCACCACAGCTCTCTGGGCAACCTGCTCCAGTGCCTCACCACCCTGAGTAAAGAATTTCCACCTAACATCTAACCTAAATATCTCCTCCTTCCGTTTAAAGCCATTCTCCCTTGTGCTAGTATCATGGCATACATGGCATAAAAATTGGTCTCCTTCCAGTATGTAAACTCCTCTCACATACTAGAAGGCCTCAATGAAGTCATCCTGGACCCTTCTCTTCTCCAGACTGAACAGCCCTGACTCTATGCTTCCCAGAAGTGCTCCAGCCCTCTCACCATCCTCATGGCACTACTCTGGACCCTTTCCACAGTGTCATGTCTTCCCTGTGCTGCGGACCCCAGGCCTGGATACAGTTGAATTTTGAGTATCCTAATACTCAGATCATAATCAACCCACTGAGTTATTTCCTTCCCCCCAGAACTTAAGATATCATTATTCACTTTTTCATGTCCAGAATGCTTTCAGGGTGTGGAAAATCTGAAACTGAATGGAATAAATTTGATTATTTCCTGATTGACAAAAATTCCTTTTCCACAAAAAAGTACTCCTTCCCAATTAGATCTTTGTTTTCGATACATGAATTTAGAATCATAGTATTACACGTAAAGTTTCAGCAAAATACCTCTACTGAGTATATCCTGAGCTCCTCTGCTTCTTGATATTACAGAAGTCTGTTGTAGGAGGGAGAACAGAGAATACTGCAAGTCCACAATTACTGGGATTTTAAACTATTGTTCCTGTGCATGTGTGTCATTTGCTTTATAAATGTCAGAACCAGTGTCAACTGAAGCCATTAGAGACACGATGCTATTAGCAGCTTCTCCACATGTTCCTGAAGGAGAGAAGATCAATGAAAGTGCTTCAAAAGCTGCGTACAATTGATGCACTACTGATGAAACTGCGGAGGAGCAGAGGTATTTTGGTCATGTCTCAAGGAAGGAAAGCAACAATCTTATAAAAATGTTTCTGTAAGATTACACTTCAGAAAACACAATCCACAGGTGGATGAAGAAAGCAAAGCAACAGTTTTAATAAGCTGGGTTAGTATGGTAGCAAAGGCTGTTATGTAATGCAAAGAACTGGCTTTCCAGCCATGTACTCAGGGTCGAAAAGGTTTATAAATTAGACCTCTGCATCTTGCCAAATAATTCAGTAATTACAAAACCACACTTGTAATCTATTGCTCACTCCTGAGCTGCTCCTCACCATGCAGAATACAGGTAACTTGAGCATCAGGAAGTTTTGTGCCATTCCTTTCACTATATGTCTATTTCTTGCTTTTCTATTTCAGCCCATTCATCAGCTTGAAAAAAAATGTCCTTTGGTTTGGTTTGGTTTGGAAAGAGGTTAATCAGATCTCCAGAGAGGATAAGATTCACAACTGATCATTGTGAATGTTGTTGGAGAGAAAGAAGTTCAGTCTTCCTTGGTAACAGGATACACAACTTAGAAATGTTCAGACATGGTTTTAGGGTGCAGTTCAAGTATCTGCTAGACCTGTCTTAACACTGGAAGAAGTATTGATTTAGGAAAACAACAGAGAATGTATCAACTATTGTAGATTTAAATTGAAAATGGATTTAAGTCAAAGTTGCTCCGAAATCAATCAACTAGTGATCCAATATGAAGAATGCCTTCCATACAATCTCAAACTGGTGAACTCAAGCAACAGAAGGCTTGTGAAGAACCTCAATGTATGACCTATTCTTATGAAAGAAACAAAGACAGAAATTAGAGGAACACAACTATTACTTAGTCTTGAATAAAATATTTCCATTCTACCCTAAGTACAAAATGGCACTGAACTCTTCCTCTATCAGGCAGATAACTTTTATACAGTGATTGTCTTCACCACAGAATGTGATATGAGTTTGGAAAGAAGGGATTTGATTAGTGTGTCACGAGGACAAGTTGCTGAGTTAAGGTGCATCACTGCATTATCATGTTCAAGTTAATATCTATTTCTGTGTTACCTATTCTAATCTCAGCTGCAAATTAAAGTGACTGCTCAAGCTTTTTTCAACAGGTTTCCAAAATATAAGCTAAATTGCGATACTTTGTAACAGGCATTTTATCTGTTCAACAGATGAACAGCAATTGATTAAGCTTCAGTGATTTGTCTGGGGATATAAGTTCCTAAAGATCCTGATCCACAAAATCAGACACACAGACACACAGTGATAGATGATGCTGGTAGCAAATTCCAATGCAGTGTGGCTGAAATTAGTGGAAGTTGTGTGCGAGAGATCAAATGTTGGTCTAGCAGCTCAAATTTGGGAAGGTCAACGATTTTACATTCCTTAATCTTAAACCACTTGGAAGAGTGGAACTGTGCCCCTCTACGTATCGCATTTCACTAACTTTCAAAAGTCTGCAATATTGAAAGAGGCAAATCTTCCTAGCTAAGCATTTTTAACTCTAATGTGTAGAGTAATGACAAGAAAGAATACTTCTGCCATAGTTTAGGGAAATGAGGAAACAGAAAGGGGAGTTTACTGGACCCCCTGCTATCTGATGGCTGATGAAATGCAATAGAGGAAAAAGGTGCAATGCTAAGTCCCGAATTTACTTCCTATGGTTTACTATTTGTGTTTTAATTCAGTATTTTAAAGAGCAAAGCATATTTCAGAGTTGAGCCAATTTAAAATGTAAATTTAAACTCCTGCTTTCTAAATTGTTTTCCTTATGAATGCACTCTGGAGTACATTGTTTTTGTTTTCTTTTCAAAGCAGCAAACTTTAACACAAACAGCTCGTGGATCAATAAGCAACCCGTTTCACAGTCTCTATGTGCATTGATTCATGAACCATTTGCCTCCTTGTAAACACCATAAGAAAACAATTATCACTCAATAATGTACCATTACATCAGCAGCAGCCAATCAGAATGCTGAAAAAAGAATATTTTCTTGTCCCTGCATATCATCTGTATATTGTAATTATCTGTATATTGTTGTTCATTCAATTTTAGAATAAATCAATATATTTTTCTTCCCATGGTCTGAGCATTTGGAAGTGCTCGTTTAATTTCTCCCTAAACAAACAAGAGGCCACCTCAGAAAACCAAGCAAATCTGGATATTAAAAACCTGGAAATAAGTGAGGAAAAAAAAACAACAAAAAAACAAAAAACAAGCTTAAAATTAAAAATCCATTCTTAGGAATTTAGCAGACAATGTCTACTGCAACCAAAATTCTAATTTTCAGACAGAAATGCTGTGATTTAGTTTATGATGCACACAATGTTACCTTATATTTAAAATATATAGATGCAAAAAAGTCTTAGAAGGACAGGAATTGTGGTTAAGACTGAAATTAAACTGCTAAATTTTATAGATACACAACAGCAAAATGACAGACTTGATCTTGATTCTGCCTACCAGTAGTGCACTGAAAAAGTAAGGAACTGCAACATATTTCTTCATCTAAGGAAAATTCCAGCCCAAAGTCCTGTCCAAAGCAGGCTAGCTGTGATAGCAGATTGCTAAGGGTTTAATCTCCTCAGGTCTCCAAGAACGGGGAGTGAATGAGCTCTCTGGAACATGCTCTGCTGTCCTTGTGATGAAGAATTTTTGCCTACCTCCAATCTGAACTTCTCATTTAAATTTTTATTATGTCTTCCTTCCACCTGCCACAAACCTCTGTGCAGAGCATTGCTCTGAGTAGAGAGAGATAATGACGTGCTCCACTAGCTATGCTTCTTATAATACAGCCCTCTTTGCTGCCAGGCCACGCTGCTGGCTTGAGTTCAGCTTTCTGATCACCAAGATGTCCAGGTCTTTCCACCATAGCTGGATTTCAGGCTGTGTTTTTTGCATGGATTTCTTCCTCGCCAGGTGCAAGACTGCATGTTTTTACTCTTGGGATTTCCTAGAGTTCAAGCGAGACAACTTCTCAAGCCTATCCAGGTTTGGATTGGCAGCCCTGCCTTCTCACTATTCATTGGTCCCCTCCAATTTGTTGTCATCTTCAAACCTGACGAGAACACCCTCCAACATCTCTTCCAGGTTACTGATAAAGATGATAAATCAGAGGGGTTTCATATACAGAACCTGCATTGCTTCACTCGTTACCAGGTAGAAAATGATCCATTGTTTATCATTAGATCCTCCTGATCTAAAATTCCTTCTGCACTTACTAAAAATCTACACGTGTATTGTGTTGACACTATGGCACTCATTTGGTTTGAAGATTAAGCATCTTGAGAAAGGACCTTCTGAGGTCATTTAATCAAATCTCCCACTGATGTGATATATGAAACTTATCTGGGAAGGTTCTGAACACTTCATTTAAACAGAGCAGGCCCTACATTAACATATAAAACCACACACATCTCCTTAAACTAAAGATGGTTAAAAAAAAAAAAAACCTTAATATTTATCATATAATTTCTATTCTGCTTTTCTATAACTTTTGAGAGGCACTTAATGCTACTCCCTTATGTAGTCATTCAGAAAAGGAGTGTAGTGGGGAAGCAAATAAATAGAAAATGATTATAAAGGCAACTACCTAACACAAATGTCAATAAAGAACAACAAGCAGAAGTTAGCTTAGAACAACTGAAAAGGTTGTATCCATATATACATAAATGTAATGTTTCTTCATTTATCAGAAGTGTAGTGAAAGGACAATGGGTAATGGCTTTAAACCAAAAGAGGGTAGGTTTAGACTAGATATTAGGAAGAATTTTTCTCACTGTGAGGATAGTGAGGTCTTGGCGTGGGTCACCCAGAGATGCGGTGGATGCCTCATCCCTGGAAGCGCTCAGGCTGAATGGGTCCTGGCTAGCTTGATCTAGAGGGGATGCTCCTGCCTGTGGCAGGGTTTAGAATGAAATGGTTTTCAAGGTGCCTTCCAGCCCCAGCCATTCCACAACATCCTTGTAATTTTACATTGTGCTAGAATCCTAAATTACAGCAGTTTTGATTGAAACGTCAAGGGCTACACAAATATTTGAACAAAAAATTATATCCTGAGAAGACACGTTAAGTCAAGATGTAATTAAATAGAGCAGCTAAGGTACTAGAATATTTGTTCTTCTAGTGTCTTTCTTAATTTGACTGTAGCTTTTACAATACTTTACACACTGTACTTCAAGACTAGTTCTTCCTATTGTTACGGCAGTGATCATTTAGCACACATTTTGGTTGTTGTTTGTAAGGAATTAATTCCAGTAACCCAAACCACACCTGTTTTTGTCAATATTACCTGTCTGCAGCTTTGCCCCTCGCTATGGTTATACAGACTCTGAAAGCAGCAGGGTGCATGGCACAGCATCTCTGAGTGTAATTCCTTCCCAAGACAAATGAAGCCCTCTCACAGCCTTGGTATGACAAAATCTACTATTTCTGCAACTATTCAGTGAATTGCACTGGCTGCTTTCACTGCTGGTGAAGATGAAATTTCTGTTTCCACCTCAAACCAAAGTAGCCTGCTGCCTCAGAAATCAAAGTGTAACTCCTCACAGAGAAAAATATGTGGTCAGAAGAAAATACATGCTCTAAGTGCATATCCCCTCCCGCAACAAATTCTCATACAAAAATTGCACTTCTCTTTCTTCAAGATAACTACCTACAAGGTATCCCCACAAGCCAAGGTGACATAGGAGCATAATCGAAGCTAAAGCGTAATTTCCTCATTAAATAGATATTTCTGAAGGAAAATGGTCCCTACAGGTTACATAAACCCTACAGCAAAACCACCTCAGATTTTGACATCTTGCACGACCTCACAGCATTCTATTGTAATTATGACTTTTCTGTTTTGTCTAATGACTTTTAAAGCTTACTTCTTTCATTAGACAATTAATTCCTGGGAGGTGATCAGAGACCTTTATTCCTTAGAATATATAGGATAGCTATAGGTAAGGTATCCTGAGTTCAGTGTTATCAAATGCAGCATTTACACAACATTAGTCCAGGTGTCTGCTCTGTTTCTTGTAATACTGTAACATCCATCTGACTTGGCTGCCAGTTACACCATGTGGAGTCCTGCAGTACCGGCTCTGTTAGCTTCTAGGGAGAAGCCTCAGGTCCAGTTCCTTAAGGGCAAAGTCATATGAGTTCCTCAGCAGCCAAGCATTTGGAGTTTTCTAGGTTTTCGGTAACTGGCAGAAAACCAGTTTATTTTCTGTAAAGTTATTTGGATTGCAATCACTCTACTTTTCATAAGTTAATAACATTTTTCTTCTACAATGTATTTGCTGGTCTTTGTATGCCCATTTAGTTACATAAGCACTTAAAACCCTATATCAGACTAAGGAAAATACAAAGCTTTGATTATGCAGCTATAACTAATGTTGCATGACGGATTTAGTAAAACGTGATGAAATTTGACCATTACAAACCTGACATCCAGCTGAGGTTCACACATTCCCAAGAGATTTTGGAGAGTGCATAGAGTACGAGTGACCTGAGAAGTGGAATTTGCACACTTGTATGTGATTTAGGTCTTCTGCTCACTTAAGAAATGAAAGAATGCGCCATGATTTCTTCATTCATCCTGTCTCAAATGAGAGAGTAATGAATGTGAAGCTGTTGGAGCGCATCCAGAGAAGGGCCACAAAGATGCTCAAAGGTCTGGAGCACCTCTCCTACGAAGAAAGGTTGAGGGAGCTGGGCTTGTTTAGTTTGGAGAAGAGAAGGCTCTGGGGAGACTTCACTGCAGCCTTCCAGTATGTGGAGGGAGCTCACAAGCAGGAGTGGGATTGAATCTTTACACGGTCTGATAGTGATAGGACAAGGGGGAACGGCCTTACACTAAAAGCTGGTAGTTTTAGGTTAGATGTCAGGAAGAAATTTTTTACTCAGAGGTGGTGAGGCGCTGGAACAGGGTGCACAGAGAAGTTGTGGATGCCTCATCCCTGGAGGCATTCAAAGCCAGGTTGGATGGGATCCTGGGCAGCCTGAGCTGATGGGTGCCAACCAGCCCATGGCAGGGGATTAGAACTACGTGATCTTCAACGTCCCCTCCAACCTAACCCATTCTATTACATGATTCCATGAAATTGCTTGCTGGCCATATCCATTAAGCACATCCTTAGGCACATAAGCGTTGAACATTAACACTTAAGTTCAAAAGAAGATAGTAAATTCAGATTTTAAGATACCTCCGAAAAAGCATTTGGAGAGTAACTGATCAGCAGTTTATGTGAATTACAGAACCAAAACAGCAATGTACAGAGATGACTATGTGACTACATGCTTTTATGCCTCTAATATTATCATTTAATCTTTTTGGAGAACTGAATGATTATTACTTTGTTTGGCAGTATGCTATAATTTTGTGAGTCTTTAGCAAAATAACCTCCCTGAATACATAGCACCAAGTGTTAAATTCACTTGGCCTGGAAATGGTGACATCTGCTTCAGTTTTGATTTTTGGCTTTCAGGGTTTCTCTCACTCTCCACATCAGACATTGCATTTTATCTTTAAGTTTCATTTTTAACAATGCCACTACCAAAATAATTACAACGTCTTTACAGATACTACGGGGGAGACTCAAAACAATCTCCTCCTTTACCTCAGCTCTGCAGACTCAGGGCGAAATACTTGGCTTACTTAGGTTCCTAGATATTTGAAATTGCCTGACACATATTTAATCATTCTTTACTCAGGCATGGAATCCTTCTCCCTCCACTCAAGAAATGCACACCATTTTGACAAAACCTTATAGATAGCAGTGAAGATCTCTATAGGAATTGTATGAAACCTCAACATATCAATAAGAGAAAGCAATTCTTCGAGATGACTGTTTCTAAAGTAGAAGGTAAAAGACCTATGGCTGTTTGGATTTACTGAGCTTGTTAGCAGGACATGAGGAGCTAGGCTGAGCGTAGCCCTAGATGAAAATTAGACATGACAGAGAACAGCAGACCACATTAATTAAACTGCTTATCAATGTTATTTGTAGGGAGGTGATGAACTTGCCTGAATTTCCATAGTGTCAAAGATTTCTCTGATTTGTGATCTTTTTCTTTTCTGAGGAAGAAGCTTACTGGCATATCTACATACCTTTTAAAAAATGGAAGGAAGGCTTTTTATTGCTCTCTTTCTCATGCGATCAAACCTAATTTCCTTCTCAATTTGCTGAGCCACTATCTCCAGTAATTGCAATTGGAGTGTCAAAACTGTTGGCATCTTGAAATAATGGGATGCTGCCCAGTATCAATCTCGTTTCACATTTCTGACAGAAAGCATGATTTCCCTTTGTCTGTCTCATTTGCAGTAACAAACTGCATGATTTCCATTTTCGCTAATAATTTCAATACGCAGAGTTGGCTGACCAACATTTCAGATCCATTCCCTTATTCTTATATTGACATAAATATCCTTTAGGGCCTCCAATGTTTTCATTTTAGTTGTAAAGCAGAAGAACAGAAAGGTTATTTCCTTAACCTGGATCAATCTATGGAATAATTGCTAAATGCTAGTGGAGTCATCTTCTGAAGGGTGAAACACTGATTAGAGTACAGTTAGTAAAACACAGATTGTTTTCTTCTGCTCATAATAATCCTCGCCTTTTGCAGCTGATGACTGTAAATTTCTAAAATTTTTATTCTTTGTACTTAAAATGAAACGTATTTTTAATGTTTTCATACATTGCTTCAGTTTTGGTAATATTTCCCTATTGTCTGCATGCAAAAAAGTTTGGCCTCCTCTTTGAAAACAAGACATTTGGCATTTCCTATTTAAATTTTTGTTTTTAAATAAGGAAGGCTTCACTTTTAAATGAAAGGCAAACATTAGGTTATCTCCATCAATGTAACTTCAGAAAGAATGAAGTACGACTGCTTCACCCAACAAGAAAAATTCCCAAGAGAGTCTATGGCTTTACATTTAAAGCCATCTTTCCTTGCTCTCTGTGGAGTCAGGCCTCTTCTCCTTGACTTCCCCACGACTATCTTGGGGGCCTATCTGTGGGCTTCAAGTTTACCAATATTTGTAAGCGGGTTCCAAAACTGAACTCACTAATAGAAATGTGGGTTAAAATGTGCCAAGTAAGGGGAAATGCTTGTATTCCACGGACTACTTCCCTCCTGACTACATGATCCAGTCTACTTCTGTCTACCAGAGTACACTATCACACTATTTGCTTTCATTTAGCAGAGACTCATACTGTTTCAAAACTCTGTTATCAGAACAAACTATATATTTCAAGCATTCTTCCCAATATCATACAAAAAACAAATAACAAAAAACAACAAAAAATCATCATGCTTTTACCCTTGTGTGTAAAACACACCTCAGTTTGAGGAGAGCCAAACTGGGCAGTACTTTATGCTTATATGCTGATCCACTGCTGGAAACTGATTTATACAAAATATGGGGAAGGTGGCATTAATTAAGAATGTATTTCCCTATTTCCATCTGCAGACATATTAGAAGATGGCAACTTCTATTCTAACTGGGAAGTTTCAGTTATAAGATACAAGCATTATACCATTTGCAACCAGGAAAAAAAAGCAAGCTTTAATGGCCTATTAAGATGACTTGTTTCTTCCCTAAAGAAAAGTTTCTACCACATCGTCATCATGTGACTTCTCTCTGTTACAATAACTGTCACAACATTCTCTTCAAAATGCCTTTTCACAGATTTACAGACAACAATCACCATCCTACTGAGCCAAAGTCAGTTTGTGTGAGATAGAACCACTTAGGTGCTATTGCTGCTTAGGTCATCCTGCCTGCTTTTCTTACAGATGTCATGGCTACTGCAGTAAGGTACACAGAAAAAGATGAGAAAAAATCTGACCCAGACTCACTCTTTGAACAGTCACATAGCAGTTTATACAGTGGAGTTCAGCGTGATACACTTTTCAAGTGGAAAACGCTTGCTGACGAGAAGTTGGAAGAAAGAGCTGGAATACCAGGCACATGGAACACCACCACCAGGAGAAAAGCTACACAATACTGCAGCAGTGGCAGGCAGCAATAAGCCTTTCCCAATCTTTTTTTTTCTGTGAATAAAGCTGACTTTCGCATTCTCCTCATATGCCCTGCAGAATGTGGAATGCAATAGTGTACCTAAACTGAAGATCTGCAAGTCTGCAAGTGACATCTCTGCTATGGCGGAGGGACCTCAGGGAAAACACTGTATTTACCTGTGCTCCGTTCTCCAATTGCAGAATTACAATACTAGTATTGCCTCTCATGTATTTCAATTATGAAATTTGCTGTCTCAAATTTATTTCTAGTTTGTGGCTTTCCAATGACTACTAGAATACAGTCATTAGAATACTATTTACTCAAGACAAACAATCCAAATTAGGCCTACGTGCTGCTTTACAGCGATTCTGTAACGTGTTGACTGGACACTACAATGTGCTGGCTGCAGTTTTCACTGGCCAGCACATTCATGTTCCTCTTGACAAATTTTGCTGAAAGAAACACTTTGTGCTTTTTTTCCTGTATATCTACTGCCACTTATGTATGTTTTATGGAATGTCTTTTCTCAGAAAGCACAGATTCATCTCCAGTTCTACATGGCAAATTTTTCAGTGTGCAAACCAAACCTGTCTAACTTTGAAGTTCCCTTTACACAATAAGATTTTATTCTTTACCTATAGCAATAAGACACAATAGTAAATCCCAATGCACATCATCATCTGTGCTGATACAAAACACGGAAGATATTTAAAACCTATTCTTGAGTGAATTTTTTTTAAATTTAACTTCTGTAGAACATTTTCAAGTGTATCTTTCTGGGGACACAGTTCTCATTCTGATTGCTGATCTTGAAAATAAATTTAAAAAACATTTTTCTAAAAATTATTTACCTTTTTACCTGGAGAAAGGAAAAAGCTCTACCAAAGTTGAATGAAAATGCAGATGTCCAAAACAGACGTTTGACAACAGCATGAGAAGTTTAGATGCGTTTCACCACTGTCATCTCAAATCAACAGCCTTGCAGATAAATCACAGGACTACAGGCCTACCTGCCAAGTCATTTCTGCTTTTAGACCAAGGGTGAGACTATTAGTTTGCCTGCTCTCTGTGTTCCTCAGTTTCCTCAGCTACAAAGGAGCCATAAAAAGACTTCCTGGGTAAAAATAGTTTGACGCACAGTTCATGACGACGCAAAAGCAGCAGGTGCACAAAAGCTGCGTATGAACAAGAGGTTGATGATCCTATTCAGCTAGGTTTATCACTGTGAAAATAAATGAGAGAGGAGTTTATTTAATGATATCTACAGCTAGCTTTCAAAAAGGTTATAATCGGTGTAAACTCAATAATTTCCATAGCCATTATACTACACAGAACTAGATCTACATCACTTTAAAACAAAATGATCACTTGCATTTTTTTCTTCATTTGCTTTTGTTCATTATTTATTTTTTTGCTTTTACCTGAACGATTTTTCCCCCGCAGCAAAAGAAGATAGCTTTCTATGTATAAAGTATTTCACAACAGAATCAACTTTAGGAGAATCTCTTCATCAGTATATTGTCTTGCATCTCTAAACTCATTCAAAGCAATGTTTGATTTGAGGGGAGAATACAGTCCTACAGAATTAGGAGAAAATGTCCTTGCGAGCTTCAGGAGTAACAACTGCTTAATGTCCAGTGGTGTGCCAAGTGCATCTGCTGCTGTTGTACCCAAACTTCATTGTGGGAGCACAATGCCCTATGCTAGAAATACAGTTTCAGTATGTCTATATAAAATAAAATCTATTTCAATTATACATGTAAACATGTAACTATTAAAAATGACGTATAACCCCAATGTCAGGAGTGGTAACAAACATGAAAATATGTTCCAAAGAGCTCTATGTGCTCCTGGCTGAAGAAAGATTATTTGACTGCTCATCAGGTGCTGGAGAGGGAAGTCAATGGACTCACGGCCAACACGTCTAATGAGACAATTATGCCTTCGCAGGATCTTTGTCTTGAATCTCTCTGAATGAATGGTGAGGACACATTTTGTACTGTAACAGAATGAAATGTTGTGTTCTGCTTTCCCTTCTTTCTTGCATGACAGCACCATCTGTTTATAAATACATCACTGGAATGACAGTGCTCTGATGATGTACTAATATAATACATCATCAAAGTGCCATCAGTGATGATCTAATGATGTATTAGAATGCTGTTTATCAAAACCCTGTTGCTTTGATGATGTATAGGTGCAATACATCACTGGAATGTCTTGCACCACTGGCACTTCGCTGATATAGACCTTGTGGGGAAAAATGGGTCCTGTTAGGACTCAGCAAGAGCACAAAATGCAGATAAAAACAGGAAAACGAAGGAAATGAACACTCACACATTCAAATGAATTCTGTTAAGAGGAAATTTCAAAGGTGAGGAGAAAGCAGCATAGACTTCAGCAAACTGAAGTTTCTAATGAAATTGGATTCATCAGCTGGAGAGAGAAATTTGATCACATTATGAGTGGAGCAGGATGAAAAAGGTCAGTAAAAAAAACCCAGTTTGTATGCAATACCTATTTCACAGATCTGAAATCCCTATTCTCTTTCTTCCTTCCCCTCTTGCTCATCTCTGCAAGTAGACTCTGAAAACAAACAAGTAGTTTTAGGCTATGAAGTAGAATAACAATAATCTATCAAGTGCCCCACATGATTCTCAAAGCCAGTTTTGGGACATCTCATATAAAGGTTTATGGGTTTTTTTCCAGCTGGCCCTGTGCTTTTAACTGCAACGCATTTCTTTGTTCACAAGACCTGCAGGCAGCAACCCAGAGTTCTGCACTCAGCAAAGACAAGCTGAAATCATGGACTGTGCCTCAACCGAGACTTTAAGGGATTCTTTCCCAAAAACACAACAAAAATAGTAATTTAGATAATGGACACCATGGTAAACGTCCATCCAGTAGAATTAAAATGATAAAGTAATATTTGGCATAGCAAATATGAATGGAATGGAGTAAACGTGTTGACAGATAAATATACTTTTCACTAAAAGTGCATTATCAGAGGACTCCACTACACTGCGACCAAGAGGTGGGACTTGTGGGCAGACACCTACAGCCCCCAGGTCTAACACAGGCTCCCACAGTGACCTAAAGGTTATGTCACTTGATGTCTGTATGCTTTCCACTGTGATCATCCTTTTCCTCTCACTCCTCTACGTTGCTTTTGCATTCAAGACAGAGTCTACATTAACATGCATTGATCCAGCTCTTAGTATGACAAAGCCCTAATTTCCACAGCATTCCAGTCTTGGATACAAACAGATTATCACAGAATAAATAATTTTAGATTTTATCAATCTATGCAAATCACTTTTGCTTTTGTTTTTATTGAATGAACGAAATGATTTCCCTTGATTTTGAACAGGCTTCCTTAAAAAGACAAAAGAAAAGAGCTCTCTAATACTGCCTGAGAAAAAAAGAATGAAGCATGGAGAATCTAACAGCTGTTCCAGCTGAGAGTTTCCACACCTCTGCACTTAAACAATCTAAGACTTCTTGATTTTTTAATTTATTTATGGTTGTTGTTTTTTTTAACAGCTATTTTTCTTACAGATAGGCAGAAGGCTGCTGAGTTTATTCTGCTGACACGAAGCAGGTCTCATAAATTTTCAACAGCCATCATGGTAACAAGCTCATTTTATTTCTTCTGACCTCATTGTTATTCATTTCAGAGGCTCTTTACAGACTCACAAAGTATTGTTCAAACAAGGGAAAAAAGACTTTGTCAGTGACCTCCACTGGAAAAATGACCAGGAAACAGTAATCCAGCAGGCCCTTTTGGTGAAAGCAGACCATATCACTCACATCAATGCCACAGCCTGTATGTATAGAAGACAAGCACACTACTTCCACAGAAGAACCAGTCCATATCTGCTCCAGTGCTGGAATGCTACAAAGCTTAAGACTAATTCCACTGGAATTACAAATTCCTTACAAATGGAATTATTTTGCTAACTCTAGGCATTCAACTTGATTCTGTTCATATCTGTGTACAGACAGAAACACTCTCTACATACAGATTACAGAGAGCGTTGCATTTTCAGTATTCTGCTAGATTAAAAAATTGTGTATGATAAAAACTAAAAAGCCAAGCTACATTTTGAAAGACTCCAGTTCTCACTAGTTCTGCCCAAGAGGCTGTCAGCCTCCTAAGTCAAGAAACACACTAAAGTCAGAAATAACTTTCCTAAGTATTCTAACTCCCTTTTTTATTTTTCAGAACAATCTTCTTCCACATTACATAAAATAAAAGATCTGCAACACATCTTGTCATTTTCTGTTTATAAACTGTTCTGAAAGAGACACTTTCTGGACTTTGTCACTCAATATTAACTTTTCTTTCTTTCAGCAAATTATTCTCTCTCCGTAGACTGATCAGCTACCAAGTAAAAGTACATTCCACAGTCCTCTTTTCAATTTATTTGACTAGAACATACTGCTTAGCATGTGTGTATTTGAGGTTCCTTGTGTGACAGCAGTGTACACAGATTCTGCAATTAGGAAAAGGAAGGGCAAAAAAGTCATGCCTCATGCATCCAACATACATTTTATGACTGAGTACACAATGTTAACTTAACTCATGGGTCATTCTGTATCAGTAAACACTTATTGCTTCCGGCTCAAGTTTCCAACAGCGACTGCTTTTAGGCACTTAAAATAGCCACTTTTTCAGAGACTAAGTCAGTTTCCTTTCAAAGTTGGGACCTGATAATTTAGACACCAAACTGGAGTGCTGAATAGAAAAACTCAGGTCCTGCTGCTTAAAGGCAGTTAATACAAAGAGATCTTGAACTCTGGAAAGCTGAAATGCAAGTATGCACACTTCTCCACAGAAATTCAGTCACCAAAATAATTACCACATGTTTAATCAACTCTACCTCCAGTAGATGGCTGGAATAACCCTCAGCGCTCAAGACACCAGGCACAGATAATATCTTCTATTGATGCCGCTGATTTAATGGAACAAGGAGACATTTTGAAATTCAGAGTCTTCTCATTAAGTTTGAAGCCTATCACATAGTTCCTATTTCAAATGTAAATTCTACCGCTGCACGGGTTGCAGCATTGCATCTGCTGTCCCAGCTGCAATACTAGAAGCTGTTTGGACAGTTCTGTGCTACCAGAGTTTGACGGCAGAAAGTTTCATCTTTTTTTTTTTTATTAAACCCTCATGTCCATCAAAAATTTTCTAGAGAAAGACAGTACCATTTGTTTCTATTTCACTTAAAAGTGGCAGTTGCAGACTCCAAGGTCATCACAATTCATAAAAACTCTCTTATTTCTATGACTGCTGACCCTAAAGAACTCTTTAAATGTCATGAAGGCTGGAATTGTGGAGAACCATCATGCCTTTACTGTAACAGCAGAAAAAGAATAAGTACCTGGACAGAATGATTTATGTGTGATCTGCTGGAGGCCACTGAGCAGCTCTGAGCTGAACTGGAAGATAGAAAACTAAGCCAGGTGCAATAACAGTCTTGTTAGGGCTCACACGCTTCTTAAAAAGATTTTCACTTACAGCCTCCACCCATATGAAGAGAACGGTCACTTTTTACAGAGGAAGCAGATGTTTCACAGTGTTTTGACAGGACATCTGATTTTACAAATGTCCTGCAGACACATTCCAGGACACGTGGATTTAAAGCTTGCAGGATCACTACCAAAAACACACAGCATCTCGCCTGTGGAAAATAGCGGCAGCCTGAAGGAGCGGCATACTGCTTTTTCTTGTCAGCATCACCTACTGAAACATTATCCAGTACATCCCCTTTGAAGGGCTGAAACTGAATCAAATATTGGCATTTTGGTTGGTATTTGAAGGAATACGAAAAGATTCTGCATTCAAATAACAGAGCAGCCCAGGTGTGAAGAACCTGTAGTTTAAAAACATTTTACTTCAGCCAAAGGTGAAACAAAGTGACTCGTACTCAGCACAGAATTCAAGATGATTTTTACCATGCTATGTCTAGCCAGAAACTGTGCTACCTGAAGGCTTCAGTGCACTGACAATGAATGGAATTCTGTGAGGTTTCCATCTTAGGGCTTCTTCTGAATATTTAAAGCATCAGCAAGATCTCAGACTCCTCTTGGCATCAGACCCACGCTGCTCTGCTCTCATACCCTAAATAATTCAGCACTACAGCTACAAAGCAACCAGGGCACAGGGGTGTCTAACTGGGCTGTGTGAAGCGCTGGTCAGTGCCCTCCTGAAACCAGTAACCCAGCTACAAGTTCTTCAGCAGGTAAAACGAGGTGTCACCCTGGATTTTTGTATTGCCCACGTGTAAAGATCTGCCTTGTATTGTAAAACTCCAATCCTGATTGTTAAAAGACAGCGGAAATCCTTAGAAGAGTGAGAACCATTATGATGTGAAATAGATTTCTGGAATAGCAGTGATTTACTTGGAGGAAAAAAAAAAAAAAAAAAAAAGGATAACCAATGCTCCAGTGGTTTGATATCTGTGATTATTAGACCAGGTCAAACTTAAGATCACCTAAGTTTCTGTTGTTAATTTCCAAGAGACTAGAATATAAAGAAGGAATGAGGTTATAGTTAAATGAAAGCAAAACGGCCCAGCTGAAGGGCAATGCTTGTAGAAAAGATTTGAAAAAGGTTTTTCTTTCAGAAAAATCCAGAGGCATACGAAAACTTCACATACAACTAAATCAATGATTTACTACCTCATTTCATTTTTAATTTAATGGTTCTGTTCATTCATAAAACAGAAATACTACAAGGTGAAACACAGACTGAAATTTAAACAGCTCATTAGAGTTACATATTATTTTGTCTCTTAAATATATTGCTTTGTCAATGAAACATGGTGGTTTATGTGAGATCTCTACCAAGCTGCTGCTTTACAGTTATTTGAGTTTGATTTTACTGCACAGTTCTCTGATCTACATGTACATAATTTTGTTTACATGTAACACACTCATTGGTATTACAGTGATTTGTAAGGTATTTTTATTGATTTCACTTTACAAAAAAAAAAAAAAGAGTCAGAATGAAATTAGTCCTAACAAAAAGAAGACGATAGGGAAATCTTCAGAGCTTTCTCCACAGAAAACTTATTGAAAAGAGATACGATTCAGAAAAGCGTTTCCATTTTCGCATTTCAGTTTTATCTGAAAAAATTTGATCGTTGAAAATATCTGATCAATACTTGTCATTTCTCATTTGTCATTTCTCAATAGTTGAAGGAATTCATTACAATGCAGAACTGAGGACTACCGAGATAATTAAGTGGATGCATCTAATCCATAAAGATACTATAAGCAAAATGAATTATTGGGTTTCTAGCCCTTTGAAGGTAGAAATGACATTATTAAAGCAGATCAGATTCTAATGAATGCAGAAAACAGGTTGACTTCTATCAAATTAGTCCTCAGGTTCAAACTACTTTCTTTTCTAAGTTTCACAACAACTTGCCACATAACCCAAACGCAAAGCTTGATTTGAAGGACCACAGTAATTTGGAATTTTACATATGGGAGAAAGCATGATGAAATGTGTCATTAAACCTCCATTAAATAATAAACAAGCTTTCTAATAGCTCTGCTAACTAATCATCTGTTTTACATAGCTCTGTATACCAGCAAAATGATTACAGCAGTGGGGCAGAAGCAAGCAGAGCAGACAACAATTCACAAAGGATTACATCGCTACACCTCAGCAAAAGCTCCTCTTGCAGAAAAAGAAAATGGCACAAACCAACATCAACATTCAGGAGCTCCCCTTCTGTTTAACAAAGCAAAGTTCAGGAATTCACTGGGACTTTAATGGAGCTCAGTGAAATTACCCCCACTGCTTGTCTAGCCAATTATTTTTCAGATAATGCAAGCTATTTCATACAGTTTATTTTTGTTAAACTGCATCTGCAAAGAGAGCAGAGGAGCACACTTGCCACCACATTAGCACATATGCTAGGAAACAATACAATTAAAGCAAGGCAAGGCTTTTGCTACTAAGAGATGACAGATTTAATTTTAACAAGAAGAACATCAGCCACTGTTCTATCACTCCTTACACCCAATCACAAATAAAATTCATGAAAAAAGTAAGTACGAAATGAACAGAAAGCAGGAGCAGACTATTTTTGCAGGATTCAAGTCCGAAACTAACACAAATTAGTAAACTGAAATAGCTGGTTATAAGCTCACAGAAACGTAAAGTGCTATTACAGAATAAACCAGACTTGCTTTGTGTTAATGTACCCATCACCTGAAGTCCTCTGCTTCCAGACATTTCTCCAAAACTTTCCTCTCGGGTGGCAGTGGCAGACAGAAGACTGAGCAGACAATCAGTCAGAGCAGCCAGAAGACTGTCACTCCTACAGCAAGTTTATCAACAAGAGTCAGCACTGGGTACAGGAGGTGCATTCCTGTTCTAGCTTCAGCTGGAATGCAATTGTTTTCTTTAGAGCATCTTGTATGACGTTATGTTTTTTGGTTCCAGGACAAAACCCAATAGATTTAAACTCGTGTTTATAGTTGCTGCTTAGCAGTGTTGTACAGAGCTGTGGCCATTCTCAGCAAAGGGCCTGAGGAGCTGGGAGAGAACAGAATGAGGACAGCTGACTTACACTGGCCAAAGGGATATTCCATACCGTATGACAACACGTGGAAGGAGTTTTGAAGGGCGTAGGAGCTCATCCCTCTCTTTCATTGCCTGGGGGCTAGCTGGGCATTGGTTAGGCAGCAGTGAGCTCATGTACCACTTGTTATATACATTCATATGCATATAGATACGGCCATAACTATTATCCTTTTCCTTTTCTCTATCTTAATAAACAGTTTTATCTCAACCACAAGCTCTACTTCTTTTCCCAATTCTCTCCCCCATCCCAGTGTGAAGAAGGGGCAGTGCTGAGCCACCTGCTGGGTTAAACCACAGCAGTTCCTTTGTTTGCTCTTTCCCTGTCCTCCACCTATATGCTTACCCTGCCCTAATAGAAAACACTTCAAAGAATAGCAAGAGCTTGGACCCACAGCATCACCAAATACCCCAATCAAAACAGCTAATATACAGTATAATGCCATACAGCCCCTCAATCACCATAAAGATAGTGAACAAGGCAGCACACAGCTGAATGTTATCAAGAATAATGTGTTGAATAAGTTCCAAATGTTTGTTTGTTTTTCTTTTTCTTTAATGGTGTTTTGTTAAGCTTTTGAATAATTTCTTCTAGGTCACCAAGCAATTGAAATACGTGTACTTGAAACTTCAAAATATGGCTGGCATTGTGCACTAACAAGGCTGTGTTATATTTGATTCGTTAGGCAGATTTATTCTGCTGAAAAACAATATCACAAGACTGTTTTTGCAACTATAATAAAAGTAATAATAATGCTGACAAGTTTCTCTTATTTCACTTTCCATAAACTGAAATCTGTGTTAGCCAATCAGAGTATGATTACATTCTATTTCGAGACTTTTTCATAAAAGCAATGCAATCAGTTGGTAAATCAATAAATAGGAAATAAACTTCTTTTCGTAGAAAAAAATAATGCAAACCAGTATTACTGGCATATGATATGGACTGATACTTTTTGGCATGTAAGAAAATCAACATAAATCTAAGGCTTCCAACTGCACTACAAATTAATCCATATATTTATGCAGAATGAGTAATTTTCACTGAAAATATACTTAACAGAAACCAATACACCTCTCTGACATAACAGTGTATTACATCTGTAAATCAATGTACCTTCCATACTGTATAATGTAATAAAACCAATGAGATTTTTATGCAAAATCCCATATTTTACCCTTAATATAATCTATTACAAACAACTACTGATGCATTCAAAACAATATAGGGTTTATTTGTTTAAAATCTGCATTGCAGAAAAAAGAAATTCAGCCCTGTACAAAGTATGCACACATCCTACTCAACAGTGGTACACTACTGCAATCTTACCCACGATTTTGGGATTCAGATGCCCTTTGTGCTAGTCATCTACTGAATGACTCTGCTACTTTGACTTTCCATACCTGTGGAAATGTTAGAGGTAGGAAGATGCTATAGCTAAAGCCATTGCACAAGACCAAAATAAAACAAGCCTAATTTCTCATAAATCTAAGAATTATAAAGGCTGGAACAGATCTGAGAATTCTGATGCATCTATACACTTACGTGAAGAGTATAAGAGCAAAACAGAACTACAGACCTCCATGAGCCCAGACTGGTTTCTTACGTTCATCAGGTAAGCCACTAGATCAGTATTCATGAGCTTCATGGCAACAACAACAGAATATCAGAATAGGTTATGTTTAAAGCCCCAAACAAAATTAACTTGAAATTCAAGCGCCGCACAGGAAGGCCTGAGCTGAGGAGCAGCCCGGGGCATGGCGGGCTCAGGAGCCCTGGAAGCAGCTGCACGCTCCTGCCCAAACAAAGCCTGCTCCATGTTTCCCAAGGATGTCTAATCAGAGCGCCCAAGCAAAGCTTGCACATTCTGAACCAGCAGCTGGAGTTACTGACACCCAGTTTTGTCAGCTCTACGATACGGCATTCGAAGTTCCATTGCATCCCCCAGTTACAATTTCCCACGCGAGCTGATCAGACCATCTCTGTTACACACAAATCTAAACAGAGATGAGTTTCACAGCGGTCTGGAACAAACCTCAGAGTTGTGCTTCTGCACCTGCAGCAAGATGCTATTAGACAACAAGGGTGAGGAGCCATTCGATGAGTCCCTTTCATGCCTCTGGCTAAGTATGTGAAAACACAGATCAGAGATCCAAAAATGTGCACAGATGCTCTTCTCCTCCTCCCCAACAAAAGTGCCAACGTGGATAAAGGACCTCTTTTTCTTGTCAGTCAGGAATTATCCTTTTTTTTTTTTTTTTTCTGAACCAGTTCTAAGATGTCATCCTTTCATTTTTGACTTACGGCTTAAAAATGGCTAACATAAGTAACAAAGCTGCGTAATAATAATCCCAAAGTTATTCTGGCCAGAGACAACATTCAAGCCTAATTATTGATATTAGCTTTTAGTGACATCAAAATGAAATTCCAATTTCTAACTGCAATCTAGTGTGTGTGAGTGGTAGAGACAATTTATCATGGAAGAAGAAAAAAATGGTACATGCTGTCACATCATGTATCATATAAGTATTAAAATTGCTATGGAAACTGTGCACTTTTTATAGAGTAGGCACATAAAATTCACATAATATGTCAGAGAATAAGTTACTACTGTCCTGAGGCTGTAATAAGATCTACGCCCTTATTAGTGAAAAGATTTGACAGATTTTGTTTATAATGAATACTTGTAGCCAATGAGTTTGAGTCAAAGTCACCCTATTTTGACCCATCCACTTGCTCGTAGGTTTCTGTCCCCCTTAGATACAGGGAGAGTAGGGAGTAATATAATTTCCAATGGTTATTAGATTCCATTATAGTCACTTTTGATACGACAGGGAAATTGGCTGTATCCAGGCACTATATTCAAAATTATTAGGAGAAAATACCTTCTTAGCTTTGGATCTGTTTCTTTTATTATGCAGACCTATTCTTAGCATTTATATGCTTTATTTATGGTTTTTTGGAAGAAACAAAGAAGATTAAAATTTAGGATTCATTTGATAAGAACGTAAACAGAGAAATCTAGGTTTTAAACCAAAATGCTTTAAAAGCATTTCCTGTGAATAGCCTAGATTCTGCAGCCCTTTGCCACCCTGATCTGTGTGTGACATGTTTCACCTTGATTGACAGCATCTCTGATGGGTTAGGCTGGAGAAAAATGAGCTTGTTTAGAAGAGCAGAAGATAGTACAATTAGGTTTTGCAGTCCAGCAATACAGTGACTGGTGAAAGAAAGCAAAGTGGAGAAAAAATGGTTGTACATGCAACACCCCAGGGTGCAAGGGTACATTTATCACCTTGTTTTATATGACATAGTGGATGAATGTTGATGGCGATTGTCAGCATCAATGTCAGTGAAAGCAATTCCTCAAGTAAAAGAGTTTGTATTAAAAGACTCTCCATCAGGAGGAAATTCACATGATTACTTTATAGATAAACAGCCTACAAAATGGAGCAAAGGGACAACTGTTGATTAAAGGTCATTTTTTCACTTTGTTCTAAAAGTGGGCTTCTCTTGACAGAAAGCAGCGTACCTGCAGTGAGCATACAGCAATCAGACTGAAACTTTTGAAAACAAGGCATTACAAAGCCAGTGCAAAATGAGAGCACTACCAGCAACAAACTGATGTTATCTCAGAGGTATGCAGTGTGAAGAGGAGGACTGCATGACATGTAAAAACACTGTACATTACACTGTTTTACAGTAGTCCATTACTGTTAAACCATATCATATTAACTGAGTCCATATATAGCATCTGCCACTGAAACCGAAAACAACTCCTGGATATTAGAACTGCAGAGATCAATATTAACTTCTACAAAAAAAACCTTCATTGCCTATTTAAACAACTAAAGAAAAGTGACACTTAGCAATTAAAAATCAAGAATCTAATGCAGAATTAGGATTGCCTGGCGTTACTTCTCACAATCAGAAAAAAAGGAAGCATGTAATTCCAAATGTTTGAGGATCACCAGCCTTATAAGAGCACTGGAGAATACAGGTGGACTCACCCAGCCCCCACTATACATTCCTCAAGCAACACTCCATTGCATGTACGTGTTCTACCTGGACTGAACAGGAACTATATGTTAGTGTTTGCTGTGCTCCTCACACGCGGCACCACAGGACCTTGCATATACAACAGTCTCCATATTCCTCCATATAATGCTGTAAAATGCCATCTTTATTCTTCTTCTATTCTTCTTCTATTCTATTCTTCTTCTATTAAAACCACAGCCTACAGTCACCTTTTCTCTTCCCCCCTCTGACAGCTTCTAGGACACCAAGGTTGGGTCCTTTGGCTGAAAGAACCTTCACATCATGAAAGTGAAATGAAGCACGCAAATGCTGTTTCTGCCAATGTAATATTGAGATCATAAGCAGTGCTACATCTATCCCTCAAGCAGCCTTCCAGACTGCTGCATGCCAGAGTGTGCCTTTGCTGAAGCGCTGTTTGATCCCTCTACCCTTCAAATACAGGTACCCCCAGCACAATGTATTTAGGTATTTCCTCTGGGCTACTTCAAGGTCTAGGGAGACAGGGAGGTGATGTGTGTGACTGTGTTCACCTCGTTCATTTCCAGAACATGACATTTTTCTCATATCTGCACCCACACATCTGAAGAGACAGCTACTGAAGAAGCATAAAGGTAGATAAGTTGACCATGCAACGTTTCAAACTTCCATTGGGTAAGGGTATCACCTGGACCAGTACAAAGGAAACAAACACAGATTTCATTTCTCAAACTTTTTCTACTAAATAATTTCTACTTTCCTCCAGCCAGGAAAAACAAACTTTTTGGAAAAAAAAAAAAGTGCTTCACTGAAATTTCACTTTAAGGATTTTAATTTTTATGAATGTCATACTTGCATTTATCTATACCCTCTATTAAGTGCACAGCACTCACTTTTCAATATATTTAAAGAAATTTAATGACTTTAATAAACTTAAAGGGATGCTATGTCTGTTCATTCCGTAAAGATTGTTTATTTCAGGAAATAAAGCATTTTGAAATGAGTAATATGACTTTTAGAGTTATGACTATCTCATTCAATTAGTTTCTGTAATTATTGTCATTTCACACAGTATATGCAGTACTAAAGGAGAAAATACATTTTCAGGAATTACAGTGTAGGTGTACAACTGTTATTGTTAATGAGCCATAAACTTTAGTCTCCTGCTCTGTTAATTCATGCCAGCGTAATGTGAATTGGCAAAATAAGTCGACAGTCATAGTTGGACAAATAATGTTGTATTTCAATATTTTCTAGGAGATTGTTATTCCCTAACGCATTTTGTTGAATTTATTTTTCCTCTGTATTTTAGAGCATCATCCTACTAAAAATATGTTATAACAGACTCAATATCAGAACAACAGCAAATTCTCACTGCTCCGGCACAAGCTACTTCAGTTATAGAGGAATTTATAGAACACCTAGTTTTGCTTTACCTCAGTTTCAAAAACATACTGAAGAACAAATTGAATGCATCCTTAGGTCTTTGCAACTCATGGTCTTAGGCTTCTATTTACATCAGTGAGTAGCAGCGGTCAGTAGGAGCAGATCTCTGAAATCGGTGCAGGGGTTGCTGCTTGCCTTTCAGGAGGGGGTAGGAGATGGAAGCATAAGAGAAGTCTTAAAACTAGCTTTAGTCTGATCTCATGCCCTGGGGGGAGAATGTCTTCCGGTCAATTTTCATCTGGTAAGTATCGAAGTCATATTTCACAACTGCTCCAAACCAAAGCTCACCAAAGGCAGAAATGAGAAATTTCCTTCATATACACATTCCCACCTCAGCTCAGACAGATGCCCAAATCAAGACCCTTTAAGGCCAATGAAAGAAATCAAAGGATTTTGGATCACGTTCTTAAAACATTTGAGAATAATTAACACACTGCAGTACCACATGTTCTCCCCTTCCAGTACGAGAGCCTCCATGCTCACAGTATGAATTTCGAGAAAAAAAAAACCCAAACAAAAAACCATCCAACATTTAATAAGAGTTGAGCAATCACATGTATATGCACCCAAAAACTCAGAGGAAATCTAGTGATTTTGATGAGTGATTTTCACTCACAGTTCACGTTGTCCTGTATCTTACAACTTGGGAATGCCTATCACTTCACAAGATAGACTCTATTATAACTCCTGATAAGATGCTCTTAGGTAGGCAATACGCATGCATGACAGATTGTGGATGGGGACAGTATTGAAAAGGAAGAAAGAAAAATCGATTGCAAGTATCATCTTCTACATTATCTCTGTAAAGTAGGTAAATAATGACAAAGAACATGCTTTATACAGCAAAAGTCTGCAACTCTTTAGCATCTCCAGAAGCTGGCACTGAACAGTCAGACTGGATGCGCTGATGAGTGCGTGTCTGCTGCCTTGTGGATAGGTGTTGTCCCTTTAAGCACGTCATGATGAAATATCCACCCTCTAGAAATATGACAAGAATCAGACTGTTGTTATATCACTCAAAAGGAAAAGCTTTGATCAGTAGTTTCTTTGCTTCGAGTTCAGGAAATCACTGTTGACATACTAAAATTAGTGAAGGACAACAGCTTTATTTGTTATACAAATACAACTTATATTTTTTCACTTCTATATAGGCCTTTATTATACAACATCCAGGGCTTAAGTTCAACTTTTTACTGGATTTTCTACTCTGTGAATATTACAACAGCAAGAAACGTCCTTAGTGCTATAATCGCCATATCCTGTCCCTATCCAGACAAAGCCCAGAGCTTCTCACAGTGAGCTGGTTCTTCACCATAAGTGATATTTGCCCATATTTCTCTCCTTAGGCCATGACAGAGCAATGTGGAAAGGCAGGCAAATGAATATTTTCCAAAAGCAATCAGGTATTTTGGAATGATCCATGTTTTGCATTTGTTATGTAGGTCACATTCTGAAGCAGGTTCTGAGAATGGATATTCAATTAAATAATCAATAAAAAGCTGGAATATTGAAAAAAAAAAAAAAAAGAACAACATCACCTGTCATTTTTGAAAAGCTTAGCTGCAACGTGCATATTTATGCATTTGTATGAGACCTGTGCTTAATCGAACACACTTGTTCTCCTGGCTTTTACAAGGACTGTTACACAGGTCTCAAAGGTATAAAATTAGTTGGAATAATGCAAAGATACCACTAGCATTAAATAATTTCAGAAGCCATACACATTGCTGTGCTTTTTGTGTCTCTGCACATTAAAGAACCGTAGAGTTTGAGCACTGTCAGTCTCAGTAGCAGTTTGTTCAGCCTCTGAGAAGAGAAGCCAGGTGGGATCTTATTCAGAAATGCTCCCACTGCCATCCTCCATTCTTTACTCTTCAGATACCTTCTAATTAAACAAAATTATTTCTGGCACTGGAAAGCATAACATCTGTCTCTGCTTTTCATGCACCCCACTTAAGGTCCATCACAGGTTGGTGAAGATAGAGTAGAACCCAGCAGGAGGAAAGCAACAGGAAAGGGCTTTGGGTTCCTTTCTTAACCAGTCTTGCAATTCCAACACACCACACGTGATGGAGAAGGGAGGAGTAGCAGATGTTTTTCTACACCGCAGGCTGAAGCAGCAGCTGCTGAGGGGCTCTGCTACATCCCAGGATCAAAATTTGGCTCCAACCTTCTTCCCTGCTTTCCCTTCACACTCCACTCTAGAAAAATGAGAGCAGAAAGCATCTGCAGGTTATGAGAAAGCAAAAGACAACACAAACTTGACTTACTGTGCCTGTATCATAGCTAGGGTTAAAACTCTCCATTTCTCAGTTGCCCCTCCATTAAAAAAGAATCCAGTAAACAAAGTAAATGAAAATGCACCAAGTTTTCAGCATGCAGCTGCTATTCTTAATAGATTCAAATCTGAAACCCTGAAATTTACATTAAACACGGAGTAACAATTTGAGTCACTCTCTCAGAAATACCACAAAATTTCCTATGTAATCTTTTTTTTTATATTCACTGAATCACCGAAGATAAATTTTCAGTCACCCACTTTGGCAGCAGATGAATTGTACTGAGGACAATGAATGAGTAGAAATGAATGGATCACATTCTGTGTGCCTGAAGTACCGAGCTCCGAAAAACAAGTTCAGTTCCACCTAACAAAGCTTACACACTAAGCTTTTCCACATGATCATCCCTTCCAATCTCTACCCTTATTCTTATCCTTTCATTCCATATGAATTCTCTTAAACTGAATTTCTACTGCACATTTATGCAGAATAATGAATATTCCATGTTAAATACGAGTGTCTCAACTAACAGATGCTCTTATCAGCGAAAGCTGCATCTAGGTGTAAATATATCCTCAAAGGAAGTTTGCAACATACAGGAACTTAGATTAAAAATAAATATTAAAAAAAAAACAAACGTTGGTCCCACTGAAGCATGAGACTGAAAATGCACTCGAGTCCCACCTTCCTTCAGACAAAGACGGCTTTTGAAAGTAAGAGTTTGCCCAGGTACAATTTCAGAACAGAGCCCTGGTCTGGTTCAGGCTTTTGTGCATACCCAGGGAGTTCCAGGCAGCAGCATGCCAACACACAGAATTATCAGCACATCAAAGGCATTATATTCATCAAACCTTGCCACAGCACATTTACTAGCTGTATGATGGATGTTGTTGTAGCAAACAAGGAACACTTTGATGTACATGGCCTTCTTTGATTAATGAGGGCTCTTGGTGAGAAGCTGCATATGGAGTAAATTACTCTTTTTAAAAATGGCTGATTTGCACTATTGTACTAATTATGTCACGAGCTCAGAGTCAGCTCCAGATTCAGTCACCCAAAAGAAAGGAACAAGAATACCCACAAATACCTCAAGCTTTTGCTACATACACATATCAGCACAAAATCCTTATTAACTTAATAACTTCTTTTCTTCCTGCAAAAGAGCACTGATGACTATTTTTTGCCTCCTGCAAAAGTTTCTGGAATCTAGTCCCTAATCTGCTTCTCTGAAATAAATGCAAACTTTCTGTTAATTCCATCGCATTTTAAGAACAACATAAGGTCTTTAGAAACATTTTAATCTCTCTCCCCTCCCCCCCCCCAAAAAAAAGGCAAAACAAAGGCAGAAGGGATCACAATGTACAAAGTCTGCCTCTTAAAAACATTTTCTAGATTAATTTTACCAGCTAACAAACCACTACAGACTGAAGTTATTCCATTAGCCTCAATTCTCTTAGCATGTGGTGCCTTAAGCAATTTATCCACTTAGTTGTAAGAACAAATAAGTATTTTCAGAGCGTTAACACTGAATTACTTTCTTCAAATTTTGAACAGTAAATATTTTATTGTGTTAATTAAGTATGTTTGCAGACTGCGGTCTGTTATTACCAATGACAGAACCAGTACTTTGTTTGGGATCCCACGCTACCCATCCCATCCAATTCCAATATTTATTACTGGATGTATTGAACAAGATGAAAGAAGGAGCAAACGCAGCATGCCTGTGTGTGTGATGCTCCACTGAGGAGGAAGTGATTTCTTAAGTGCACTTTCCCTTAAGATGTTCAAATTTAATTCAATTTTGGTTTCATAATTTAACATCTTTACACTACACTCTTTTCTTCAGTCGCATCACAGCATATTAATTCCAAAAAAGGAAAATGAAAAGGCATAACCCACATTAACCCTATGGCTCAGGCAATAAAATATCAACAGATGCCATGCTATGTCACACAGGGAGCCTTCTCCTGTTTGAACGTGCAAAATTCAGGTGAGTGAATGTTTAATACAAAATGAACCAAGCTGTTTACATCTAACACCTATTTGGTTTCACCTGCCTATAGCATCTTGCAGCTTTCTATGGACTATGGCAAGACAGCTCACAGAACTGAATGAGATGTGAGGGGGGCAAATTACAGCAGAAAAAGATTCTTGTGTAAAGTCAAATGCTTAGGAAATGAAAGATCATAAGCATACTGTGCACATAATCTGCACATCTGTCCTGAGAGAGGTCAGTCACATTGCCATTCTTCTCCAGGTTTCCAATGAATTGCTACAGGGAAAAAAATGTAAACTGATTCTGTGCAAGTTTTATTTCCTACATCAACAGTAACATTGCTTTCAATGTTTTTTCAACACAAGTTTTTCATTGCAGTTTCCTGAAAACATAATCCAGAATTCCTGCACCATCAGTAAAGCACCCAGAGTCAGAATGCCTCCAGAGTGCTTAGGAGGTAACAAGTTGCAACTTTCTAAGCTGCTCTAAAAAGGCATTTCTCTTGCCAAAGAACAAAATGGAAAGTTTTTGTTTGTTTGTTTTTTCCAAAGTCACGTTGAATTTTATGCTTACATTCACAAGGGGAAATTATGAGGGAAAGCAGTTGTGGAAGAAGGGCATTCAGCCCTTTGACAGGTCTCCCTGAACATGCTTCTGAAAGGTTAGGAGCTCACTCTGGGAAATGGCACTCACAGTGAAATATAGTGCTGTCACTGGACAGCCCACAAGGAGTTCCATGAACTTAGTCAAAATTTTTGTAAAATGTCACATATCAGCATCAAAATAATTCCAGGCCTGCTTACAAATTTATCAGGCAGGTGGAGCCACACAAGATGTCACGCAGAATAAAACAGAAATTCCTGTCTAGAATTCCTGTCTGAACAGCAGACCATATAAAATTCTTGGTACTATTAACATGGAAGAAAAAAAGAACGCAGAACAGTATAAACAATGACTACATATTTAGCAAGAATGCTCCTCTGGTGCCATTCCAATTCCTGAGCTATTGGATCTGTTTAATATCAGAACACATTTTTTAAATGGGTTAAAACATCAAGGATAGACTAACAAACATAGGACACACTTTATATTGTCTAGCAAACAAACAAACAAAAAATCCAAATAAAGTTTTTTAAGCTTATTTGGAAGCTGCTGATACCCTGAACTTCATTCTACTTCTCCTCCATGTGTGCAATACTGCTCCCCAGAACAGCTCAGGTAACTTCGACTTCAGTAGAAGGTGAGCACAAAGCCTGTGTCATGGTCCTTGAGACTAAGAACAGCTGAACTAATTTGCGTTAATGTGGTTTCAGGGCTGGTTTAGAAAGCACTTGGAACATTTGGTTGCAATGCAGAAACTGAACTAAAGGTAATGCACTCTCAACCTGCCAGTAGTAGAAGACTTCTGCTCAGTCACACGGACAATTTTTGGACAAGGTTATGCAAGCTAACCAACAAAACAAAGCCAACCAACCACAGTCCCCAGATTGATTTAAATGGTATCCCAAAATCTTGCTTAAATTTCAAATCAGTGTGAGAATGATTCTTCTCTACCCATAGTTTTCTCTAAATTCCCACCAGCCAAGTTGACCAAGTGTGTGTTCCACATTACAACCTTTCTCCTCAGAAATTTTCCAGACAGAATGCTCTTGTTCAGAACTCTGTTAAGTCAAAGCTCAATATTTCATCTGGTTGTAATTCCTAATTCTAAAACATCTGCTCACAAAAACTTTGCTATTAACTTTACATAATAAAACTTCATGGCTTTTTTTTTCAATACTTTTGCTTCCCAAGTATCTCTACCATTCATTTCCCACATTGCGTACTAAATGAATAAATTCTTCAATCAAAGAAAACTGGAAATCCCATAGAGATACGTTCTCAGGCTAGAATATTCTCAGCAGAGAAATGTTTAATTTTTTTTTTTTTTTTAATTAAAAACATTTCAAAAAAAGGTAAATGAAACCACGAAGGACACAAGTTATGTTAGAAGACAACCATGACTTGTGCTGAGCCCACAAAAGCAAGCAAGGAAATATAAAATGCAATAGACAAAATGATTCAATGCTGACCTCACATCAGTTGTAAACTGCTGGATCTGCGTGCTCCAAAATCATTCATTTGGCTTCAGGGCATTTTAAATAATGCTTTGATGTTGAAATTGCTACAGTACAGTTGGAAAATAGCAAATGTTGAATATAAAAAGCAGAAAATAAAAGCAAATTGGGTAACTGCAAGCTGGTAAGTCTAACAATGAAACAAGTTTTGAAGGGAGAAAAATTAAGGATAACAGTTAAGAGGACGTCCTCTAAATATACTGGGACAAGAGAGCTATAAATACTGAGAGGCAGTTGTAGGAGAAGGACAAGCAGCTATAAATTAACTGCAAGTTTAGGCGAGAAATTAAAGAGGGCTTTTACCCATAAGAGTTACAAGGCTCTAAAACAGCTATATAATTAAAACAAAAACAAACACTATGTAAGATCTTTTCAATTCCTGCTAAGGAGAAGTATTTTATGCAGGAGCAACACTGGGTTTGGACCAGCTGCAGTTGCAGAGGAACAGACGCAGGAACTCTGGTGGGATCTTCCAGTCACACATACCAACCAGATTAGTGACTGTATTGGAGCTCAGGAACACATCCTTTGGTGGTGGCTGCCCACCCAAGCTGCTCATAACAAAATCCTGCCCTCATAAGGAGTGCAACTAATCATACAGGTCCTGGTCAAGAATGCGTAAGACGTGCTGTCATCATGGAACTGCAATCCAAAACAGCAGGAAAGCAGCTCATCATCTGAAAGCAAGATAACAAGCAAGACTGCCCTTTGCATTACCATCCATTACCATATGCCCTTTGCATCACCATACCAGTGCAAGGCACTGTACTGGGGAAAAAAAAAAAAAAAAAAAAAGCACTAAGGCAAAACAAAAAAGAGAAAACACACACACACACACACACAAAACCATCCAAAACAAAACACAAATTTGGCTGGCTTTGACTATGACAAATGAATAAGCGAGAGGTTGAAACCTCGAGTAATTAACATCTTTTCCAAATACAGCCATCCTCCACACCTTTTCTCAGGAGTGTCTCAGCAGTACCATGCATTGCCCATGTTTGATCTGCTATAGTGAGACACGTGAAGGGGTTCCTGCTGCAGCTCCTGAGACACAGTCCTACAAAGGCCTGGGCTTCATTCCAGTACTGCAAGGAAGTTAATAAGGCCATTTACAGTTTACAAACTACTTCCCCTTGCACTGACCATTGTAAGCCTCAAGCAAAGCTGTCATGAGGCTTTTGTAGGGGAAACCTTAAGGGCTTTGGTTAAGGTTTGCTGTCAGAAAGCTGCTTGAAATGAATTCAAATCACCAGGCTCTCTTACTGAAGGTCAAACACAATGTTTGCAGCCGGAATTGCCGACACAGTAACAGCACGAGGGGAAACATTACGGCCCATCTGAGAGGAAGACGCTGGCTGCTTTGTTAGGGGTTTGCACAAAAATGTTGAGGAGGTGGAGTAATGGCAGGCATGGCTGCATTAATGGAAGGCTGCAAGCCGCCTGTCAGAGAGGTCAGACTATGAAGCCTTCTACCTTCAAAACAGCACTTAGCCCAGATGCCTGAACTGACTTGAAATGCTGAGGGGAGAGGCAGCTGTTGCCAGTGCTGCAGGAAGAAGCAAATCCAAACTCCTCCCCGCTTTCCTTGCCCTACAACAGGCAGGTTGTCCCCTGGAAAGAAGGGAGGCCTCCCCAGCCAGCAGGACGACCCCACTGAGCACCTCAATAGCCACAGGCTAACTGCTCCCACTGAGGCTTCACAGGGCAGAAGGGAAATCTCCACACTGTGCTCCTGCCCCACAAGCTCTCTTGCCCAAAAGCATGCAGTGGTGAATATCCAGTTGCTCCTGTTGCTTCCTGATGAGCCAATTAACTAAGTTGCAGTACAAGGCTCTACAGCATGAATGCCTGCATCCATTGCTGAACAGGAACTGATGCCTTATCATCCTTCCCTAGACATAACTTATAACATGCTGCTGAGGACATAGCAATTTCCAGAAGAGATTTTTTTTCTTAAATAATTCATATTTTAGGCTCAGCCCTGGCCACAGGCCCAGATCCAGGACTTTTCTCCCTTTTCCAACCCCAGAAAATACAGTTGCAAAGAAAAGCACAAAGGAAGATGCATCAGTTTTGCCCGCTCACCATTTCAGTTCTGCTGAATACATTTTTTGACATCTTTCTAGAATAGGTAACTTAAACATTTGTATTAAAAAACTGGATTCCTATTCACAGTGGCCAAAGCTTCAGTTCTAAATGAAAGCCAGCATTTTGCAGAGGAGCAGCAAATCTGGTACCTGTATGTGCTGGAACATGCCAGCTCAGCAAGTTCTCACTCCCCATATCCCCAGAAGTGAACAAGAATAATAAGATTGGCCACTGGGACCAGAATCAATCTCTTAAATATGATTTGGAGAACCTGAGTCCTCTCTTATATTTTCCACAAATTATATTGTGCCTTATTGAAAGCAAAATCACATCAGCATTTTCCATATTTTATTGGTGTATAATAAGAAACTAAGACTATCAAAACAAAGCCAGACACTAGCTCACAGGTAAGGAAAAAAAGAATAAAAGGGAAAAATTATATTTGATCAAAAAACCACGAAGAAACATTTTGATAGAAAATTTTCTGGTAATGAAAAAATTAGAAAGAGGCAAGGAAAGTTGTCCACGTGCTAAACAGGAGTAACAGGGTAACATACAAAGTGTATGCACATGGAAGGATGAAAACTAACCAGAAGATAATGCCTAGCTCTTAAGTACTGCATAGTGCAGCCGTCAAATCTACATACATGAATCAAAGCAAGTCGATAGCTACTCCCCAAGACAGAATGTTCAGAATGCCAGATTCAAAGTGGTTAGAGGAGGATGGAAAGATAGTTTTAGAAGGAGCAAAAGTCAAGTTTTTCTTCTGTATTTAAAGAGATCATTGTCATTCAGTAATGATCTCCAACATAAACAATTAGGATACTCACAGTAGTAACAGTTGCCACAAAGAACCTACAGAATAAACACGTCTGATCAGACAGCACTTCAGTACAAGATAAACACTTACAAAGGTCTACCCAGACCAACTAAAACTCTCATGCTTGTCCAGCAACCTCCCAGAACAACGCTGTTAGGAAAACAATCTACGCCCACTGATTTGACTGTCTGTTTTTCAGAAGCAGAATGTTGAATGTTTGAGGTAATACATATAATCCCCTTTACTTACATGAAAAGTGCCTATCATTATCAGCAATATTGTGCTAGCAATAGAACAAAAAAACAATAGAAAGGTAAGATTAACGCTTCGTTTGCCACAACTGTTTCAAACTCACTGTTATTGTACTGTATTCATCTTTATTTCTTCAGTGAATACCACTACATTAATTTCCTTAACACAATGACTTGAATGTTTTTTGTTTGATAGAATTGTAAGAAATAGGAATTGACACCATGGAAGTTGGCCCTTGAATGAAACAAGGAAACCAGTGAAAAGAGCATGAGGGGACAGGGCCTCAAGTCCACAGAAACAATGGCAAATGGGAATTCTGAAGAATCAAAGCTTGGCCAGATGGAAGATTAGGCCCTACCCTATTCCCAAAACAGCAGGCATACAGACAGCTCCGAAGAGTTGATCAAAACTTTTTACAGTATTAACAAGAATATAATTGGTTATCATTATTCCTAGGAATAAAAAGGGTTGACTCAATGCTACTAAAAGACAAACCTAGGATTTTGAAAAAGAGAACTGAACTTAACAGGCATTTCACTGTCAGCAATCACTGGCTTCTATTGCAGATATTCAGTGACTTGTAAGGTTATGCAGGAAAATGTTTACTTTTTGTCTTCTCTGTCTGTAATTCCTGCCTAGCATCTTCATGCATAAAATCTAAGATCCAGGGAAGAACCTTTATTTTACTTGTAAAAATAGCCACAGGTTGCCTTGGAACAAGGAAGACTTCATGTAGCACAGCATTTGTTTTCTTTTAATAGGAACCAGAGCCTAAATATCACATTTGGCTATGTTGCCCTTTTGCAAATAAACCCTGAAGGAATATGCGGAACAGACTTCGTAGTTAAGGGCTCCACAACTGCTGCAGTAACACCAATCTATGCATCTTACTGAACTGTGCCATTTAGCAAAGGGCAGGTGGAGAAATAGGCAAGAAAAAAAATCACGCTACATCCAAAATTACTTAGTTTAAAAACAAAGCACAACTGGCTATTTTGTGCTTCTTGCTGCTTTATTTTTAGCAGCCTTGTGGCCATCATGTCGTCTCTGTCAACTTAGATTTTCAAGTCAAGTTTTAAATCTCATTAATAAAATACAAACCATGTTATAGGAATATTTTATGAAATAAAAAGCAGACTTTTTCTATTAAAATCTGTATCCTTTTCACCTCACAAGTGGCCTGAAGCTTGAAAGCTTACCTGCTTACTTCACTGGGCTCACCCGACATCATTAGTAAGCCTTATGGGCCTGTCCCTGATACCTCCATTTGTTTCTGAGTGCATTCCGCTAGCAGTATCCCTACAAAGAAAATGAGCCTACCAATAAATTAGAAAGAACCAGAAGAACCTACCACGATTCAAACTGGATGATGTGAAGAGCAACCCAGCTGAAGCAGAGTGCTGAGCTGTGTCCCTGTGCATAAAATAAATGCTGCTGTTTCCATAGTTATAGGTAGCAAAAGATATACAACAAAAGACAAAACTTTTATTCTTGTTTTCTTCTTCTCATAACACCTAGCACCCAAATTCTATAATAAACACTTCAAAAAGTTTCTAAGAAAATAAAACAAAAACATTAAAATTATTTTAATTTAATATATATGTATGTAAATAAAATCCTGGGTTCAGAATTAGAGTCTGAAAATAGTTCATTTGATTGTCTTAATCAAATCTCAGCCAGTAAACGCCACATACCAATTCCTACCACCAAGTCTATCACTCAAGCCCTTCCCAGGGAGCTGTTTATTTTTATGTCCAATCATGTGAAACAGCTGCAATTTGGGATATCGTTTTCCTCTCAGAATTTTGCAGAACTCTTATCTTTTGTTGCATTAATTCTGATTCATGTCATTTTCAGGAGAAAAAAAAAAAGCCGCGATTGGAATGTGGCATCTGCCTGCTGCCCCTCTTACAGCTTCAGCTAATCTCTGCTGCATGACTGTGAAGAAGCAGTGCCGTTCACTGCTATGACACAACTCCTGTCTTTACACCTGGGCAAATCATGTTAGCCAGCTCCTATAATACAATTCCAATTAACTCTGCCTTTCTGATCTAACACAGGAAACTGAAATGGCTGGTCCAATTCCTCAGAGAAGTGCAGACTCCTGGCTTACAGCAATGTACCTCTTGTCTCAATAAATGTGGCAGAGGTCATCACCTCCCCTTTTGCAGAAGTCCCTGCAAAACAGCACTTGCTTGGCTTCATAGGTTAAAGTGGCTGCTACAGGGGACAAACAGTCCAATCGTACACTGTCCTGCAAGAAGTCTTACTCCCCAGGAGAGAGGCAATTTTTTAAAAGGCATTTTTGAATTATTTTCTCAGGCTGCAGATGGGTCAGTGTAGTGAAAATAAAATGATTACGCTCTGTGTAACCGTATGCTTTTTCCCAACCAAAACCTGTCATCTATTTTAGAAGGTCTCACATGTCCCTCGAGCTGTCACTTCTGATAAGTGTACAAGTGTTCTGAGGACACTGTACTACTGTATCTGCCTCTATCAGATCTGGCTCTGTCGTTTTTTTCCCCTCCTTCTTTGCACGAGTTACCTTAGGAGCCAGGAGAGTTGCCTCGCAGAATTTATTGTAGCGATCTTAATTAAATTAATATTCCTGAGTGCAAGGCTACTGGGATCCAAGGCTGGTATGAGGTTCATCGACTTTCACTTAGAGGGTAAAGTTTCCAGTTTTCACTCTCACGAGGCAATATGAAAAATTTATGACAGAAGCAGGAGAAGTCTTGCTAGAGGCAATGACATCCCTGTGCAATTAAAACACTTTCAAGTGTCTTTTTTTCCTCCTTTCCCCTTCCACTCATCTTAGAAAACAATCTACAGAGCAATTTAAAGTTAAAAATGTACAGTGCAAAACAAAGATCTGTAAGCAGCTGACAAATTATAACGCGATCATAAAAATTTCTTAACAGTTTGAAATGTAACATATTGTACAAGGTTAGGGCCAGATGGTTAAGGAGCTTTTTTCCTGTCATTTTTATAAGAAAACCAGTTCTAAAGCTTTCAAGCAAAAGAAATTCCCTCCGCAAAAGGGAACAAACGGAGACCGTCTTAGACCTCTAGGAGATCCCAGCAGTTGTACACAGCCCCTTAAGGGGCAGTAGTTGGAAAGGGCAAGGCTGAGTAGGAGGGCTCCTGAGTTTTAGTTATGCTCCGTAGTTGTGGTGGGAGATGACTCCTGCCACAATCCTGAGAGCCAGGTATTTAACATCACCGTGTGGTGTCACCCCTGCTGTAATTTGTGCACAAGCAATACTCCGTTTAAAAAACCAAACGCCAAGAAGCAGCAAGGAAACCCCACATCCATCTCAAGTGCTTTGTGTTCTTGGAGGGCTACACTAAGCCTTTGGCTCTGAGCAGCTCTGGGATGGAATGTCTTTGAAGAAGACATTCTGCGCCGTTGTGTGAGTGAGGGCATTAGGGCACTTAGTTTCTCTGTGAAATAACATTCAACAACTGCCATGGCTGCAAACTATGGGAATAAAGAAACAGTGAACATTTAACAACCAACATAATGCAATGATCCTTTCTTACCTCAAAGGAGTGCATAATTTTTTTTTGCAAAGTACATTGCATA
Source organism: Centrocercus urophasianus (assembly GCF_019232065.1). NCBI lineage: Eukaryota > Metazoa > Chordata > Aves > Galliformes > Phasianidae > Centrocercus > Centrocercus urophasianus. The sequence continues at coordinate 3,088,025 of NW_024884855.1, read as the reverse complement.
GCACGCTGCAGTAACCAGAACAAGCAGAGTAACATGGAAGCAGCAGAGACTATTCTTTCAAAGACTGTGAATAATTCTCCTTAACAGCACGTGCCCTGAGAGGAAAAATTTACTTTGATAGCCCACACTTAATTCCCAACATGCTAGTCTTTGTTATCTCTGGATAGTTAACACTGCTGCAATGCAATGGTATTTAAAAGAAAATAACATCTGTTATTTCTGAAATTGATAAACAATGAAAAAAGGAAGGCTGTAATTTCTTAAAATCACTTCAGAATTTAAATCAGAGTAGGCTGAAGAGGGTAAATACTACAGATACCTACCAGCAGATCTAAGGAATGGAGCTAAATCCTGTTAAATTGTCTTACTCTAATCATACTGGCAGTAATATAAATAGGCCTTCAATTATAGCTGCACATGATGAAAAATTATGTTTCTAAATTCACTTTCATCCTAAGATAAGTCTATTGACTTGTTTTGCATTAAATAAACCCTCCTCTACCCTCCTCTCCGCTTTGTCTTTGCCCTGCCATCACTTCTCTCACCCTCATCATGAATTCAGTCTTTCTCTCAGCAGCGTTTCACAGCTAGGATAACGTGCACAGCCATTTCAGAGACCTGTAAGAGGAAACAACCCAAGGCTCCATTCTCAGTCACATCCCTGTAGATCCACAAAGACAGCCGAGCAACTGGCAGCCTCTACTTTGTTCTGAATGTACCCAAACCTGAACCAGAGAGCACTCCTTTCCTGCTTGACCAGCTCAACAAGTCAATTCTTAAGGTAGCATTAGTGATGGCTCTAACTTTCATTTTAGCGCCTGAACTGTTGTAGAGGAAAAGCATTTGTGCACCTCTTAAAATTTGGTGCAAAACATCCTCAGTATCAACTAAATTAACACCACTACAAAGACAAGACTATCTACCACACCAAACAGTTGTTCCTCTGTTGCCTTTTGTTGCTGCAGTTGACTGGCATCCATCTGTTATCTCTCACCATACATTTTGATCATTTGCTGTTCCAGTACCTGAAGGGGCCTACAGGAAAGCTGGGGGGGAACTCTATGTGCATATAAGCGCATGTAGCAACAGACAAGAGGAAATGGTTTTACACTGGAAGAATGTAGATTTAGACTTCATATTAGGAAGAAATTGTTTACTGTGAAGGCAGTGAGACACTGGAACAGGCTGCCCAGTTAGGCTGTGAATGCACCCTCCCTGGAAGCATTCGAAACCAGGCCAGATGGGGCTGTAAACATCCTGGTCTAGAGAGAGGTGTCCCTGCCCACAGCAGGAGGGTTGGTACTAAATGACCTTAAAAATCCCCCTTCCAGTCCAATTCATTCTATGATTCTATGACTCTTGCAGCACTGGCACAGTGAGCCTTTTCTAATTTCTTCCTGCTGCGTAGGCTCATTGCTTATAGAACTGAAGAAAATCCTGAATAAGAAGGGATCCACAACAATCTTTGAGTCCAACTCCTGACTCCACACAAGAACGCCCCAAATCCAAACCGTATGTCTGAAAGCACTGTCCAAACACTCATTGACTCCAGAAGCTCGAGGCCGTGACCACCACACTGGTGTGTCTGTTCCATGCCCAGCACCCTCTGGTGCAAGAACCTTTTCCTAGCATCCAGCCTGACCTCCCCTGACACAGCTCCACACCGTTCCCTCAGGACCTGTTGCTGTCCCCAGAGAGCGGAGCTTAGCGCTGCCCCTCTGCTTCCTGTGAGGAGCTGCAGCTGCCAATGAGACCTCAGCTCCTCTGCTCTGCTCTGAACGAACCCAGGGACTTCAGCCACTTGTTCCAGACTGTAGTCTTAAGGCTTAGCCATTCTGTAAATAATAAAATACAACTATCTCCAGTATTTGCTTCTCTCAGAGGCACTTCCTTATGGCTTCAATTCACAGCATATACGAGAGAAAAGAAACTCAACACAGGGTACTGATAGTCACCATCTCCTGCAGTAAAAGCTCCTTCTTCGAGGGCTATATGCATTGAACTTCCACAGCTGCATTGTCTGGTGTACCACTTCAGTTACATATGACTGTTTCAGGTGTTATGTATGACTTAAGAAAGGACAGTAGCTATTAAGACATGCAGATAAACCACCAAGCCAGCACTAGAAAGCAGAAAGATGTAACTGATCATCCAGTAAAGGCATCTTACAACAGAAATGTTGTTTGGTAATGAGGATGGGGCCCAGGAGCATATAAGGGAGACTGGGCTCCCTCTAACAAGATGAACATTTCTGAATCTGTCCTTGAGACAGGAAGCTGACGGCCTCAAGCAGGCACTGCAACTTGTAGAAGACAGATAAGGGAGCAAAGCTTTTTGGAAGCAATTTGAACAGCTGAGCTGTGTGAATCACAACCAAAGCTGTGACAAAGAAGAAAGCAAACATGGTAGTTCCCTGTGACCAAGCTCCAAGTCTAACTGATTACACATCATTTTTGCACATCATGTCTGGTGATCACATTAGTGTGTAAATTAAACAAATTCACAAAACATAATATTTGATATATTTATCTGATCATATATGGTATATAATATCTAACTACATTTACATTGCTGTATTGTATAACTGTGTTAAACAATACAAAAACTCTATGCAATGTACAACTTCTGAACACCGTAATAGTAAAATATCTTGTACAGGTAAAGAAGGGGTCGAGGGAAATACTGCATTTAAGATGATTAACAGCAGAAGCAAGCTGAAATGCAAGTTCACTGAACAAGAAAGAAGTCTAAGATATTGCCTCCTTTCGGATGCACAGAAATGCACAGATTTCACCGTCTGAAATAACCTTGAAACACTTCTAACCACACTGTCAACAGATCCCTAAGACAAAGACACACAAAGATAAACAGAGACAATAGATCAAAGTTGAATTTGGGAGGAAAAGATAACCAACAGATAAAGAACCTCATTAGAGTATAGATGGTGATGACAACAAAAGGGAACAAAAGCAGGAACTATTTTGATGCATCCCTGCTAACATGTTTCTGTGTGATGGGAGTGGGTTTGTTTATCAAAAATTCAGGAAGATTTTGTCATTTTCTTTCTTTCTTTCCATAAAATAGAATGAACACAGAATATGACAACATCTCCCATCCTGTAAAATAAAGATGGGATCATAACGCACACAGCACCTTTCTAGAACTGCCCTCAGTTGGAAGGCATCATTCCCATGGCTTGAGGTAGGTACCTTCAGTAACTGCACAGGTTAAGGAAAGTCTTTTCTACAGGCTCTGTGTTAAACCCAGCTTAGCACACAGATACAAGGCAAGAATGCCTTGAGTTGTTTCTGTTGCATTCAAAGTGAATGCGTACTTATGTCTCAAATTAAGAAAAGTTGATGTTAGAGCAGCACATAGTGCAAAAACTTTGGATTCATGTACCTGTGCCAGGGATGCCATCAGGCTCATTTGCCAAATCGTGCAGTTTTGCCATAGTCCATGTTCCTGTGTAAATGAGGAATTTTGCACTACTTTACACTGTGAGGGGCCTTATGACGATAACTACTTTGAAGCACACGGGTACCTCAGATAGCACTGCATTTGGGAACCAAATAAACAAACAGTAAATTGGACAATACCTGAGACAGACATTTTCACTTTCTCTTACACTCTTTTCCCAGTCAGTGGGCAGATTAACCTCAATAGCTGCTGCAGCCTAGTTAACAAAGGCAGGAATTTGGGGCACCAAGGGCAATTGATACTGCATTAAATATTTTGCCAATTTAGCCTCACTGAAAAAATCTATATTCCCCATCTGCACAGTCTTTTGCTAACACAGCATAAGACAAATAGTAACTACCAGCTATAATAAGTGAAGTGAGGGATGAAGGAATTCATGAAGTTCAGGATAGTTTCCAAAAGGTCAGAAGCTCACATCACCAAAACAACACTGGGGGAGAGCTGGGACTTCACTTTGAAAGCAACTACAAGCCCGAATGGAAAAACCCTGTGTAAGAGAGTGTATCATAATTGGTGTCTTAGAAAAAAATAAAACACACAAAAACAACAACCAACCAACAAAAAAACCCCAACACTTCTTAAGGCAGAAGAAATAGAAGAAATAGACAGGATGATGGAGGTCATAAAAGGCATCTTGCACTGTTACTGACCTTGAAACCCTACTGTTCTCTCAGCCTGATTAAAGAAAAAAAAAAAACAAACTTAGATACTCTCTTTGTCCTCCACATGTATAAGCACAAGAATTAAAAAAAAAAAAAGAAAAGAAAAAAAAGAAAAGAATCAATACAAGCTGTCTTCAGTTTAACCAGAACGTTACAGCGAATAGGTTTATGAAACCTTCGGTAAGGAAGAGCACAATTGCTCCCACAACAACAGAAGTCGCTGAATTTTAGTGTAGTGTAACTTTCTCAAGTGCCATATAACACTGCAGAAGGTGTTCATATTGTCAAGGGACAATACTTTTACTAGAGTATAAAAATTTCTAACCTGGAATTAACTCATCTGGTCCACTACAGTGGTTGTACAAGCAATCACTAACTGTATTCCATACAACAAAGAATAAAAACTGCCACGCACACAATTTATGAGGATAATAGGAAGCATCTCCTTGATTACCCTTAGCAAAATGCTTTATGCTCACAAAGATGAATTAACATCCATTCAACCATGACTGGTTAAAGTGTATGGATTTAAAGTTGAAGAATATCATGGATGTGTTGTTTATTTTTATTTTGTTATTATCTTTACCCACAAGTAGCCCACCAAGCTTAATGAGTAGTGTTCAATTCCCATCCTTGCTGCTATTTTGTAGAAGGAGGAGAAAATGCCGTGCTGCAGGAAAACACGGTCCAGCCCTTGGGCTCCCTCTTATCCCTCTCTTTGTTATATAGATACATACATAATCTCATGGACACTGCTGTATGATCCTGTCTGACAGAGACAGATACCAAGATACAGAAATAAAGGGTAGCAAAAATAAGCAGATGGTGTTGCTTTACTATGCAGGGGCTGTTCAGCAATTTTTCCCACCAGTGAAGCTGCTGTATTTTGCACAATGTTTTCCCAATTCACTAGACAATCAGGAACAGAACAACATGAATGCTGTGTTCTGCTATGATGTGCTGAGACAGCAGGTTATCACTGGTGACTCTGAAGCTTGCTGACATCTGACATGAATTCCTGGCATGCTGACTTTTTAAAAATCGATAGGGACAGACCTCAGAGTAACAGAAATAGCTGTGAAGTTTAACACTGCTGAAACTGTTCAGGCTTGATTGGCTGGTGAACATGGAAGGTCAGAAAGAGGAGCACTAGATCCTCATCAGTAGGAACAGAAGCAGATTATTATAGCAAAAATTACTCTGAAGTTTCATAGCTTACTGTTCCTGTGAAACAGCCGAGATCAGGAGATGCATAATGTACAGCAGACCTCTTCTTTATTAATACAACCTTAAGCTAAGGATGAAAAATGTATATTGGCACGTAGAGGACTCAATGAAGTGTTATAAAGCCACTGCTTGACCTCCGTTTTTGATAATTTTAGAGCACTTCCTAAAAACTTTTTTTAAAGGAAACACTTTAGCATAGCCAGATGGTTGGCACTAATTAGACTTCATTCTTTGAGTGGAAGTGGAGCTCCAGGATATAAGCACCTGAAGTTTTACTTCAAACATGAATGTAGCCTTATAACTAACATTCCAATAAGTCCTTTTCACAAAGAAATTAATAATAGAAATATTTCTTCAATCTAGACAAAATTACAATCTAGACAAAAATCTGCAAAACACCTTAGAAGCAAAAATAATGAAGCAAAATTTATCATATGTGTTAAGACCACCAATATAGAGGCAAGTGGTGATAAATCACTGTGAAATTAAAGAGAGTTCAACAAACCTACCCAGAAAGTTTTGAGAAAATACCAAAAAATGACAGTGCAACTCTTCTTTCAGAATACAAATGGGAATAAATTATTACAATAAAAAGAAATGTGAAACATTTGTGGAATTGTAAGAAGTTAAAAGCATGCTTTTAAATAAACAAACAATTGTGCCTGCAGAAAACAACACCTCCTTTCTACCTTTCATTCACACTGTCTGAAAGCACTTTAAAAACTTTAACAAGATTCATTTGGCATTCAATTCAAATTATTTTGCTTAAAAGTAAATCAAAGTAGCTGAAAAATGGCACCTCAACTATGAGAATGATGGTGAGGTCCTATCAGAAGTATTCAAGAAAGAACTTAAGAACCTCTCTGTTTCTCAGGCACCTCACAGCACATGGTCAAAGAGAGAAATGTGTCCAAACTTGCCACGTGGCACTCTGCATAGGAACACCTAACTACTTTTGTGATATAACATCCAAGTGCACTTGTAGTGGTCATTTGACTCACCTAGCAAATTCTCTTCAGTCATTCAATGTGTTTTCTATTTAAATAGCTCGTTACTGGAGGTGTGACGCAGTGAATATTCCTAGGAGGAACATACACAATTTATTTATTCCTAGAAAATGGACTTCATGAACATTATTTTCTTCAGTGCTATTAAGCCATGGCATCTTAGATAAATAAAAAAAATGATACTATAATGCCAAAGAAATCTGGATGATTGATCACAGCAGTAATACTGACAGTAGAACACTGCATGGCGATGAGCTAAAACACGATGTAGGCAATAGCTTACTATGTATTTTTAGTAAGAACTGACCAGTCTTCTCAAATTCAGTACATTCACTGCAACACTGGTAGAATATGAACATGTCCTGCATTTCTAGAGTCCTTGCAAAACCTCTTGATTCCTTTGTAGCTTTTTTTTTTTTTTTTTTTTTTAACCGTTGAATCCCTAGTGCCAGGCTCTTCAAGTAATCAGCACGTTTCTTCCTAGCGTAGCTATTTCTGGAAATCAGAACAATTCACTGTCTCTGGAAATATCAAGCTCCTCTCACAGATACGTCTCCTTCTAAAACAAAAAGTACTTACGCAGATGTGCCACTGAAGTGAAGCACAAGAGAAAAAGAATGATCTAATGAGATTGAAAAATAAATGTTGGGAAGATAAAGCCACACAATAAAAGGTCGGTTCTCACTCCTGCTTTGGTAAGATGTCACATACAGTTCAGGTTTACACAGATCCTAGGATGCCATGAACCTCTTAAAACTTGCAATTCTAAGGATTCTACCAGTTGGACTGCCTTAATGAGAGAGGGAGAATGAGACTGTAAACACCACAGTTTGAGGCTTTACTTCAGATTGAAAGTTCAGAAGCTATCAAATTAATCTGCTCATTCACCTCTGTCAATGCATCTAAGAAATAAATAAAAAGGATCCTATCAGTCATCATTATTTCAATGGTAGCAAGGTATTTTGAGCAGCGAATTTTGGATACTTAGAGGCATAAATGCTTCTATTGTTAAGTGATATTTTATAACACATAGGCAATGAATAAACCTAATGAAGATCTGGATTCAACAAGAATAGATCAGCTAGTAAGATGAAGACCAGTGTTTATCAAATTCGAACCAGCCATGAGGTTTCTCATCTGGGGACAATCAATTTGAAAGTAAAAAACACACTTCAGTAGCAGTCACAAGTCTAGGTAAGTTTCTAGGTTCCTACAGTGCATTACAGACTTGGTCCTTTTAATCTCACAATTCAGTGTTTGATTTGTTTCTCCCTTCAGAACAGCAGCAACTTCAGCCAGTCATCTGCAAGTTTCTAAACAGACTGGGGGGTGAACCTAAACCAAAAGGCTTAAATTACTAAGTTGAGTGGCAGTAACTCTTCTAGTAATTAAATTTGAACAAGGAGATAAAATTGGATATCTATATCTGCATATCTAAATGTTATTCTAAGATTTTATTAGCCTGATATACTGAAATACATCATGTTTTCTCACATTGGTGAAAGCTGTTGCACAGCTTTACAACTCAGTATGCATCACTGAGCTGTTACTGCTCATTCACCACCTCAGCCAACCAAGATCCTGCCCCGCAAGTGGGATCAGAGCCTGAGACTCAGCTCCTGCACATTGTGTCTTAAAGGCTGCCTGTAATGTCAGGCTCTCTGCCTGCCAGTTACCTGTCTTTCAAACACGGATAACACAGTGAAGAAATCCGCAGAGTTTAGTTACCACAGAAACGTTGAGAAGAGAAACATCTTTGACATGGAGGAGCACCTCTGACCTCGGAAGGCCAGGGACCTGCTGCCCACGAGCACCACGAGCTGCCCACGAATCTCACCTTAAGAGAGGCCACTCTAAAAGACAGTGAGAAAGGATTGCCCTTTACCAGCGCCTTTGATTTTATCAGCTGTCAGAGGATCAAGCGGTCCTTTCAAAATCTGTGAAAGGTAAAATACTATGGCCCCACAAGAGACAAGAAAAAAAAAATAAACTTTTTTTTTTCTTTTTTATTTTTTGCAAGCTAAGCAGGAGACAAGTGAAAAAAAATACCACATTTGTAAAATGCTTCTTATCAAAACTAATTCGGGGAAAGAGCTGCTACAGGCAAAAAGTATTTGTCTCTGGTGATTTATTAGGTTTGTGACATTGACTCATTCTCTTTGAAGCTGGCTTTAGGTATTAAAAACATCAAGTGTCAACCTGCTATCTTTCCAGGACTCTAATTCTGCTACTGACTCAGAAAAGAAAATATCCAGATTATGTAGTTACCATCACTTTCTATTAAGAGTCCCTACTGGAAGGAACAAAGAATGAGAATTAAAGCAATGGCAATATTAGGTTATGCTTTGTGTTTTTTTCACTCATAAGCACTAAGATTTAATATGAAAGTTCAAGAGTATGTAAGAGCAATTTTTAAAAATGATTACTTATTTATAGGTCTGTCTAAAGCAGTATCTATCTACACATAATTGTAATGCAAATTATATACAAATGTTAATAAAGGTGATGTTGTACAATTAGCCTTCAGGATCCATGAAAAGCAGTGACATTCCTTTATAGAATGTTTTTAAAGACTGCTCATTTCTGTTATTCTATTGCACAAAAAACGTGCTTGGACTCCACAGTGTCAGGCTGAGATCAAAAGGCAGTCACTATCCTGCTACCCAAAAGACAAACAGTTTGTGCTGCATCATGTATTTAAAACAATTGGAGCTGCATGAATGAATACCAGGAAACACAACTGACATGAGAAAAAACAAGGGAAGAGTCCAGACATAGGTGAAGACTTTGGTCTAAGAATATAGTAAGGTACATGATAGTTTTTGAATAAATGCAGTTGAAATAACTAAGAAAGCTGCAGATCAGTTTTCATCCATAAACACAAGTTAGACATACTGTCTTTTTTCCAGTTTACATTATAAAAAGAATTCATAAGACTCAAAATTTTAGTCTAAACCAAAAAAGATAAATAAAACACGTCTCTCTTGACATGAATAACATTTCTGGGAAGCCTGTTTCCCTCTCTCCCCTAACTTTTCCTACCACTTCCACAGTGAGCTCAGTTGATACCTGCCCTGAATCCCTTCCCCTATAAAAGAAAACGGTTTCTAAACAAAAAGCTCAAAATGTTTCAGCTTCCCAAAATTAGGTGTTTTAGGATGAAGACATAACTGAACAAATCATACCAGAACAAAACTGCACTTGCCCAATCTCTAGAGCTGCCACAAATCCGCCTTCTCAGAATCTCTTTTTCTTTTAATACGCATAGCATCATGGGAAAAGAAAGATTAAAATCCAAATAGGGCTGCTGGCAGTCCAAAAGTTTATGATTTCAATTGTTGATTTTTTTATTGCAGACATTATGGATAATTGTTGGGTTACTCTGGAAGATAAGGAAAAAAGTGAATAGAATATGCCTCTTCCAAGGAGCTTCAGAAGTACAGCGCAGAGTGGCCTTACATTGTTTGCACTTGAAGATGTAAAGGGATGTCACAAGACTGTCTGCTCACATTGAAATATACTTCGATTTTTGACTTAAAATTGAATGGTTCACCTGATAAATCTCTAAGCCTTTTACATCATTGAAATTTGGCTCTCTTAATGAGGACCAGTAATTGTAGATTCAAAGACTGCCTAAACCAGTCAGCAGGAGATAATATGTAATATGTAACCACAGGAAAAGCAAACTGGAAAAAGAAAGACCACTGGCTTTCATAAATCATTTTTTGACAGGAAGGTTATTTATCATGGGAAATAAGCTTAATCAATAATAGAGTGAAACAACCTTAATAAAAAAGGGAATCAAGCTCTGTTCTGCAAGAGCATTATAATTAATGTGGGTAGGGGGAGCGGGAAGAGACGGAAAGAATTGTTACAGAGAACTGTTATTATCCTGACAAATGGATTCTGTATTGTTTCTAAAAGTTCATTTACATTCAGCAACTTTGAATGAGAAAGTAACAAGAACTGTGTTTTGTTTTCTAAGAAGTAAGAAGAACTTTGGAGGGAGGTGAATAATTAAGGAAGAATTACTCACCTGATAAAAATATTTTTATTTGATCTTTAGTAAAAGACACAGCCAATCACCATGGTTGTTTGTTTGTTTTTTTTTTTTTTTTTTTTAATATCAGCTTTCTCAAAAGACAAAGACGCCAAATTTTTTATTCACCATGTATAAATCAAGTATTAGCTTCTCTGAAGTCATAATTTTCATCTGGGATTGATTAATCTTACAACGAGAGGAAAACAAAAGCATCACAGAGGTACTCTGTCTGGAAGGTCAATGAGAAGAAACATTTGAATCTTTATTATAAGAGTACTTGTATATTAATATTTATTCTTATAGAAAATTTTAATCACAACTGATTCTGAAAACATTAACCAAATTTTTGAAAAACACTGCACAATTTTCTCTGCAGAAGCAAAAATGGGCATATTCTTAGACTGGGCGCATGGATCCCATATGGATCTCGATCCCAAAACGTTCTTCTCAACTCAATTTGCTACAATGTCAAAAACAATACAAAAGAATGCAGTTGTTGATGTTTATTAAAAATCCTAATTCAAAAATCCTCGCTCAAGCAGAACTGCAAAATGAAGAAACATCTTAACAAAGGGAGTTCACAAAGTTTTTCATTCTAATTTTATGTGGAGGACACACGGTTACAGAAATTCTCAGATGTATTTATAGAGTGAACAAAGAAAAAGTATCTAAGTAGAAGAATGATGAAGTCAGGGATGAAAAAAAAAATTGTAAAAAAAATTGCTGTGTAGGCTCTGACTCTGTGTTTTACTGAAGAAAACAAAACTCATGAAACTCAGAATTTACCCCAACCATAAAGACAGTTCTCTGCAAGAAACACACTTTAGAGTATATGATTTCTCATGCAGACCAAAGCATTGTGTAAAGTTGTTTATATGAGTCATAAGGCACTGCATTTATCCTTTTCTTTCCTAGATGTTGATCAATTCTTTTCAAAGACTAACGTTGCCAGATATCCCAAACAGAATGGGATTATATGTATTTGTCTAAGTTCTATAGTTCTTGTAGAAGGTTGCTTTCTTCACGTTTTCCCAGCAGCTGAGACTTTAGGATTTTTGCTAAGATGCTAAATGGCCTTAAAGCAAGAAATACCTGAACCAAGCAGGAATGGAAGAGAGCAGTCCCAACACCATGCCGGGCTGTAGAAAGCAGCGCTGCTCCTTGCTGGAAATTCATTCCTGCACTATCATTCTCATGCCAGTTTCCCTGTGTGCTGGCTGGGCAAAAGGTATACACATCTGGATCTTCCTCCTGCCTCGTGCAGGCTGGGCACAGGAAGCACTCTGGAGATCACCTTAGCGTACTGCCTGCTATGCATGTAAGAAAATGAAAAAAAAAAAACCCACCCACAAAAAACAAGAACAAATCAAACACACGCAACCAAAGAAAACTCCAAACCCCCAGTCAGAATTGGGAGATATCTATTTATGTGACATCTAGTTGCTTAAAACCCAAAATACAGCAACGCTGTCAATGAATGCCGGGTCCTCCACTTGCACAGGAAAAGACTCATTGAACAGAGATTTACGCTTGACCAATCTCTCAGAGAAAAGCAAGTTTCATTCCCGAAGCATCGTGCGCTCCCCAGGGCTCCAAGGGAAGCTGTGCAGCAGACACACCAGAATCCAGGTGTCACCACCCATTATTGTCATCAGTAAGAACAAGGGGACACATAGAAGCATCCTGTGTGCTGCTAAAATTCCGTATTATTAAATGAGAAATCAGCTATCACTGCTAGTTTGCAAAGACTGCTGTTTTGAAAAACGATTACTATCAAAAACTTATGACATTTAGCCATATTAGAATTAGCCTCACTAGCTTAGCTTAGACTTCCAAATTTCAGAGGAGCTCTTATTTCTCCAAGCCTCTCCTCTACAGAGGATACTTTCTTTGTTCCTGTTCCCAAATCCTCGCTGATCTCCACTCAGCATTCACACACAAGGTCCAGGCAAGCTGCAGGTGAGAAGTAGAGTGGCAAAGCAATTTCTATCCAGGAGATTCTTAAGAAAGTCTCCTAAAGTGCTCCAAAACAAATTATTGTCAGCCCCGTTACAAATTACTAATCAGCTTGCGATCTGGAAAAACAGTTCTAGAGGACTGTTCTTGAAAAGAACATCTTTGTTACTTTAATTTGAAATTCTTAACGTTTTATTTCAAGATAAAAAAAAAAATGCTTTCAGGTAACTATGTACCGTGTGCCATACACACATCACAGCTTTTATTCTGCTGGATCCTACAAGGATTGTAGTGGCAGCGTTCCTGTTGCTTTCAGAGAGCAGGATCGGGACTGTTGGTTACTGGGAACCAGTTATGTTTTTCCACTCCTAACGTACATCAAAAGAGTGTCTTGAAATTGGAGAAACGCAAAGTGGCAAGACGGCAGTATAAATACTAGCTTTTCAGTGTGTTGTACTTTAGGCCAAATTTTTCTTTAGGTTCTGCTGGGAATAGTTGCAATAACTTATGCTACACAATCCCAGAATTCAGTCTGTTTTTTATCCCTTCATACAGCACTGTCACCTAGGTGTAGCTTCCTACTTAAACGTTCACATTCTGTTTTACTGCACAACATTCATGATGTAAAGGTGGGCTACTGTTAATTTAATTACGCGGTAGGATGGAGAGCAGAACACATTATTCCAGTGCTACTGATAGTTGGTAGCAGCATCTACTGGTACCCCCATATATTTCCTCAGGAGAGAATACTACTTTAATCAGGCACACTGCAGCAGTGCAGCCACACTTTCCAATCTTCTACAGCGTTTGTCTTTAGATGCTTTCTATTTCTCTCTTCTAGGAATGCATGGACTGCATTACCTATTTTAAACGTGTGAGACTCAGAGAAATGGAGCCCAGTTCTATATTGGTGTGTACTTTTCTGCGGAAGTCATTACAGCTGCAGAAGAAGAATCTTTAATCTGCTGAGAAAGATGGCAATAATGATTGACCGCTCCTGTTACTGGTTTGCTTGCAATAAAACATCTATTCATAATACATGTTTAGTGCTGCAGGTGGCATTGTTACTGTTCAAAGAACCCTACTCAGCATATAATGTGCTCGGCACTTCATCTTCCTGAAAATGAACTTGAAAACTTCTTGAATTATATATCTCCTCCTGCTTTTCAGTGGATCATAATTTTCTTCGGAAGATGAATTGCAGACAGCAGCACTGATGAGAATTAAACTAGCAAGGTTCATGTTAAGAACATAGTCAGTAAATCAAAAGCTGAAAGTAATGCCAGAGATTCAAAATCATAGACCGACAATATCAAGAGACGCTAGGTATGATGGAGACTGGTAATGAAGTTATAAGGTTAAACATCAGCCTATCACAGACACCCATGCGCAGAAGTAGCATAAACCTGCACTCCTCCAAACAACGGATTCACCCTTATCTCTTTGGCAGAGAATAGGAGAGGCTTCAAACTACTAATTCTAAAAGGCAGAGTATGTCTGTATGAAAAACAGAGAGCTAATCTCTTCAACTGCTGATATGCAATGCCAGTAACCACAAGGAGTTTTGTGAAGTTACCACTGGGGACATCCCTCAGCATGGCAACTGAATACTGTGTGCACAACAGCAACTAAAGAGCCATTGGAAGAAAACACCACAGCTTTAGAAAGGCATCTCTCTTAAAAAAAGGAATTATCCTAAAACACAATAAACTCTTAACTCCAAAACCACCACGCTCAGCTTTTGGAGCAATCGCTGAAACCATTCACTAGCAATACATGCTACATACAATCACACTGCTGATGAATAAACCCTGCCTAAATAGTCTCTGTTCTGATCCCATCAGTTTTGTGAAGCAGATATTCTGCTGCAGTGGGTGTTTATCTTATCCGCAGGACAATGACAACCTCCAAGAAAGGTAGAAGATTTACATTCTATATGTTACATTGCTGCCTCCAATGACATGCACATTCCTCTCCTTGTTTCATACACACTTTTACTTCTGTATTTGGCAAATAATTTCTTGAGAGAAATGCACTTAGAAGCAGCTGTTTAGCATGATGTGCAAGGATTTAACTGTGTGACTGTTGAAGTTAACAGGAGTCCTGCAGCCACATCTCTGTACTTGTAGTGTTAGTCCTCCCAGCTGCACAGGGCATCAGGCTTTCAAGGAAACTGATGTACCATTGCAGTGCAAATCTGCATGGGATTTATGCGCAGAAACCTACGTATAGCAATTCTTGTTTTACAGAAGTAACCATATGAAATCATGAATGGCTTAACATGAGAAAAATGACACCTATAACTTATTTTTAAATCAGATCTGTGAATTGGCAAGCGAATTTGATATTTGTGGAAAGTAATTTGACTCCCAGGGCAGAGCCAGAAAAGGACAAGTGGGAGCACCACAAATGTCCTCCATACAGTTCACCAAAATAACTCCATTTTGGCCAAAATAATCAAACTTCACATCAACAAAACCGTCACAACTTCACTGAAATTTCCCAGTGAATTCTATGGCACGTCAAACTGGGGCTAAATCAGATCCAACAACACACTGCTGCTGATACACACTTCCAAAAGAGGAAGAATTTAACAAGCCAGAGCTTCAGTTGATATAAATCATCACAGTTCGACTGATGCTCACGTAGCTGCATTGATTCACAACCACTGAAGACTTGGACTCCGGTTTCACAAATAAGAAATTTCATTTGCTAATGTGAAAATACATTAATGGTTTATCACAAATTCATTCAGCAAAATATTTGAATCCATACTGCTTGTTTTTAAGGACAGATGGCTCGAACAGCTAGAATTAAGTGGTTTTTGTTCCTCCCTCTCCCCCAGGTTTTGTATTTAAAAATTTCCTTCCTGCAGTACCTCTATGTATTCATCCAAGGACCAAACTTTTAAGAACCCAATAACATACACACTCCTGTCACACAGCAGTCCTGCAAATGCACTGCTACCTTTTAAAACACTCTTTTTCTTAGTGCCCTTCTCCTGATGCAAGACCAGAAATTGTACAACCGCTCCTATGACTGTAGACGACAAATTTAAAATACCCTTAATTGGAAGCTGAAAAAGCTAAGCATGCTGCACAATGGCTGTGGCACAAGACTTATGGTTGTTTACTGTAACACTAAGACAGTCCCATTAAGAAGAATGATGGGAAACTGCATCCTGGCATTATTCTTAGCAAAAGACTTGACAAATATGTTTTGTAAATGAAGGAGCTACAACAGAGAAAACATATAATACATTTTTCCCCCCTTTTTTTTCTTCCCAGTGAAATGGTTGCATGTTTAATGCTTTATACATTATTCAAGGCTCCATTTTCCAGGTTTCATCAATACCCTATCCACAGCAGCTAGAAGCTTGTAACAACTGACAAATGCAGACAAAACATGCTGCTTAACCCAGGAACATTGGGTCAGAGAACAAACAGGAAAATTTATAGTCGTCACTGTACTACTGTTGGAATGGAGAAGTAAATGAATATCATACGTTACAGCTTATCACTTACAGTATGAGTGTATCATGAACAGCCCAGCATGTCCTACTTAAATAATACTGATGGATAACATGAAGGCAGCTTTTGTAGACAAGACAAAACCTCAGCAACGAGCATGTTGTTTATATTTACATAGGGCGAGAGAAAGAGACAAAAGAATAGCAACAGTCACATCAGGGGCTCACGCAATCCTCTTCTGCATATCCATAATGAATCTAGATTGTGCCTGCCATGGAAGCTATTGCAAAGACAAAAAAGTCTTTCTTGGATAAACAGTGGATTCCACAATATATTCTTAGATCAGACATTATATTATTTCCCAGCTGTACTTGTAAGCAGCTCTGCAGAGGACAAAGGAGGGGAAAAAAAAAAGGTGGGGGGAAGAGGGGGCAGTGAGGGAGGAATAGCAACCAGAGTTTTATTGCCTCTGCTTGCTTCAGAACTGCATGGAGATTAGCAATAATTTTTACATTCAGCAGAGTACCTCTGAAGGTGACTCAGGAACTTGTGTAAACTGGAGTTGTAGTAGAGTATAAGCCAACCCCAAACCTGTGGAGCTGTTGCTCTGTTGCTTCGGCACATGGAACAGCCATACAATTACACCTATGCAAAGTATGCCAACAGGCAGCTCTCAATTGCAGCACTGTGACATGAACATCTTCAGGCCAGACTGCCGGAGGATCTCATCCCACGCTGTCGTCACACTATTTCAGACTCGTGCCATTGCTCTGTGAATGGCAGTTGGTAGGAAAAGACACTGAGTTCTTAAAAATGGAATTCAGAGCCATTTAACATTCCCTCTGCCGCTGTATCACAAAAAAATCTGCTAAGCAGCTTGGAAGTAAATCCCACATAAAAGAATGACTGAATGGTACGAGGGTTTCTGTTGAATTACTAAGCTGTTTTTTACTACTAAAGGGGAAAACAGAAAACAATCAAAAAAAGCAACACAACACAACCAGCTCTCACAGAGCAAAAACCAACAGAACCAGCGTTCCTCTAAATAATAAAACAGAGTTAGGATAAAAGTTCACATTTCTCATCTTTGTTAATTTAATTAAGTCACTAATGCTAACTACAGGAATTAATTTGGTCTGTCATATTCAAGGATTTTTTTTATTTTTTTTCCCCAAGGAGTAAGAAGATATTCCCATCCCAACACGAATTAAAGAACGTTTGTCTACTCACAAAGTGTATCATTTTAATTAAGATCTTACAACCATCACTTATTATTTAAACCTGACCTGTATCTCAAGAAGGGAATCTAAACCAACAAAACCAAGTGCCTTACACAAATGAACGTGATTTTAATGAAGCTGTACATCATGATCTTGTGATGTACAGCAAGACTCTAAGGAAAGTTGTTTCAAAAAGAAACGCTCATACAGAACAGAAACGATAAATCATGGTGATCCAAAACCGTTATTGGTTGAGATGACCATACGCAACACAGCAGCTGCAAGCTCATGTATAAGCATTAGGAATGGGTAAATTAAAAATAATGTAATATATATGTAAGTGAGTTACCAAATGTCACAGAAACCAATTATGGCAATGCTAATACAAAAGCAAAAAAAAAAAAGGTCTTGCACATTATTTTACAAAATATCACATGGGAAAATTTCTATGCATAAAAAAATATTAGCTCACTTAACGCATGCTGCTCCACACAGGTGGTAGATTTATTGTTGGTATAAATGAAGGAGGTGAATACTTACAGAAATACTCCTGATAATAATAAAAAAAACCTGACTCCAAAACAGTTCTTGGACTTTCTTTACCTACTAAAGAGTTTTCCTTTCCCACTGCTGTTTCTCAGCACTCACTGTTATCCAAGCATTCCAGGGATCTGCAGTTCCTTAAGGTTACTACAGAACACAGTAATACTCAGAAGCCCCTGTGGGATGTAGTCTATTTGGCACAACAGCATCAATGACATACACACATCTCCCTCTCAACACATGAAATGAATTAGCAAGGTTGGCCAGCGTAGCTCTAAATGATTACAGGATGAAACTAAGTTAGATGAAACACTGTTAGATGACCAACATGGAGAGCTACTATCAGTGCTATTTAAAAACATTTTTCTGCCTCCCAGGTTCTCCATGTAAGCATGCTTACCAGACAAACTGTAGGTCACCAGCAGATATTTATAACTACTTGTTATAAATAACTTCAAAATAGACAACCATGGAAAAGGCAATGCATGCCCACACACATACAGCATATTCCTTTCTTCTGGAACTTCACCAGAAGGGACTGTAGAGGGTGTGCTTGTAGGTTTTAAGGTAACCTTGAACAAGAACAGCAGATTACACAGTCCTGTACTCCTAGCAGCACTGTGCTATGCACTGGTGTGGAGAAGGCTCCAACGTTAGGGCTGAATCTACAAAACATGGTGCTGGGAAGACGTATACTATATTATCAAATATCTGCTGCCTCAGATACGGGAGATGGTAATAAAGCTACAGCTAAAAGCCAACACTTCCAGCCCAAACAGCCAGCTACTGATGTCAAAGATTTAGAAAAATAAACGAGAGAGAATATCTGTCTGAGCGGGACTTTGATATGATCTAGAAAATCATATTTCTATTACAATGTACTTTTTGTTTAAAGCCTAAAAATCTCTGGGTTCTGTTGTCTGCACACAGCTGAGAATAACTAAACAAAGTTCTCTAAAATATACTTTATAGAAAGAAGTCATCTTATTGATGGCAGACGAGCAAAAATTGCCGACCTGATGCAGCTGGGCTGAGCTATAACACAGCAAAAGCTGTGAGAAAGCTCTAAGAAATTCACATTCCAGAAGGTCATCAGATGAAAACACTGGGAAATGACTGCTAATGAAGAAAT
Organism: Centrocercus urophasianus; assembly: GCF_019232065.1. Lineage (NCBI taxonomy): Eukaryota > Metazoa > Chordata > Aves > Galliformes > Phasianidae > Centrocercus > Centrocercus urophasianus. The sequence continues at coordinate 3,069,286 of NW_024884855.1, read as the reverse complement.
TGGTAACACCTGCAGCAGGGCAGTTGGTGACACCACACAGGTCCTGCTGCAAGGACCACCAGTAGTCAGGGCTCCTTTTTGAGCTACAATCTTTGTCACCTTTCAGCAGATCACACAGAACTCTGAGCACAAATACAGATCTCTACGAACAAAGGGCCTGAATTACCCCTAGCAAACAATCAAGTGCTAAACCCTGCCATAGTACATGGTCATTTTCTCTGTCTGTCTGCTGGCAGCATCACTGTAAGAGTTTGTCTCTCTAGTGTTTGTATCCACCTTCAGTCAGAGGCAGCCATCAGATTTCTTCCAGCTTCTCTGCAGGAATAAGCATGCTCCAGTCCCTCAACTTCCATACACCCATCATGCCCTAGAGGCTCCCAGCCATCCCAAAACCCTGCTCAGAAGCAGGTCAGCTTCTCAGCATCTCTCCAGATCCCTGGGGCTCAAAACCAGAGCCGTCCTGTTGGCAACTGGATCAGCACTGCACAGAAGATTGCAACAACCATCCTGCACCCATTAGCTGCACTCCAGACACAGCCGATATCTGTGGTTTGTGGGATTTGTTCTGTTTGCCCTCCCCTAAGCCTTTGCAGAACTGTTTTCATCCAGCCAGCTCCCAGTCTGCACCTGAGTTGATTTTGCCCCAAAGGTGCAAAGAAGCAGCAAAATGTCAATCTCCTCATGGCACTGTTATGACCTTACAGCTCTACAGGCATATATTCTCATCAGTTATTAGATACCGGTGATTTTCTTCCCCGTGATCTGCCGACACGTCTCAGTGCATCTCATCTATTAGCATGTTCCATGTAACTCTAGAACTGGCAAGCTTTACAGTGACTCAAGTCCATTTCCTACTGTTCTTCACAGATACTTCCCTCTAGCTTCTGCAATTTCATTCACCTCTTGTTTTGAAGCATTCACTGAGAAACAACCTTGGGCTTGACTTGTCACTGACAAATTATGTCATCTTGAGATTCCTTCACCCTACAGTTTTAGCAGTTCTGGTTTATCATCTCCATTCACTCAGAACTTCAAAGTGCAAAACAAAATCCAAATGAAATATGAAGTATTTCAATATTTTTAAACACACATGCATTCTTTGTGGAACATAATAGGGTAGAGGAGAGAAAATTGCTAATGACAAAAATGACAATGCTAAATGTAAAATAATATTAAGGGGTATCACTTTGCTTTATACACTTCTTTCTGGCAATTAACATCATCACCCACTAGAAAACATAATTAGTATACAGGCTTAATGCACACGTAGTAACTGAAGAAATTCTGAAGATCTGAAGTACCAGAAATGCAGCTAACTTAACACAGTGAAAGCACCAGGAGGCCGGAGGCAGTGCAGTTCAGATTCCTTACTGAAACTTCTTTCTGAAAGGAAGTTACCTGATAAGGAATGAAAGTTTGTTCTATGTGGTATCTCTGTTAGGTGAAAGACATTTCTTTGTCCACAGGATATTCAAACCAGAGACAGCAAAACCTTTTCACAGTATCACACCTAACTGAATAGAAGGAAATCTCAATTTATTTCAAGTATCACTATCTGAATAATAGGAAAAAAAACCCCCTACAAAGCCCCACTCAATAGATACTTAGCAGCCAAGGACAAAGCTGTAGCCAGGCTTCTGCAGAACTACAAACTTTCATTTACTACCATTTAGGAAGGGCTAATGTCAGACAATGGATGTAGATGAAAAAAAAGTCCTTAAAAAGAAACTGCTTGCTGGCTGAAAAAAAAAAAAATAGCCAGGCTCAGGAATCAGAGAGAGATATTTAAGAAAATACTTATTTTGCCTTATTTGCTATATTGCCCTGATGTTTTAAAGTAACAAAATTCCGTTTTTTTTTTTCCTTACTGATATATTTCCTACGATGTAAATTTGAGCAGGTTCAGAAATAAAAAGTTAAACCAGAAAAATAACCTGGAAGTTATGAGACAATATTTTTTGCTTCACTTCTTTATTGCACATAAGTGTGGCTTTACGGTTGTTTATACACAGATGTGAATCTGTCCCTATCATCACACTTCACTCTGGAAAGGAAAATAACAGAACCCTTGTAACAAGACCTGCAGTGACAATGTTTTCTTAGTCCACTTTGTCCAAACTGAGTAAGTTAAAGGCACAATGTGAATAAAACTAAAAACATTCACTTTTGCTTCACAATCTAGTATATTAACAGCTGGTATCCCTTTTCATTTTTGTCCATGCATAATTGTGCTTTAACAGGCACTATTTTAAAAACCAACAAGAATGTCCTTTCCCAATTGTTAAACAACATGGAAGCCCATCAGAATGCAAGTTTTGCCTCTGTTTTGTCTGACTCTCAAACGCAAAAAAATTGTCACAATCCTTAGTGCTTCCACCGTCTGTAAAAAAAAAAAAAAAGCTCCCACTGACCTTCAGCTCATTTCCTCATTTACCTACTTTTTTTTTTTTCTAAACCTGTAGTCTCCATGTACCTGTAACTATGTTGCAATGGGACAGCATACATGCTTACGTTAAAGCAATTACCTAACGCACAGCGGTACAGCTTTTCCTGAATGGCAGATACTCTCACAAATAACGACCAAAACCAAGCATTTTGAGCAGCTTTTTGTTAATCTTCAGGTTAAAGAACTAAAAAGCACACAGAATGATTTGCTTTTCAAAAAGTGACATTCTTAGGTATCTTCAAGTCAGATGAAATTGATAGAAACGTAAAACTACAGCCTACATTTACTGAGTTGTACTGTGTGTGTGTGTACACTGTGTGTGCGCCTTCGAACAGCGCTGCTGGGATGGGTGCAATGTTTACGTACTGCAGTTGCGAGTCTTGCTTTTCTCCATTACAGACTTTGGGCTGGACGCTGTTTTTAGTCCTCGTACAGAGCTTCCATGAAAGTCAACAGCAGATCTATCTTGGATCAGTGGCATTATATGGCCATCTATAAACAAAAGTTTGCAGGTTGAAAAATAGTCATTATCCTATTGGTCACGAAACTGGTAGTTTGATATCTGAAACCAATTTTTCTGGAACCTAATTATACCTTTCACAGAGCTCCAGATGACATGCTTCACAGCAGTTAAATTTACCATACCTTGTTCTGTGCACATTGCAGACAACGCTGTTTTATAGATTGTTTGGCAAGCAGACAGTAAACAGGTGAGGTAATTTAACAGCTTGACCCTGCCTCACTTTCCCGGTTCTTAAAGAAGCATCCTTCAATTCTGAATACTCTGTTACATGTGTGCATATCAACTGGAATGGTTTACCAAATACTAAGAGACTCCATTGAAAACAAAGGAAAGTTTACTTGAGGTAATTTTATTTAGAAAAGAGCAACTTGCGGGAGATAGCACTGCAAACATGTGGAATATATAAATCGTTTACCTTATCTAAAAATAATGCTATCCCTAGCTTTGGTAAGTTCCCCTATTCGCTGAGTGAAATATTCATTTTCTGAATTTATCTCGCTGGAAGAGAAGGAGCAGAACAGAAAAACTATTGGTCTGAGAGCTCCACTGAAGGGTACATGAACGAACAAGGTGATTTTACTAGAAAAAAAATAGTAAATGAAAATTGAATTTGAGGAAAAAAAAAGTAATCGCAAGATAAACTTATATCAAAAGTTAAAATTCTCCACTTGCTTTTGACAGCTACTGTTTTTATTATTAAAGGATCTGCTGAGAGTCTGCATTTTGATGTTAACATATGAAAATACGTTGACTGGCACAGAAAAACAAACTCATAAATTTCAACTTTAAGTATCTGCTTTAATATATTATTGCATTTTATTGGCAATATTCCACCAGCAAATGTCTTTTTATTATTGTATCCCCTCTTTGCAATAAAGAGGAATGCTATTGACTGGCCTCCACTTTGGGAAATATGAAATCACTGTTTCTTGCTAGCTGTGGGCAAGAAGTAGTTTTCAAGCCACACTGAAGTTACAAAACAGCTCAGAAAAAAAAAAAATACCTAGCAAGAAATATGCTAGCACTTTTCATAAATTTTCAATACATGGATACAGCAACATAATTTCCAAGCATAAACACCCAGCAGAGGAAATATATTATCTTAAATTTCACTGTGTGACAAAAGATGGGATGTTTAATAGTGTAAAACAAGCAGACTTCCGTCTAGTGTGGTATGAAATTTGCAAGAGAAACTTACTGTTTTACATAAGTAGTCAAACATCTTTGGCTAAATTCTGTACCCCTAACTGAGGCAAATCTCCCATCAGCTTCAGAGAACACTTTGCCTGACTACAGATGTACTGCTGTATTCATTCAAAACTTTAAGATGTTTGAGTAGCTGGAAAACAAGTAAAAAGGAGACTTAGGGCATTTATCCTAGACTCTGCTAATAGGGTAAAAAAAAGAAAACTGGTGGAAACTTTATGAGAGAAAAGACAACAAACCACAGATACTGCACCAAATGCTTGTATAAGGAAGGAATTTAAATTTGCATGCTATTCTGAAATACTTAAAACACTTGGTATCTGTATGCAGTATTTACAGTCTGTATATATACATATATATACATATATCCTGTAGGTATAGTCATTTTCCATTCATGTGTTGGAACTTGGTGCACTAGAAACCTGTATTACCTCTCAGTAACTGGAATTCTTTATTTTACTCATCTGTTCAAGAAAAGGACTTTTGCTACGTTGAGTTCTAATATTTTAATTGCAGATACTGTATGCTATGTGTATGTAGACAAAATGTTACTGAGATGTTGAGTTTCTTGCAGCTGGGTATATCTTTTCTATGTGTTAGCAGGTTTTCATGAGGTGGTTGATGGAGTGAGCTGAGGCCTTGCTTCTGCAGATGAATCCGTGTGGCACAGATCAGTGCTTTCATGCACTATATTCATTTTCAGGATCTAAAGGGGGACTATAAGAAGGGGATGGATTCTTTAGCAGGGTCTGTTGTGGCAGGAAAAGGGGAGGTTATTTCAAAATAAAAGAGGGAAGACTGGACATAAGGAAGAAGTACTTTTACAGTAGGATTGGTGAGGGGCTGGAGGTTGTCCAGAGATGCAGTGGATGCCCTGTTGTTGGAGAAACTCGAGGTCAGGCTGGATGGGGCTCTGAGTACCGTGATGGAGCTGTAGATGTTCCCGTTCATTGCGGGGGAGTTGGACCAGGTGACCTTCAGGGGTCGCTTCCAACTCAAACGATTTTATGATAAATTTTTATGAATACAGCTGCTAACCATATTGCGTCCAAGGATCCACAACAAAACTCAATGACTCGTTGACATACAGGAAGTTGGTTGCAGGAGGCACTGTCCTACTGTAAAAAGCAATTGATGGTTTCAGTCAAGCCCCCAGTGGATACAGGTCAATTGCAGTAAGTGCCGTGAAATGTGATGGTAAGGGCTGTGTTAGGACAGTGATCGTGAAATGATAGCCTAGGTGAATTAAGAATGGAAGGAAGCAGAACCGGTACCTTGGATTTGGACAGGGCAGCCTTTGACCTATTTAGAGGCCTGGCTGATAGGGCACCCTGGAATACAGTTCAGAAAGGGAGCGCACTCCAGGAAGGCTGGGCCTTCTTCAGAAACATGAGCTTAAAGGCCTGATGTGCAGAAAGCCAAGTTGTCCATGGTCAGCCTGGCTGACCAAAGAGCATCTTCAGGAACTTGGAAAGAGAGTTTATGATCTCTGGTTGGTCAGCTCAGGAAGACTGTAACAATATTATCAAACTGCATAGCAAGAAAGTTTTAAGGAACAAAGCCTAACTGGAAAACAATTTGGCCAGTGCAGTAAAAGACAATAATAAATGCTTTTATAAATATGTTAACAAGCAAAGGAAGGATTATTTTTAATTCTCACTTCTGTACTGGATGTGAAGGGGAATGTGGGGACAAAAGATGTGGATAAGGCTGGGTTACTAGATGTTTTTTTTTGCCTTAGGCTTTATTAGTCAGGTCAGTATTCTCCAGGTACCATCCTCCCGGGATGGACATTTGTGACTGGGAGTGCAATGAAGCCCCTATAATCCAATGGAAAACTGCAAGTGACCTGTTCCACTCTCTGAATGTTTGTAAGTCTATGGTGCTGGATGGGATACATCCAAGGGATGGAAAGAGTTGGTGGAGGAATGTGCCAAGCCACTTTTCAGCAAGGCTGAGTGCTGGATACTACACTTGGGTCACAACACCCTGCAGTGGTGTGGGCTTGGGGGAGAGTGGCTGAAAATTTGCCTGTCGGAAAAGAACCAGGGGGTGCTGGTTGGCAGCTGGCTGAACAGTCAGCAGTGTGCCCAGGTGGCCAAGGAAGCCAACGGCATCCTGGCCTTCATCAGATCAAGGAAGTGACTGTCTGTCTGTACTCAGCTCCTTCTGTTAGTGACTAAATTTTCTTACTGACTTAAAACCTTTGGCCCATGTTAGCAATAGACTTTATTCCTTTTCAAGAAAGAAAAAGGCATTTGTTATTTGCCTGTAAAAATGCTATTCTTCCATTTGCATTCAACATGAACATTAGCATTATTACTCAAAGCCATAAAAAATGCTATTAGTTTAGCCTCAAATAAAATATTAATTATAGTACTACTACTACCATGCAAATAGGAAAAAAACCTTGTGTAGTTTGGCTCCTTAAAATCATAAGCAGTCGACTATTGATCAAAATCAATTCTGAATTATTGCTTCCATGGGAACATATTCTAACGAACCATGACAAAATTTACATCTTCACCAAACCCTAGCATAAAAATCTGAATCCACTTAGAAATGCACCACTGTTTCTGTTTCCATCTTCACTACATAATTTTAGCCTTTCAGCTGTAGGGCTGTAGATCCAGTCCTACAGATCTAAAGTTTAAAAAAAATAAAAAAATAAAAAAAAAAAAATCAATAATACGAGGTCAGTTTGAAAGAGATCTGCATTGAGGCCCAGACCAAATGAAGTGACTAAACTCAAAACAAGTTTTTGTATTAGCTTTCTGGGAAAGAGGTTTGTTATTTGTAAACCTAGAATTTTATTTTTTTCTTTTAAATCAGTCTTGCCCTGACTTTTGAACCATTCTTCCTTCCTCAGTAAAAGATCACATTGGCTAATCATGTATCTCAAAGATACATACATTCCTGCTTTCCAGTCTTTTCCAGTTACTTCCATTACTCTCACCAATTTTCAAAGTCATCCTATTTACTTACCTGACTGTAAATCTCACTATGGCTATCATGCAGGCCCTTCCCATTCCTGTGCTCGCACCAGAACTTTTCTACCACCGTCAGTGTTATTGCAAAATAACATGCTATGATTTTTTCACAGCTGCAAACCCAATGCTTTGAAAAGCAATTAAGAGCAAAAGTAGAAATCCAACATGAAAAGCCAGAGTTCCACTCACAGATGTAAAGCCAATATGTTCAATCTCAACCTCTCAGCCTTAAGTCTAAGCAACTCTGCAAATCAAATTCATAAGAAAACAGTGCAGTTGTGCAAACAAACTCACATTCTCTCAACTAAGTCCTGATTGTAGGAATCTTTTCTCAGAAAAGTTGAAAACAGAAAAAAAGAGATGTCAATTTAAGAAATTAATTACAGCTCAATTAGTTTCTTTATAAACCACTTAAACCACAAGCATTTTAAGCTTATCACACAGTGCTTTTCAAAATTCTGTTTTCCCAGATTCAGTCCCAGTGACTTCAGGTCAATTATGTTTGCTCCTAGCCATTATTTTTCACAATACTTCCAACACTTACCAAACAGTCACTTATAACATATTTGAGAACCATGAACCTGTCTTATTTCCCTTGCTGAAGAGACGCCTGGAAGGCCTTCTTAGCACACAGAGTCATGACTTTAAGACTGCCAGCCAAGCTCAATACACCAAATAATCTAATACAGATATGCACAGAAAGAACTCTTCACCCTAAGACATGCTAAGATACAGTTTGTAGGGAGCTGACAACACTCTTTCCACCAGTTACTGATGAAGGTGTGAAAGATACTGCCAGCCAACAGCAAGGACCCTTCAAATTCACTAACAAGGTAAGCTCTGCTCTTTAGAAATGGACATTCTATATCCACTTTTCTAATAAAAGATGACCATTAAATAGATAAGGTCCAGAATTTTAAGAAAAAAAACAAGCTACTTACCAAATCACAAACAGACTTCTTCCAAACGTGCTTATACAGAGATGCACATCACCAGCACACACAGGTTGTTTTCTTCTGAGCTCAGACCTTGTCCAGTAGTGCCTGTAGTGGTTCATGCTGCAGCAGTCCATGCTTTGCACTGAGACAAAAATTTTATTCTTTCCACATCCTCTCAACTGTGAAGTGTGAGATGCACCAGATATAAAAAAAGAGGGGATGCACAGTCACATAATACATCTTTTAACTGCTTTACTTAATTTTCTTCCCACCAGCTTACAGATATTTCATATCCATGTTTCAGCGTGTGCATCTCAAAATTAGAGTTTGGTTAAATGTGAAGGTAGATACAAGAATCCTGAGCAAATAGAGCTTGAAGCTTAAATTTGAAGAATGCAGAATCTGCTCAGGGGCTCCGAGTAGGTCTTGTGAACATATGAATAGTCTGAAAACAGTACCCAGAATCCATGTCTTGAATGGGTATTTCAGGAAGCCACTTGTTCTCTGTAGAACATGGTCTAGTAATTGCAGGGAATCCATGCAGGCTACTCCATCACACCTTTCAAAGATGCATTTGGAAATGTGGTTCTGTTTAACAGTCAGATGTTATCCATTCATTCATTACAGTTGGGTCAGGCAAGCTTCTCCGGCTTCTGCTTTTTCTGGCATTGAAAAGAGAATCCTCCAGGCAGTGCTCTTCTCTTCACACATGAAGCAAAATACCCTGTCCATCCTGGCAGAATTTGTTATTTTGTGTACGTGAGGGCTGAATGCACAATGGCCAGTCTACCTGAAAAAAAAAAAAAAAAAAAATCATAAAAGTTTGCTCAAGTCTGTCAGTCAAACACAAAGCACTTCACCTTGAACTAATAAGGTTTGCAGGAATTATTTCACATAAACCCACTTCCTTTTTATGCCCCTGTTACAAAGGTGGACGACAGTCACACTGCAACAAGGTCATATAAATAAGCCAAACAAAAACAAACCTTCATTTGATTAACAAAGAGCCACATCTGCAGGTGGACAGCTGTTCAAAATGCAAACTTCAGGCTGTCAACTTTTACTATCATTATTTTAAAAAGAAGATCTGAAATGAAGAAGTAAAAAACTAAAGCCCGAACAAAACCTAAACTGCTTACTTCCTGACCCATCTCATTCCACTGATCCATTTGTAATGCAACTTTGGGTATGGTTGGATTCTGTATTTGTCTTTATTCTCTCCAGTATTTTTTTTTTTTTTTTAACAGACAGATGAATGGGATGACTTTACTTGATTCATTGGCACTGTTAGAGCACTGACTTCTTTAACTGCAATCATAAATGGTTTCAAGATATGAAACAAGTGTTCCAGCATGGACCATTGAGCAGAATGGAGAACAATGCCTTTCCGCTGTCACCACACAAGATATATTTAATGATTGCTACCGTACATTCTGATCAAAAGCAGTTTTAGTCATTTACTACATGGAATTCCATCTTGTTTATATACTCTGAAAAAGCTGCACAGACAATAGCAGCTGCTTGTTGGGATTCAGAACTTTGAACTGATCAGAGAAGCATCTTTTATAGACCAAATCCTCCTATCTCCTTTTATTTTCACTTGTTGTTATCATATATTTATATAAATATCTTGAAACACAGTACTCCAGCACTAGAAAATGCTAATTACTGGCTAGAAAAAAGCATTCAATCCATATCAATTTAAGTTTACTGCAGCTATAAAAATATTACACCACCACTCCACTTGCAGCTGTTCATGAAAACCACAACACAGCACCTACTGTCATCTTCCACACCTTGAAACATCTTTCAGCAGGCAATATTTAGAGCTGTTTGAGAAAGAATAACTTTCGTTTATCAGACTATTTCAAAATTTTGTTTTTACCTGTTTGCAGATGAAAGCCAATACTTTGAAAATTCCTGGAGTGTTTTAATTTGTTTTGATTTAGCTGAACTGTTGTATTGACTTTAATAACATATTAAAGAGAAAACAGTCAATTTCAAAAATGTGAAATATTTATTTTATTTATTATTGTATATTAAATGGGTGTTCGTCTGAATAGTGCAGTTGATTTTTGAAGAAAAAGTTGTGATCACGGTATTTTCCTGGAGTAATTTATTGGGTGTTTTTTCTTTCCTAATATCTGTATTGGCCTAATGTAGCTGATCAAAGAAACAAAACCTAATTTAAAACAGGATAAAAGAAGACTTCAGTTACAACACATTTCCATTAAGAGGTATGATTCTAGCCTCTCATTTATAGAAACTAGAAGTTTTTCCAGTATTTAATCACTGAAACTTCTCCTGTGCTGAAGGTTACTCTGTTAAACAGTTCCCAGGGTATGTACCTATTTTAGGAAGTTACATAATAGAAGGGCACCCATGGCACTACTTGTCAGTCTTGAGAAGCGCACTGCTTTTTTGACAAAGCTTGAGAAGATAACCTGTGATCACTTCATTTCAGCAAAAAATTCACCAGGTAATTGAAAGCTGACCCACAGGCAGCAGTGCGGAATAGAGACATCCCACCAGGACCAAGAACAGCTGACCGACGGGCGCTCGCAGTGCAGACCATCTGCTGGCACCCTGTTGCTAAAGCTTGACAAGTTGCTCGCCTCTTGCTCAGGCTTAGAGCACAAGCAAAAGCACTGCAGAGCCTCTCCCTCTGATCTGCACACTCCTGAGCTACACCTGGCAGCAAGAAGTATAAGACAGAATCAAGTGCATGTAAACTACTAGCCAGCTCAGATTGCAAAATGTAAACACAACTCTAATCAGCCCCGCCACTGCTCCACAGGTGATGCCTCTTGGTACGCAGTGCAGAACTATTAAAAATAGCTCCACAAAATGGCTCACAAAAATAAGGACCAGTTTTAACACAAACACGTTTATGGCAAGAACCATGTAGATTCTGACGCCGGTATCTTTCCCCAGGTCCTGTGTGTAATACAGCCCATCATCTGCAGTGCTGTTCTCCTGGAACACCTAACAATCCAGTTCCTGACCACTCCTCTATGCAGCCATTTTGCAGACTCATCTATGAATTTTAGAAAACTTCTTTCCTCCAAGTAAAGCAGATCACTTATTTCTGAATGATGCCTTCTGTTCTCAGATTATGTGCTGCACCCTTAATTGTGCAGTTTGAAAAAGGTAGGCGATATCCTCAGGATTTCTCTAACCTTTATTTTAGCACACCTCAGGATAGTAACACGGTAATCAATTAAAGCATGCTGATGGCACATGGGGAGCCCTAAATCTCCTATTGGCAGCTTATCAGGGAAGTCAGCACTTTTTTTGTAATTTTCCATTTAAATGACTCCTTCGTACAAAGCAACCTAAAAGACTCTCAACTGTTTGTTCACTGTCCCATGACGCTGTGAGGGAGTTTACAGAATTTATACATTTTAATTTACCTTTCCTATATTTTTTTTAGCTTTCTTGGTTAGGAGTTTATGTTGACTTCACAAAGACAAGTAAGTTCATCTCCAGACAAAAAAAAAAAAAAAAAAACCTAAAAAAATAAAGAGTACAATTTCCATTTTCTAAAAATTCAGTTCTTATTTCTTCGTACTATGTTCTTCACGTTGGAGCAAAGTATATTAAGAATAATATGTGAAAAAACTCTTTTCACATGTAGATTACAGAAAACACAATTGTCTCTGTGAAGAAATCTCATCACTGTGTAGCAGAAATACTTGGAAATAGGAAATGCTGTTTCCTTATGTATTTATTACAAAGTACAGTACAGTGAGGAAAAGGAAAGGTGAAGCCTTTTGTTAGCTAAGACTCACTTTCCATGCAACTGCAGTGCTGTGACATTTGCAACAAAGCATAAGAACACAATAAATGTGATATACTGAGAGAGCTTTCTGACATACCTTTTCTATCCTTGAACTCTAAACAAGGACTCGTACCCCCCCCCCTGCCATTATAGACACACTTGAAGTATTAAAATGCAGTAACTTCAGATGGATTTAAATTGTTGTGCAACAATGAATTGCTGTTCTTCAGAATAGCTATACCTGTTTCAAACTGAGGGATACAATCTACCAATCTAGAGCACTCACTGAGCCTGACTTAAAGGTCAGTTATTTTCTGCTGTACGTGTAAACATTCCACCTGGTATCTCACTTTCATTTTCAGTAGTGAAAATAATACAAACAGGTAAGCAAATTTAATTACTTAAGGGAAGAAATTGTTACTAATAGCAGCGCTCATATAGTAAATGCTCTTATAAAACAATTCAAACAAATGCTGAATCCTCATCACTTGTCTGATTATGCCTAATGAAGTCATTAAACATGAAAAGAATCAAAATAGCTGTGTTAACTCAAAATAGTAGCTTCTTACTCAAAATAGCTCCTCCGTGATTGGCTTTTTATGTGGAGACCCAGCGAGTAAGACCTTGAACTATCAGGAATGAAAACGATGTAAGGTTGTACTAGTGCAATGGAAAGGAAGAGAGAGATTCTGACTGAAGAATCTATTTTTCCTAATAAAGGAAGTAGTTCAGATACAGACAAATCCTCATTCCTTTTGAATACACTCAAATTATTTAGTACCTTTGGAGGTGTTAGACAACACAGTGGATTTGAAAGGGCAGAAGGAAAAAGAAATAAAAATCTGAGTATTTATTAACCGAATAAATGTTATTCCAATACGGAACCCAAGAATTCATATCTGTTGCCTTTGCTTCGGCAACCTCTGAATAATGTCCCGTCGTGAAGTGCTCAGACAGCCCTGGCCAAATCACACGCTTTTATGACACCAATGTGGTGAGCGGCAAATGGCCCTTACTGCAAGCAACGCACTCTTCTTATAGTTGTCCCTTATATCACAGTGCTACCAATCACCCTTGCTACGGTTATCTGTGCCCAATAGACGTGTGGCATGTCTTGTCTTGCCATGTCTTATCATGGTTTCTCATGAGTCAAGGAGCCCCCGCAGAGGCTGATGACTGTTACAGTCCCCCTTTCACGTATTCGCTAACCACGCAAGGGGCCACACAGATTACGCCTGGTTACGCCTGGTGACCTTGACAGCCCCCGCTTTACGTATTTCATTGACTACATCTCTAACTTGCGTATTTTGTTAACTACACATATCAGAGATAAAGCACATCAAGGTGACAGGCTGAGACAACACTGGTGCTGGAACCCTTGAGTCATTCCAGCAATGACCTGGTGGATCCTACAGAAAGGTATTCTGCAGTTAGTGCTGAATCAGATGAGAAGCTCAATCATCTCAATGCCAATCAATGGAAAGGAATGTGGTGTTTCCCTGGACAGATGGCAAGCTTAAGGAATTGCAAGAGCACAAAAACCCAAGAACTGCCAAAGTGCGGGGATAGCATTTCACCAAAGCCAAGGAGTTTTGATGATCGCTCTTTGAAATACACTGAGTCCTACATAGGAAACACCCTTGCTGCGTGCATTCTGCCCCACTGAGTTCCGAAGCACACTCCATTTCAGACTGACAAATTCACCAGATTGCTTGCCAGTCAGTGTAACAAACAGTAAAAGCATGAACAATAAAGATCCAGATTTTGCCAATATTTTTTGCCTCATCAGCTACGATTTTGTATTCTTCCTTCGAGTATAAGTCTGCTTTCCTTCTACAGCCATCAAATCCTTTCCTGTACTGTAGTGATTTTAGTAAAGAATAGTAGTTGTTAAAACATTTAGGCAAGAAAGTGGGAATTCAGACAATCAAAGTCTAAAGATCATTTTTTTTCTTTTTCCATTGTAACACCACCTGCGTATGTCAAAAATAGAAAATACCACAGAATGGTTTTGGCTGGAAGGGACCTTCAAGATCATTTAGTTTCAGACCCCGGCTGTAGGCAGGGCACCTCCCAGCACAGCAGGTTGCTCACAGCCCCAGCCTGGCCTTGAATATCTTTGGGGGTGGGGCTGTGGCATCTGCAAGATACTACTTTAAAAAGAAAGATATTCCATAAACCCAAATGGTAATTGATCTCTTCTCTGAGGATTAAGAACATATGGGAATTAGAACTCTGCACCTATGACAACATAGATCCCTCCCCCAGTGTTACGCAAGCGTTAACATCCCCAAAAATGATCCATTTCTTTAAAGTTCCTGAACAATTATCTGCAGTTGGGCATTATTCTGGAGATCCATGAAGGAATACAATAATAGCAAACCAACAGCAAGAGCATGGTCTTCTATCCTCTTATTTGTATATTTCAGCGTGACAGTTCATAAATACCTGAGTTTAAGGCACATTAGCTAAACGCAGTATTAAGAAAGATGAAGGAAATTTGACAAGTGTTACAAGGATAAGTAAATACATAATCTAATTACAGATAAATTGGAAATGTATCAAATACAAAATCAATTGACATTTGGCCAAAGTATGACAATAACTTTCTACAGCAGTAATGATTTTTGTAGCAAAAATCAGCAAAAATTTTGTAGCTTCCAAAGTCTTGCTTTACAAATTTCTGTGTGTTCAAAGAAAGCAACATGTCAGTGAAAAGACAAGAGGGGATGGCTCACGGGAAGCTGGCTTGTTCAGATGAGAGGAGGGGCACCTCTGAGTTCTGCTCTCTGATGGCAGCAACAGGACCAGAAGGAACAGCATGGAGCTGAGCCCCAGGAGAGTCAGGCTGGATGTTAGGAAAGGGTTCTGCACCACAGGGTGGTCAGGAACTGGTAAAGTGAAGGCTGAAGCACGTCTTAAAAACAATGAACTTACAGAAAGAAAACTTAAGGGCACCACCAATACTTTGTCATTTCTTCTCTTGTTGTTTAAGAACTCTAAAGTGATGCTTTATTGTTTAAACAACTGGTTGTGCTTTCAAACTGTTCAAAACCAGACTCACTAGATTTGGAACAGTATCTGCATTTTTTCTGTCCTGTTTGTTTTATGGATTTTTCCATGGTGGAGTTTTTTGTGGTGTCACCTTGCTTTATTGCAATGAGGCCACCACAGTGAAGCACGAGGATGTGCTGACAGCATTACGAGGAAATATGGTAGCTATTGTAAACTTTAAGCATAACTCCCAAACAGAAGCTTCTTCAGACTGCAAAGACCAAGTCTACCAAAATTCTGGTAAGCAGCATCATTCCTGACTCCAGGCGCAACCCATGACTGCTGAACACTTCTGTCTTTTCACAGATATGTAACAGAGATTAAAAAAACCCTGGAGATGATAGAGTATCAGTAAGCTGAAGGGACTTTATTGCTTCTGATAGGAAATCCTCCTAGGATTTTACAGAAGCTTAATAACTATGACCAATGCAATCTTCATGGTGCTACACAAAACATATGACTCTACTGGAAGATTTCCCAGAGCACAACTCCTGTGTGAGTTATCAGGGAAGTAATTAAGCAGAGAAACTTTGTTGCTTTTGATGAAAGAGTCTCACAAGGATACTCTGATGACCAGCAAATAGGAAGAGACATCCAGCTTCTCTTCCCACTTTCACTGTTGTATTTGTGGTGTTTTAAGCTGCCTTGAATGCACAAAAGGGTAGAAGCAGTAATCCAGGTGACATTTACAGGCTGTGTCTAGTTCACCGAGCATACCTAATAAATTCACATTTGCCCATTCTTCTCATTAATGAGGTCTTATAAAAAACTTTAATTCTGGACAGTATCATTCACAGCAGCCTTTCTGCATTATGATGCCTATCTGAACTTCTCAGTTAATGATGCTGTTATTACTACAGGTAATACAGTTAGCTTGAGTAAGATCAATAGGCCCCCAAGATCCTATACAGCCAGGAAGAACTACCTCGTTAATACTGCTACAGTAATCATTCTCAACATTAGTCCAGAAAAAAATAATTCCAAAAACGTTCCAAAACTTCTTGCCACCCAGATATCAGCTAATGCCTTTTCGAAGAGTGCTGAACACCAGAAGTTCACTGAAATCTAAAACAAGGCCCTCTATCTTAATCATCATGTATTATCTTCTACTTCTATTTAGCTCTGTGGCAAATCTCTCCATCAAAACACACAAAATATTACTAAGTTCTTTAATATCTGGGATTTATGTTTTAGTTTAACAATGTTACCTACAATTATTTACACAGTACTATCTGACACAAACAAGATGTTATCTGTGAAGCTCACACGAAAATCCATTAAAGCAATCTTTCAGGGACAGTTTAAATATACTGTTCCCAAGGTAAACTTCTTTGCTATAACATAAATATGAATTTGTAAAAGCTTCTAAGCAATAATTTACTACTTTGTAAGGTTGGCTTGGTAAACAGTTGTGCAGCGATTCTAGCTGGAACGCATTTAATTACACACCTAAAAGACAGAATTCTCAATAAACTTGCTCTTAACTCTCATTCTGAAGACAAGCTTGCCAAATTTCTACTATATATTCAGCTGATGAAAGAATAACAACATATACACAAGAAAGCATAGTTGGGCATAGATATTAACAAACATAGGTATTAACAAAGTAACACGGATCCATTGGGGTTCTGAACAACCAAATAACCTGGAAGCTGTTCAGCTGCTATGACCAGAATGGTCGTGAGAAGCACTTTGGTGAAACTTTCTAATCATTGACAGAAAGGATCTTTCCAACTTGAATAAATCTCTCATCGAAAAATTACGAACTATCAAAATAAAGTATTTGAACAAATAACTTTTCAGATTTGTCTGTAACCTCCCAGTACATAAATAGATGGAGCTTTATTCTGCTTCTTGAATTCACGCTGAGTGTCAGTGACCTCATAGACTTTGATGTCAATCAGTATAAAAGGAAATATTGTCTTCCATGGCACAATCGCTTCCTGCAATTCGAACCAGGGCTTTATTTGCACAGAGCCTAATATTACACTGGAGCCTGCTGGCATGTCATGCTGCTGTTAGAAATCAAGATAATCTCCATCTCAACAAACACTTAACAGGGCTGTTACCTACCCTACATAAACTAGGGCACAAGAAGAACATAGGCATAATTCTCTCTGCAAACACTGGAACAACCATAGAATTGTTCAGCTCGTGTACCGTGTGTGCCTTCCTGGACCGGAAGGACTGGGCAGGAACACACTTGAACTGGGATGCCTTTCAATCTCTATTCCCATATTTTCTCCCACCAGTATCCACCCCAAGCCAGCAGATATTTCTGCTGAAAAGTATGGGATCATAATAATGACACAACTCAACAAGCTTTTATAACTGTGTTCTCTGTTCTACTGATTACATTGAAAGTCTCAATCAGCTTTCGCTGGTATTTCAGAAAGCAAATAGGAAGGGAAGGGTCATAAGAAAATGCACAGTCAGAAGGCAGGGAAGCAAACCGAAATCATTTAAAGTGCCAAAGAATTAAACTCACAGCTTCTGAACTGAAGTTGAATAGTACAACAGCATATATACAGGGTATATTTGGCTGGAGGAGGAAGAAAGGAATTTCCATGAGCACAGTAACATGGTGTCAACACTGGCAGGGTGGACAACCTGTCTGGTACAGCTACCTGACTGAGACAACAATGTTATCTGCTTCCCGACTTCACTGCCCAAGTAAAGGCTCTTTCCTGAAATACATCATGCATCTCTGCAACCATCAGCAGTACCCAAGCCCTGCTGTGTTAAAGTTGAGATCATTTGACCATATTTTCGTAGGCAAAAGAAAGCAGTGTTCACATAGATGCCTGTAGCAGGTTATTGTAATAAATAAGAATAAAAGCTTTTTTTTTTTTTCCCCAGGTCTGCAAGAATCTGAACTGATAGAATACATTTGGTGAACTTCTCTACAGAAATCATAACATGAGAAACAGAGCACATTCTTGAAAACTGCAATCACCTTTGATGATGAAGCAGTAAATAACAAAGAAGTCCCAGATTTCTAATTAACATGAGAAGTGTTTGCAGTTCTTTAAATATGCTATTGCAGTGTGACTAGCAGAATCAGAAGAGGTAGACTGAATAGCTGAACATTCTGACAGTTTAATTGGAATTTATTGGGAGAAAGTACCGCTGCATCATCCAGAGAATTATCACAGACCAAAGAAAAAAGTGCATACGATTGAAGTGTATCCTGAGAGTTTTTCTTTCTTTACTTTCACCCTCCAAGTAAGTGCAATTCTTACAGTATCTACTCTAAACATGCTTTAAGCAACATATTTGTCAGGCAGTTTTGAAGAACTACATTCATACAAAAAAGAATGCCACTTGCATAGCCGATGGTTCCTTGTCATCTTCATCAGGCAAGTACCAGCACATTTTCATGCAAATACAAACTGTTAGAAGACTAGAGACAGAACATCACAAGAGACTAAAAGCTTCACAACAAAAAGATCTGTGCAATCCGTTTAGCACTGCAATATTGTAGGGATAGAGAAATGTTACCTAGAGGCTAAAACACACAATTTTTTTGTAGTTACCACAAACTCTTCCAAGACAGATTTTGAGATTAAACATTCCATCTGACTGATCAATGGACGAAGCAAACTTAACAGACTAAGACATCTACATATGGATGGAAGTACCGCGTGACATGAAAACATAACCGAAAGTGCCATACAGGGGTAAATCAGGTACCGCATTCCCAGCCTCTTCTTCACTGCTATGCTTGCAGCTCCTGCCTAAAGCTGAACTTCGTACATGTTGGAGCTGCAAAGGGCACCTAACGACAGCTCCTGCTTCCCAGGCTCTTGTGGGGTAGATATTGCCTGGGACACACTGCTCCCTGCAGCACCTCTTTGCCATTTTAGCCAAAGGAGTCTTGGCTCTGCTCTCTGCTGGAGGCTTCACTCCCTGTAGGCACCTCACAGGCACTGAAACAGCCTTGCATTTGGATGTTGAAACTGGATGCCAAATACAAATTAAGCAAGAAAGATCAAGCCACAACCCAGTTTAGATTTGTCTGTTTCTTCCAAGCTCAGCCCTTCCACACACACAGCAGACCACAGACAAAACAAACCAAACAAAAAACCGCAACCAAAGCAGTTCTCTTTGGTACTAAAGATATGACTTGATCCTGCATGTATTTCTTTGCATCCACCAGGTAATTGTTTCCTTTTTGGGTGGAAAGGCAGGCAGGGGAAGACTTCTCCTTCTATGAATTAAGGACAGCAATCTTGCCCAGTTCCCTAGTCTTTGAGGATTATTAAGGATGTCCAAACTGGATCATTCTGGCCACCTTGGCCACTCATGGTCAAACACTGTTAGAGACAAGTGCATTCTGTTGACCATATTAAGTACCTAGAGCTGCATAACACACAACTCGCGACACTGAGCAACTGGCACTGAAGTGATAAAAAATTAGTGGTTAGCATGGTGGAAAGAGAGCAAGTCTTTTAAACTTCATCTAAAGGATAAAAGAAAACAATCTTTAATATTCCAGTTGGTTGTGCTTTATCACAATGATTACAAAATACAAGATTTTGACTTCAGATGAATCTTCCCTTTTAAAAACCTGTTCATTAAATAACCGCTGTGTTCCTACTTCAAAAAAATAGAACATTGTTTTTCCTGGTAAAAGGAAGTAAGGTATTCTGCATTTCTTAGCATCCCAAGTTTGTCTGGCTAGATTTCCACACTTCAGGAGAACATTACATAGCAATAAAAAGAAACGTTCACATTGCTTAAAGGCTTGGAACTTACTATGCTTTCTTTCCTCTTTAGCTCCAAATAAATACATACCAGAACGGCAGCTGGTATAGGAGGTGCCAGATACATAAATCAAACAGACAGAGCCTTGAGGGGAGAAGGCCTCAAACGATAAATAATTACCAATTCTACAGAGGTTGATTACCGCACATCTGATTAAAACAAGACCTGGATTAAGGCACAGACCTGAGCAAATACAAAGACAAAAAAAAAGCTTCAGTTTGGTGCCTGTGCTGAGTTACAGAGCAAAGCAACTGGGCGCCACAGTTCTGCACGGGATACAGACAGCAGACTGTCTCCTGTGCTGGGAACCCTTGGCTGTCAGGGACTCATTTGACACACCCACAAGCTGGGCATCTTAATATCTCAAATAGCTCTGGGAAGTTCCAGTTTCTGGGTGTCTGTAATTTCCAAGATTTCCTTTCGCACCACCTTTATTGCTCTGGTACTCAAACACTCTCCACTAATGCACTAAAAGGCTGAACATCTTACATAATTGCAGTTCCGTCTCAGTTGGAGAAAATTAACTTGTGTGAGATGCTTCTCTGCAGCACGATGGTTGCCAGTTACTTTATAGTTTTTTTTTTAACCTCCTTTTTATTCCCTTTTAAAGAAATAATTTCACAATAAATATTGATACAGTTAAAAATGTTTTCTCTTCCATGATTTAATGGGAACACATTTTCTAATAAGTTCTTCGGCATTTTAGACTGATGCTAGTGGTAATTTATTGTAATTGCTTTGAGTTAAATCAGAGCACATCTTTTCAAAGGCAACATTTTTACACACTGTCAGAAGCTTAATATTTTAGTTTTAAACGAATGAATCTGAAGCACCAGACTTCTCTTGACTTTTCCAATACTGAACCAATAAAGTGAAATTATGACACCATGAATTTTTTAGTCTCTGAATAACCCAAATGTGTCTTAGTGCACCAATTATTAGTTAGCTAAAAAGATGAATGGAATAGCTGACCTTAAAACAAAGACGGATACCAGATTCTAAAAACACAGCTCTTAAACTTTGGCTGCTAAATAAAAAACGTGACTTTCAAAACCAAGTCATACTAAAATATTAATCAGATGTGTAAACAAAGCCTTCAACTACAGACTGCTTATTCAGATCCCTGATCTTTAGGTATTATGTTCTCAACCAAAATTCCAGGGAAATGCGGCGCAGGGAGCTGATGAAGGTAGGGATAACAGCGCGCATACGGATATACACACAGCCTAAACGAACAGCAATGCAGATAAGCACATGGCCAGCAGATCACGAACCTTACATCAAACCTCAGAAAAAACACACTGGTTCCCAAGCAGGTAGTAGCAAAGTTGTAGCAACCAGCCAGGATCACATCTTTTGAACTCGAAAAAAGTGATTCAAAACTTCTAAAGCCCACAGATGCATTTGAACTAGGCTTTATCGTAAAAGTGATTAAAACTCCCTAATGTACTTCAGCCACAGGTAGGGGGGAAAAAAAAACACACCAACACAGTGAGTTACAGAAGGGCTCAGAATCTGCTCAGAGGAAAAGGCTGGATTGCTGGAATGAGATCCATGCCAAGGCCTCTCATACCCCAAATGCATAGGTTTCAGTTTCCTCTCAGGAAAGACAAAAAGACTGTGCAGAAGGAAAAGAAAAATGCTAAAATGTAGAGCTCTCTAGCCTCTAAAAGATCTAGTACCAAGGTTATGAAAGGAGGCCACTAACTTGGCCTGATGGAAATATTCTGCTCTCTAACTGGTGATGGAATAAATTCATTTGCTAGAACATGCAGGTTGCATCTCACTACTAAATCCACACCCAATGTCAACACAGGGACATTACAGACACCCCTAGCAGCCCTTTTTGTGGTATTGTAAATGTCGACTTTTTTACTAGTGTCTTTATAGATATTTGAGTACCCAACGTAAAATATTCCATTACAAAGGGGAATGCTAATAAGAAGCTATAATGCAGCACGCCAAGGGCAATGATCAAGCAAACAGGGAGAATTATGAAAGGTATATAAATACATTTGGTTTTTCAGTCTAAAAGGTTACAGCACACACATGCACCAGATATGCAGTTCTGGCTGTAACATTTGCTGCTCTGTGTTACTAGTGCACTCATTTTACGAAAGATGACCTAAGTCACATCTATTACAAATAAAGCACAGCCCGTGTGACAAAGAACCAGAGACTTTTAATACATGCTGACGCTGACTGGTGGAGTTTTCACTTGAAAAAGATGGGTTCTAGTGAAGATACTTCCTGTGATGCTGTGTGTGGAGTCTCAGCAGAATGGAAAGCTTTGTGGCCACGTGCAGCTTTTATGATAAATGCCTAAAGGACTTAATATATGTGCAGTCAAAGGAGAGCTAAAGCAAAGTTGCCTCACGGCACCCCCAAATTCTGATGGGGTTTAAATGTCCTCTAACATTAAGATGACAGACAGGAAGAATATCCACCCAGAATCAACCAATGAATTTCCAAGGTTTAAAAAAAAAAAAAAAGTCAGACATCTTAGTAAAGCTCAAACACTCAAACGTGATTTGTCTGTAAACTTGCATGGGAGAAAAAAAAAAATTCCCAAAAAATTGCCATTAATATAATGACTATCAGCAGTAACTCAGAGTTGTGCAGTACAAAAGCTCTGGAAGAATTGGAAGAACACATTTCGTAGAGCACGTGGCTCCATCATGCTCCCTTTGCTAACATGTACAAAGGAAACATGGGATTGGTTAAAACAACTCCACTTTAATATAGACCTAAGAGAAATTTGTCTCCAGCTCACACTTTATAATTTTATCCCCAATGCCCCTAAACTGACACATGTCCAAGAACCTGGTGGGACAAAATTTCTGTACCATGCTGAACAGCTGCAATGGCACCATATGACAAAGCTGTGGAATAGCAGAAAAAGCACAAGGAGCACCATATTTTCAAGAGGCAAAAAAGATTCCAGAGTCAGAGTTGTACCCCATGCTAACTTGGTCAAAATCAGCATGTCGAAGTTCAACAGTAAATCTGCTACATTTTTAGTCAAAAACAAACCCAAGCAAGCACAGCCTGCGAGTCTGAAGTAAAACAAATGTATTAATTTACAGCACAGCTAAACTGAGTAGCCACATTATCCTGAAGGCAGCCTGCTAACTCACAGAGTTGGAAGTAAATAAATCACATATGACTGTGATAAATGATCAATGCAGGACGTGTCAGAGTGCAGGCCTGATCAGCCATCATGCTGAAATGCATGCACTACCACGGGAGGTTTGGGAGCCTGCAAATATGAGAGAGACTCTTGTTAGTGTCAGAACTAGGCAAATGATTTGCCATGAATTAGTACAGAAGCAGAGCTTAGCCCACTGCACGTTCCTGAATGATCAACAAGCAGGTAGTGTGCTCTTTTTTCCTCGTGTGCCAGCTGGTGTTGTCCTACTCTTTTATTTTTTTTCCCCAGAAATGTAAATTCCAGTTATTTATCCTGGAGTTACTTATTAATAATATCATGAATGATTTAACTCAAGACACATAATTCACCCTATCCTCAAAGCCCTAATGCTTCACGCCGATGCTAACAGAAATTGTTACTAAGAATCCTTCCATCCCAAAATAAAGCATCACTGAAATAGCCCGGATGGCAGAGAGAGCTATTTACTAAGGGAATGGATCCCATTCCTCTTTACATTTCCAACCTCAATCACGTTTGTGTCGCATTTTGGATCTTTGTGTACCTTTGACAGGTGCAGAGACATATGACTTGCAATTCCATGCTTGAGGGCACGTGCAGAAGAAAAGCTTTATCTTTTTTTTTATTAAAAAGAGATTAACAAGGAAAACTGTCAAAACAGAAAAAACAACACCACCATCGATATAAACACTGAAAAAAACCAACAGTGACATTTCACAGAATTCACATGAACATCAATAATAAAAGTAGATTATAGACCTCAGTAAATCACAGGACAGACTAGCACAGTGGCAGCTCTAACACACTCAGCTGGGGCAGCAGCCCCCACAGACGGCTACCAATGCAGTGCACACCACAGGTTGTGCTCAGTCCTACCAGCTTCAGTGCTGAGTGAGACCGGGCACCAGAACGCGCAGGAGAGACACAATTCAGGAAGTCAGAGAGGTCTGAGTTTCAGGTAGACTCCAGCCCTCAGTATAAGATTCATCAAAACTGACAAACCAGGCAGAGAGTAAGGTCCTGGGATCCTGACCGCTGAGGGGATAACTCCAGCAGCAGACCTTAGTTGACATTTGCAGACTCTTCTCTACCCCACACCTCCTACAGGTCTCCTATTTCTCAGAATTCCAAGCCTAACTGTGAGCTGACAACCATAGCTCAGAAGAGTAGCTCTAACTACAACTGAGGACTGTGCATAGAATGGATGTAAAAGCAGCCCTCATCTTGTTAAAGTCAGCCTCATAAGCATCACATTTCTCCTTCTCTGAACCCTAATCATAGGCCAAGACTAACACTCATCTCAGAGATACAGCACAGGTAATGATTGTAATCCCCCATGGGGTTTACACTGCTTCTTTTCAGAACCTAAATTCTGAAAGCAGTATCATGGGATGCTGTTAGCCTCCAGGCTGAGGCTATACAGATGATATCACAGAATTGCAGAGGTTGGAAGGGACCTCAAAAGATCATAGAGACCAACATCCCAGCATAAGCAGGTACCCTACAATAGGTTGCACAGACAGGCATCCACAGATCTTGAATATCTCCATAGAAGGATATTCCACAACCTCTCTAGACAACCAGCACCATTACCCTTACTGTAAACAAGTTCTTCCACACCAATGAGGAAAGCCTGGCCTCATCCATTTCCCTCCCACCTCCCTATAGATATTTATAAACATTAATCAGATCACCCCTCCAATATGTAGATATGTAGGCACAATACATCCTCTCTCTAGATACGTAGGTATGTTTTTGACTGAATCATCTCACCCCACTTTCTACAGAACTTCCGCACCCTCCTTTCTAAATTTTTAACCTAAAAGTAGACTGAGACTAAAGCTGCAGGACACGACAGTGCTCTCGGTGAAGGAACGCACAGGCAGTGCTTTACTGTAAGCACTTGTTAGACACGCCGTCCCTCCGTGACTCCATTTTCTACTTGATCTCTGAATCTCACTCTAGGCTGAGATGAAAGCCATCAGACTCCCCAGTCACTGAACTTTATTATTTCAAACAGAGGTCTAGTTTTACTCCTTGCCTCACTGCAGCAACATCTTCTGTTCCCTGTTCTTGGTATGTATCTGAGATTTATTGTTCTCAGAAGCCTCACTCGGATCCCATCCCCAAGCACAGCCTAAGCCCCAGGCCAGCAACTCAACCTGTTTAATCGGTGCAGAGAGCACAGTTCCTCTAGCAGCTGTCAAATTACCTTAGCAGCCCTTTTGAGCCTCACTGTTACTGTGCGTTCTGAGTCTGTGTTTTTCAGGACCTTACTCCACCGGCTGCTGGTCTTTTTAGCTGATGGGGATTTCAAAAGGGAGGCGCTAAATCTCCTTCATCTTCTACATGCTGTAGGGGTGGGCAGCTTATTGGTGCACACAGTGGCTGCCAGCCTCTGGCATCCTCACTGAGTGCAAGATACCAGTCATTCAGACTGATGTCATTGATACAATCCTGACTAAAATTCTCATGGGGATGGCACACCCTTGACACCTTTAAAGTAACTCTCGCTTAGCATTTAAATATTTCCAGAATATCTTGTTTCAAGACAATAGTTAAGTGATGTGGTGCTTTTAGTTTTAGCATTGTAAAATACACACAGACTGTTAAATATCACCTTTAATTGTTTGGGGTTTTTTTTGTTTGTTTGTTTTTGTTTTTTAAAGCCAAAGAAGGACAAACACTTATAACTTATCATAGCAGCAAAAAACACCTTGGCATGGAAATGACCTTAACATCACTCTGTTCCAACTCTTTGCCACGAGCTGGTTGCCACCCACCAGCTGAGGCTGCCCAGCACCCTGCCCAGCCAGGCCTTGGGCACCCACAGCTCTCTGGGCATCCTGTGCCAGAGCCTCATCACCCTCTGAGTAAACAATTTCTATTACCTAAATCTCCCCTAGTTTAATTTAAGACTATTCTCCCTTGTCCTATCGCTATCTGCCTGTGTATAAAGTCAGTCGCCTTCTTGTTCATAAGCCCCATTTAAGCACCGGAAGGCTGCAAGGTCTCCCTGGAGCCTTCTCTTCTCCAGGCTTCCTCAACAAGCCCAGCCCCCTCAGCCTGTCTCTACAGGAGGGGTGCTCCAGTCCTCTGAGCATCCTTGTGGCCTCCTCTGGATGCAATCTAACAGCTCAGCTCCACATCACTGATGTTGGGACTTTCAGAGCTGAACAGAGTATTATAGGTGGGATCTCACAAGAGCAGAGTAAAAGGGGAGAATTCCCCTCCCTCGCCCTGCTGGCTACCCCACTTTTGATGCAGATAAGGGCACAGTTGGCTCTGTGGCCCAGAAGGGCCACAATCGCTTACTTCTGGCACGTGTTGAGTTTCTCACTCATCAACACTCCTAAGTCCTCCTCCTCAAGGCTGCTCTAGATTGACCTAGCTTACCATAAAATTACAGTTACCAAAATTACTATTATTCGATTAAAAAATTCTTGCTTCATTTCGATATTATTGGAAAAATGAGCAAGTGAGGGCCATAAAATTAATTAAAGTCTTAATTAAGTGGATTCTTCTTTGCATTCTGCAATTAGATAAAGCAGTAAGTTATTATAGTTCCCTTTAAAAAGACTAAGAGAAAGAGAGTTACCTAGCAAATGATGGGAAGAGACAAAGTATACGATTTTTATGCTACATATGTGATCTGTGTGTTGTATATCAGCTCATGTGAATGCATCACCAATTTGATAAGATACGGTACAGAACAAAGGTATGAATCCATTTGTCCTAAATGCCATCGCAGATAGTGAGCTTGGTTTATATTCCACATATCCCTGAAGTTCAAAATTATTTAGACCTCAGGTATTGAAATGTATGAAATGTATCACAGGAAAGAGCAAGCCCAAACCTTTCCTTCTAAGTTAATATGAAAGAGCTTTTATCCCTTTGGGAACAGAGCAGACGGTCAAAACCCATCAGAATATTTTTTCTAGTATTTCTCACCTGGGCAAAAAAAAAATTGGAAATGCTACAAGAAATAGTTTTATCATCTCTTGTGACCAAATTGAAAGTCTCATTATTCTTGGTGCTGGCTAAAACTATCATTTCCAGACTCTAGCAATAACATGAGACCTTCAGTTTGCATTATTAGAAAATAAAAAGTTTCTAAGCTGTCATATTGAGTACAAAATCATGATAAAATGATCAATGGCTAGAAAAAAAAAAGCATGAAAAGAAAACCATTATTTTAAATAACATTGTGACTTTGATGAAGAATATTAATATTAAATAGATACTAAGTATCAGTTTGGATCTGAACTGTAGCCCCAAACACATCCCATCAACAAGCACCAACAGAACAGCTCCCTGTACAGCAAAAAGCTAAAAGCAACAATCACAACACGTTACAGCCTGTCTGGACAAGGAGTAAAGATATCACCACAATTTTAGGTAACTGCACTAGCAGGGAATCTAGCAGGCTCATTTTTCAGATGATTTTAAATGGCTGACTACACCACCCATCCCCATTTCCCGACTTTCTTGTAGAAAAGAAATAAAACTGCAACAGATATGGCTACTTTGAGCAGGGCTCACATTTCTGCAGGTCCAGTGATTAGTTGAAGCTTTAGCTCATCATCAACACACAGCAGAAAGGTATCTTAATTGCATAAAGCATAACAGCACATCACATAGTGTACCTGATTCTTACCTATCTTCAGCTACAGCCATTGTTCAGTGTTTCAGAACCAAAACAGAACAAAGAAGTCAACTCAAAGACTGCATGATGTGCAAAGAGGTAAAACAGTTTGTTACTGCATTATTTAAGTATGCACTGCTAACCTGGAAAGCTTGACGCAGTGCAGACAAACATTATTTTAGTCTCTTTTCAAACACCTCTGGTGACACAAACTCGCTGAGCACCCAAGGATTTATGGCCCATACTCCATTTTCACCTTCAAAAACATATTCTTTGTGTTATATAAGATTTCCCATACACTTGCCAAGACAATGGCAAGATGAAACACCACTGCACTTTGCTAACACGATGGCAAGGTGAAATACTATTTGTAAATTATGCTTTAGCATTACAGTAAATTAACGGGGGGAGGGGGAGGGGGGGGGATGAAAATGAAAAAAAAATGAGTGATGAAACAAAATTTCAAGAAAATAATTAAGAAAATTTGATCAAAATAACAGTAATTTTGACAAGCATTCAGTACACAGAAAGGCAGGTCTCAGTTACTGCTAAATTCATATCACCATTAACCCCCCAGTAATTCAACCAGCTCCGAACCTTTTCAGGTTCACAGGCCACTAACATTCAGCTAAGAGGCTTTAGAAATGTAGATTAATGTTTCATGCTCTAGGGAGCAAGCTCATCATCAACTGTGTTGAGAAACTCTCTTTTCTCCTTTAGGGAACAGAATTACATAATCAGTTAAGTACATTATAGTTCCTTAGCTCTTTCTAAGCCCTTAGTACAGTAACTTTTACTGGGGTAGGAGGACCAGCAGTCTTTGTAACAATGCCAACTGCACACCAGTATGTTACAAAATAAATACATTAGCCGTATTCTATCTGTGCTGCTCTTACACTCTTATTCCATTTAATTTCATCCATTAAAAAGTATCACCTCTTTTCTATATGTGCTCTTTGACCATGAAACAGACCATGCTTGCAATCACACACCCCAGTGCTCCCCTGAACAACCAACAAATCTAAGAGCACAAGCGTATTTCAGGACTCCTACCAGTACCTTCTCTTTGTCATACAGGGATGGAAAGCAGGAAAAAAAGTTCCAAAGCGACACTCATTATTACGGTCATATCTTATGGGAGATACAGCCACTGCCGCCAATTCGTGTTGCTACTTTAACTGAACGTGCAGCCATGTGATGAGAGATATAATGAGATCTTTAACAGAGGGCTGCATCTGAGCGTTTGACAAAAAAAAAAAAATTCAGCTGGTGTACAATGAACTGTTATTTATTTCCATCTGAGTTTAGCAAAGGTTGTCCTACACAACTGTGAAACGATTTTACACTTTTTAAATGTATTAGCTTTGTACTGAAACAGTAAATAAACTATTTATTTGGATTTTTTTTTTTAATCTCAAAATGGATTTAAAAGGGTGTGTGTAGAGAGTTTAGCACCACAGAGAGCAATTCTTTCACGGCAGGCTAATAGGATTGCAAAGGGTTATTTTGCTGGAGAGCAGATTTTCAGATGCTTTCTCTCTAATGAAGCTTTTGTTCCTCACTTACAAAGTGCTTTTTGTCTTTCCTTTTCACCTTATTTTTTCCCTCCTTTTAAACAAGACAGGGAAAGGTGAATTGCCTTGGAGAACCAAGTTGCCATTGGACTAAATTAAACCTTAAAAGATCAAAGCTTTCAAAATCATGCTGAGATCAAACTGGGATCTTTGGAAGACTTGGAAGGAAGGAAAAACTCATCTTTACAATTTGTCTACAAACACGTTGCTCTTCAGCTGCTGAAAATATGCAGGAGGAGGATACTGTGTAAAAAACAATCTTCAGTGATAGCATAGCAGCTTTTAGAGAAATCGATCTTTCCTGAGAGTGGGTGAAATTCACCTCTGTCCTGAGAGTCCTCAGGTCTCATCCTAGCCGTGTAGGCTGTTCATTTAATTCTCTAATGGCTCAGTGGTTGTGCTATAAATTTTATCCCATGTGACCTCCTAAGTCTACACGCCCCGAAGATTACTATAAATAATGCTAAAATATATAAAGAAAACTTCTAGAGCAGCAGGGAAAAAATAAAACAAAACAAAACACAACCAAACCCAAACAATAGTGGAGCAAATTATCTGGAGCTACTCAAAAGCTCTTGTCACTAACATAGCCATTTAATGGTCAGCGGCTAAAAGGATTTTTCTGAGGCTTGAAAACAGTCTGGCCATAGCTGCATGCTCTCCCAGCAGCACTGCACTGCCCTGCCAGTTAGACAGCCTGACTAACCAGGAAGGCCAGATTTAATTCAGTGAATTTAGCAAGGTCAAGCCACGCTAGTTTGAAAATGCATTACTACATTTCACCGCATGGAAGATTTAGTTATGTAAGAAGAGAAACTGCCTGTCTGGAAAGGTGAAACAAAGCTTATAACAAGTTTCGTTATTACCATAGCTGCCCCGAAACCAAAAAGAAGTGTACTGTTGGACAAAGGAGACAGACACCATTCTCTCACTTCAGTCTTTCACATAAGAGCTTGCTCACAAGGAAGGATGAAGCTCCTCCAGGCCACCAGCCCTTATCAGTCTTCCACACAGCATATTTCTGGTAAGAGTGCTGAGTACTGCATGCAAAACCACCACCACAGCAAGACCTTTTTGCAGTACGGGTTTTACACACTGCTGTTTTACCTTCAGAAATCTCAGGATGACCTTCCCAGTTCCACCCCTATGACCAGCAGGAGAATGTTCTAGAAAGGACGTTCTCAAGATCAATAGATCTCTGCCTGCGGCAGCACAGCCTCCTCGCTCCAGCCGTGAGCAGCTAACAGCTGCGGGCTGAGGCAGCTGGCCAGGCTGGGCTGCCCTCAGGGACACAGCCCAGGGAACGCCTCAGACACCACAGCCACACAAGAGCACAGAGAACAGAGCCAAGAGCCGTTGAGCCTTGAGCAAATTCAAACCAACCAATCAGAGCCTGCCTCCCTGCCGTGCTGGGGGCTGCAGCACCTCCTGCAAGACACCGATGGGGCCCGGGCTGCCCGCAGCCCTGTGGGCTCTGCTGCCCTGTGGGCTCTGCTGCCCCGCGGCGGGAAGCTGCGTGGCTGTAAAGCTGCCTCCCTCAGCTCCCCGCTTGGCTGTATTTGGTCTTCCCACTGTTTTTGAGCTTATACTGCAACACTGGTGTAACCACCACTCCACTCTCAGAATGAAAAGCCATCTGCTTCTATCCTTTTTCATCTCAGTTGAATTTGTTACGTCGGTTTTGTTGAGGAAACCTGACTTTCCAGAATGGCATTCTGCCTGCATGTGAAGGTGGACACACAGCTCTAAGGGTGCCCACCTGGCTCCTGAAGCCCCCTGCAAGCAGTACTGCCCTACCAGAGACAGCAATTCCAACAGGTGGTCCAACATAGTCCCATTCTGACACCTGCTTCCACAAAGTGCTATGTATTTTGCTTTCCCTCTTCTGGTTTTGCCTTAAACAAACAATCCATCACATCCTTTTTCTTCACCTTTCTAACTTCCAAGGCCCTATTTTGTACCACAAGATGTAAGGAGTACCTGGCAAGGGCTTAACAAAAGAAGAGGCAATTACAACAACTTTTTTTTTTTATTTTAATTTAAAAAAAAAAAAAAAAAAACACAGAATAATTTGGGGGATGTATTCCCCTTTCACTAGTGTCAGAGAGCACTGACACAGTGCTAGAAAGCTGGTCTTGCCTGCACTAAGATGAGATTTCAGCCAGAGCAATGGCTTCCATGCTTGACAGGCTAAGTAGAATGGTTCTATCTGCGTCAAGGCAGTAGCTGTGATTAAGCCTTCCTCACAGAGCTCACTACCCCCCAGCAAGGTGCCAAGGATGGGGCCTGCCATATGTCTTTTCTAGCTTAGAGTAGAAAAATCCAAGCAACAAGCAACCCCAACCAGCTATCATTTATTCACACTTTCGATGGTGAGCAGCAGGAGCTACATCTCAGTAGCAGCTCACAAATACACAACAGCATTGATCACAATCATTGCTCTTTGCACAATTTCATGTATTTCGTACATAATTGTGAGAAAAAAATTGTTGGGAAATTACTGGAAATGCAAAGGCCTAAGATCTAGATAAGCGGAAAAGATTTAGCTTTTCAAATGACAAAGAGCCAAACGAATCAGATTTCAATGTTGTAAAGAAGCACAAAAAGCATCAAGTCAAATTTAAATCTATTCATCTTCACCATATCAACAACCATTTAGGTTATTTTTCCGTTAAAACCATTGTTCTTGGAATTCCTTTGCCAGTGCGAATATTTGAAGATTAGGTGCGTAATTTACTCTGACATTTTCTCTAAGGACATTCTGGTAGCAAGCCTTCCTGGACTAAGTTAATTTTTTTTTATGATATTGAAGGAAAAGGAGTGAAAGGTGAAATACTTTCATTAAAGTCCTCAACTTTTGATTATCTATTACTTACAATCAATTTCAACTATTTACAAATAATTGTTTGGTCCTTGAGAAAACAAAAAACAATTTGTATTGGGGAAAAAAAAGAATATTACGTTCATCAAATTACTTCAGCAGTGTTCTCAGCAGATGAAAATCACCAGGAAATTCAAAACAGTATATGGAATGACCACCTTTTACAACATTGAAGCATACGTTCTAAATGGAATTCAGAATTCTAGTGATATCAGTGAAGAATTAAAATACATACTCTATTTTAGAGAGTGATTCACTTTCCTCTGCTAAACATAAGACAGGAGTTATAAAAGCATTCTACTTCACAAAACCATAAGCTATAATATTGACCAGATTTAATTACAGTTTAATTCAGGATAATCATGTCACATTACATTTGTTTCAATTCTTGAATGTTCTCATGCCACCTCTAAGAACACTGCTGTAATGCACTACCTTCCATAAGCTAAATGGAAATGCGTATTATTTCTAGCAGAATATTGGGAGCGTGTAGGGATGAACAACTAGATCAGCTCAGTATTTCTGGGATTTCGGCAACTACATTTTCTGCATCTGAAGGCATAAAAAATGTATTGTGTTTTATTACAATGAACCCAAAAGAATGATAAATCCAAGTATCGCTCATGCATGGATACTACTGCAAAGCAGGATGAGAAATTATTTGATATACAAAATACAATAGACGGAACCTATAAAAAAGAGCAAAAGGAAAGCTTAGCCTGGGATTTTCTCACAGTCCACCTGAACTATGGTGCATCTTGCAAAACAAAACAAAAAAACAAAATAGATAAAACAACAACCTAGAAGCTGCTAAAAATACTGAGCATGTTCTTATGTGTGCATTTTCATGTGAAAGCACTGTTTTTTCACAGCAAAGAACACTACTCCGAAGTGTAGATTTACCAAACTGGAAAATAAACAGAATCTTAATTCAAGGAAGATTTGCTTTGTTTCACAGTACACAGCTCATTCAGTGTTTCTAGCAAACTCATGAAGAATCAAATAGATTATGTCTTTTACCCCTTTTTACAAATTGGCATGATTTTTGAAAAAACAAAACAAAACAAAACAAAAAAAAAACCAACAGCATTCTCAGTTGCATAACTGCTTCCAATATGGTTAACATTTCTGGACGTATTATATCCAAATCAAAACCAGGAATCTTGCCATATTTTACGCAAAGTTTCTGATATTAGTGAGAAAGAATAGCATTACTTGAAATGCTCAGCACTTCCACAATCCCCTTTGGAGCAGATCAAACTAAGCCTTTAAACATATGCATAGTAAATTCTATGTTAGCAAAGAGTGTCTCCACCAATGTCATCAATTCTTCAGCAGCCCTAAAATTAAAAATGGGCTTAAAGCATTTTCTAGATTAGGCCCTCTCTCCTCTCTTTTATTAAAATGGGACAGTGGCTACAAGCCAGCAGAAACTCTAGTGATAAAGTAGAAGACATAAACTTGGTGAGAGATGTGATAAAATTCACTTCTATACATAAGGAAATGACTTCCATAACTCATTCCAGGTCTTACTTATTATAAATAAAAAAAAAAAAAAAAAAAAAAAAAAAAGGACAAAGAAAAAGAAAAAAGCATACTCCATATAATTTTTAGATGCACACTACGCTGATTGCTTCCTAGTTTTAATTTGATTAAGCAGGGAACATTCTGAAGATTTTTCCCTTTTGTTTCATTATCTTTACTTGGATTACAGAAAAGAATACATAAAAACAACAATAGTGCAGTAGTGCTTTCAGAAGCCAGACAAATCTACTGAGGGGACAAAATTCATATTGCCATTTTTCTTCTGTTCAGTGGGCTGGATGGATGATCTACCTTTCTTTCAACTTGCCTTTGCTAGAGGCAAGCAGGATGACAGTATGCTATAGGACTAGTTAAGTGCACAGCAGCCACATTCCCCAGACTTCAGTAAAAAGCCCAACAGGATGAATTTCGTTAAGGTCTTAAACTATCAACTACCTTTACATAGCTCTTGCAACATTGACTGCTGAAATATATAATCTGAAGAAGGTTCTACTGCCCAAATGCACTTTCTCCATTTTACTGTATCGTGTAGCTGTCAAAGAGGTATCTATTCAAATCTTTGAACACATAGCTGTGAAAGACTTTTATGGGATACACAAAATCCCAAGGCCACTGTGACTTTGCGTTAGCGGGAGGTCATTAGTTACTTGTCATCCCCGTGCTAGGTACTGTTAAATCAGAGAAAAAAAGACTCTCACCTCAAGGGGCTGAGTCTTCAGAAACAATAAAAGCACAGAAACCAACTTCAACAAATTTACTTTTGCACTGAAAGAAATTTGGGACTTTGTTCACATTGAAAAGTAAAATGGAGTGCTTTTAAAATATAATTATAAAACAGATGCATAGAGGTATATTGTAGACATCTGTCAAACCAGAAGTGAAATAACCTCTCAAAATTATGAGAATTCAAGATAACTTAAAATTATTCGAAAATTTGAAAATCATTTTAATCCATTACTAGCCTGCAGGCAATTTCTCAATTAGGCTTTAGCTAGCTCTCGCATATGCAACAATAATATCTAAACAACAAGGGGAGATAAATTATGCAGAAATTATGTTCTAAAACTCTGGGATCAACATCTGCCATCTTGTACACATCAGCACTTCAGCAATTTTCATAAAGCTGTTTGGGCAAAGTCTCGGTGAACTTCCCTAGGACCTTATCAAAAGAGCCTTGTACTGGATTTACAACATGACTGGACTGGCAACAACTTCGGTATGGATTTATTGTCATTTACTTTATTTATGTATTTTTACAGCACTGTAGATGGAAAGTACTTTGTTTCTTTTGTTTGTTTGTTTTCTATTTATAGAGTTGGTGGTAATGGACAAAATATGTCCAGGAAATTTTTAAGATTTGTACTAAGAAACATTCTTAAATTTGTGAACTGTAATGACAATACTAAGAGTAACCATAATAAATTATGAAAAAGAAACATTTCCACTAAGTCTCAAGTCCACTCCTTCCCATATTACACTCTGAGATAAATGATGAAAAATACCATCCACAGGAGAGATTCACTTCCACAAAAAGATTTCTGTTTTCAAGCTGTTAGCCAATGGAATACACTGACTTGATTTCAAGTAGCATTTTTGCTGATTTTTATTTTATTTCTAATTAAAGATGCCCAAATGAACCGACTCAGAAGAGGAATGCTAAGAGTCACTGATTTCAGTCACTGCTGGTTAAGAAGTACTAAAGTAGAAATTAATTTCACAGATAGATAGCAAGACTGTTCCTGATTGCCAAATTTTACCTTGAAATAGATGGACCCAATCCACGCTTACTGTCCACGAGGGGCACTTTGCCATATATCTGAAGTCACAGCTTCACTGGGTTGCTGTGCATCTCTCCAAGAATGTATAAAGATCACAGATAACGTGATACTTATTGGAGGAGAAAAGTTACATGGGAGATTCTGCTGTACAGACATTGCATTACTTACAGTGACAAGGGAAAAAATTCTGCACCAACCTCTAGCCTAGCACATCCTTCTAGGAATGACTGCAAAGATAAACCTAAACCTCCTGCTCCAGACCAAAACACAACTGAAAGGAGATACACAGCAGCACTTGCTAATATCCGCCACGTGCCTGGCCAATAACAGAGAAGAGAAGCTCCATCACAGATACATAACAAATCGCTAAAAGCATATATAACGAAAATAAACCAGCCTATTTTATATTAATGAAGATTCCAAGTATAATTACGTGTATGATCAAAATCCCATTAGTTTTAATGCGAGTCTCTGAATATTCACATATCCTCTGATTACCTTTAAGGCAAGCATACATGTATGTACACAAGAATATGTACACAATCAGAATTTCTTCAAAGGTGTAAAGACAGTGATCAATATATATTGATTTTTTTTTTTTTTGACTGGTAATCAGGTAGCAATAATGTTATTGTCAACTGGATTAAATGTCCAGAAATTGTATTAATAAGCAGGATTTTTTCATATCACCCATTACGTACAGGAGAAGAATTTGTTGTCTGAAACCTGTGTCTAAGGTCTAGTGAGCTGGTGTTCACGAACGTCTCTTCTAATTGAGCCTATTCCATATAAATTTGAGTTTTAAGAGCATCTTTTTTCTTTGCTATTACATTATATCAGTTCTAACAAGAACGTGGTCTCAATACTTTATTTTTAAAATTAATGTTCCTTACCACATCAGGTATGCTCTCTTTCCATTCATCTGAATAAAGCTCCTTTAAATATCTGGAGGAGCCAGTTGTGGCTGCTGGAGCCTTTTTAATTCAACAGTAAGAGCAGGTGCCAAAGAATTGAATTGACAACTGTTAATTTTCAGTCCTTGCCCTTGAATTCGGCATTCTTAAATTGTTTTGAAATGAATAGCAATGCAGCTCAGAGAGGATTAGAAAGATTCTCTCTACTTCAACTGCAGACATTAGAAGCAACTTTTTATTGAAATGTTAATTGAATGAAGTATGACTGTGACAGCATTTGCTTGGGCTGGAACTCCAGCATCTCAGACTGTCCCATACAAGTTAATTCACTCCAATCTCCAGCACCAGCAGGAGAAAGCACTTTGGAGGCCTCGTCCTGGATGACACTCCTCAGGGAGGATGCTGGTGTTCAGGTGGGGGCTCAATTTCAAACATCAGAAGTGCTCAAGAACAGCAATTTCACATGTAATTAAGACAGAGGTGCTAGCAGAACATCAATAAAATTGTAGCCATTTGTGATATTAGTAAGACAGAGTTGTGCTTTACAGTTATGAATGGACTTTGTAATTTACAATTATAAACAGTTGCCTACAAGTTTCAATAAATTCAAGTCTTGATATTTAAGGACAGATTAGCACTTATGCATTGGAATTTAGTTACACAACTAATTCTTTAATAAACTTCTCAATTCCTCCTCTTTTGGATTTTTCTTTTATATAAATCTAAACAGACTGTAAAAAGAATAACTGTAAAAATAATCAGCAATCTTAAACCGTCATTCTAACATCCAAAAACCCACTATTAACAACTTTACTGTCATCTCATGTGCCAGTTTGGAAGAATCCAATAATTGTGTAATGTTTTTGTGGAATCTGAATGAAGTTTCCATGGTGCCTCTAAATAACAGCATAAAGTAAAGCATTTAATTCTGCATTATTCCCTATTTAAATTAAAAGGCCAGTGTACAAGGGAAAAAAAATTGTGGCTTCTCTTTAAACCCCAGCAGGCAACAAATGAAGCCCTCAACTTATATCTGTGGGATACCAAGGAGTCAGAAATTGCTTTCGTGACAATAAATATCTGAATTGCCTTGTAGTTCTGTGAAGTTCTGTATTTACTTTTGGTCACATCTTATCTGTACTTAAAACAGTCTGAATTCAAGCCAGTTTACTCCCAAATACATTCCAGATATGTGTAATCTCATGAAAAATGTAAGAAAGCATTGAGAGTTCTCAACCTTTATCTGGCTCTCCCATGTATTCTACAACTATCTATCTTGTTTCTGAAATCTTGGTGTGTAATCTAAATTTTATTTTGAATTGGAAAGGGTCATTTAGCAGACTCTGAAAGGATTCTGTTTGGAATTGTTTTTGATTTATTTCTTTTCAGTAGAAACGCGTTAAGTTAAAAGGAATTATGGAGAAGATTAGGGTTTTTTAAGCAGTAAAAACACTTGAAGTTTAAGTTGTGACAAGGAAACGTTTCTCCAGGCTCAGAGGATATACCAGAATTAAAATTCCTAAAATTAGAGTATCAGTCAACTCAAATAACATCACTCAAATAACATGCAAAACTCACCCTTTGCATTTCTGTCACTTTCTAATGCTACCACCTGAATTGTCCAATTCTGACCATTCTTAAATTCTAATAGTGGGTGTCTCCAGGCCAAAGAGTGCGATAAAAGGAGACTGGAATCAGTGCCAAACAAGACTTGACTTACACAGTAAGTAATCGCTTGCAAAGACATTATAAAGTGGGTTAGGGTTAAGTGTCATCATAGACCATAAGAGCCTACTGCTGACAACACACAAAGCCACTCTCCCCACCGTCACAACTGTTACTTACTTAGGAAAGATACATAACAATCATCCATACTGAAGGCAGAGATTAATGCCAAGGGCTTCTGAGGGTCTGTCAGTAGCTTCATTATTATGATTCATTATTAAGAACCACCATTGTTCCATTTGGGAGTGCAGCTCCTGACACTCCTTACAAGTTTCCTAACTGTTGAGTTAGATGGGCAAAAATTCATCTGGATGACGAGATGAAACAAATCCCAGGACAGCACTTACCAAGAACTTGAAACTATCGGAGCCTCACTGTCATCGTAATGACAAATTTGAAACAGCTTAGTTAAAGTCATCTGGCTGTCTGTGTATTGATCAATGGAGTGGACCTAGGTGGTCAGGTGAATTTTTCATCTCTCTTCATAGCATCTTTGCACAGACCTCACAGAGCTGCACACGATGCCCTGCGGCAGGCACACTCGTGTCTGTTGAGGCCACCAAACAAGATTAAATCCATTTGTAGAACGCAGAACAGCCAAGTCCCTAAGTTCTGACACATCCACATGAAAACGTATATGTACACCATTTTGCTTTTCACCACTGGAATGCCTTTTTAGAGAGCTCTCTAGTTTGTTTGGGTAGGTTTCTTCATCCTCTGAGGGAGTCCAGTAGAGAATCTAAGTCCCCAGTAAGCTCAAAACTGAAGAAGACCCTGTGCAGTGACAAGCCCTGAGGTCTGAAGGCTGACACTGCAGGTACTTCGGTAAGGAAGAGCGTGCAGCAAGCATAACAGGCATGCTTTTTCATTACCATTCCAGTACATCTATTCCTCTACTGTATGACTGATTGCTATCATGCCTTTCTAGCCACACAAAGTAACAGTTTATCCTTTCCATATAATTTTGTCACATGACTGACAACACATTGGCATGCCGAGAACTTCCGGTTGTGAGTGTATACAATGAACAAACATTCTCATATCCCACTGCTTTCACCCAATTACTTATTGCCAAGTGACAATTTGTGAAGCACGGCTCTAGCAGAGCTTTCCAACTTCCATGCTGGTCGAGATTTTTCACCTTCATATAACTGACAATTAAATGCTTTTAATAATGTAGCAAAATCCAAAATATACACTATATTGGATAATTAGCAGAACTATACAGCTGAGAAGTGAGAGTTGCATACAGTAGTGAAGAATCCCATGCACTTTTTAGAAACAAATTGGAGCTTCCTATCTGAAAGCTTACCGCAAATTTCAGCCAAGATCCACATAAAACATCAAGCAGTGCTTAAAACATCAAGATTGGAGTTTAAGATTTTATCTTAAGAGTCTGAAAAGCAGGCAAATGTTTTCTACAACATACTTTAATATGGAAAGCATACTTCAAATAAGGAAAACTTGAACTTTCATGCCTGCCTTTTTGCTGATAATTCAGAATATTCAGAAACTAATAATCCGCTTTGGACCATAAAATAGATTAACAGATCTGATACAATGTGCTGTTAATCCAGCAGAATGCCTGATAGTTCTGTAGATCTGACATTCATTATTGATTTATTAATATTTGATTAATCTCATACCAGGAAATGATAAGTATAGGAGCAAATGTCTAGAGCAGTGCACAGAAATTCCATTTCACTAACATTTGGAGGTTTTTTTTTTTGCAAAAAAACCCAGAAAATTCCTACTCTAAGACAGACTTCACATGACAGCTTCGCAAACTGTGTGGTGCAACTGATACACCCAAGGAATGGGATGCCATTCAGAGATCAAGACAAGCCCAGGCAGTGGGCCAGGAGAATCTGTGAGGTTCAATAAGTCCAAGTGCAGAGTCCTCCACCTAGATTGCAGCAACCTCTGCTATCACTACAAACTGGGGAATGTAAGGAAGGAGCCTTGCCAAAAAGGACTTGGGAGTACTGGTAGACAACAAGCTCGACGTGTGCCCCTCACAGCCCAGAAAGCCAACCGCATCCTGGGTTCCATCGAAAGAAGAGTGCCCAGCAGGTTGAAGGAAGTGATCCTGCCTCTCTGCTCCGCACTTGTGAGACCTCACCTGGAGTATTGCATCCAGATGTGGAATCAGTACAAGAGAGACATGGTTCTGCTGAAGCATGTCCAAGGGAGGGCTACAGAAATGATCCAATGAATGGACCTCCGTGTGAGACTGAGGCAGCTGGGGCTGTTCAGCCTGCAGAAGGCAAGTGTCCAAGGAGACCTGATAGCGGCTTTTTAGTAGTTAAAGGGGGGTCTATGAGAAGAAAGCAAACAGCCTTTTCTAAAGATTCTGATGTGACTGGACAAGGGGAAAATGGGGTTCTAGGGGTTTCTAACTAAAAGAGGGGAGATTTAGATGGGACATAAGAAGTTTTTTACAATATGAGTGCTGAGGCACTGGCATAGGTTGCCCAGAGAGGTGGTGGAAGTCCCATCCCTGGAAGCATTTAAGGTCATGCTGGACCAGGCTCTGAGCAACCCAGTCAAGCTCTAGGTGTCCCTGCACATGGCAGGGGAATTGGACTAGATGCTTTTAGGGGTCCCTTGCAACTCAAAAGATGATTTTATGATCCTGTGATTCTGTATGTGCCAATCCCTTAGCAACTGAAGAAAATATTAACTGGACTCTGAGAATTTGCAAGATAACAGATTTTAGCATTCACTAGCAACTGACAAAGTGTGTGTACCCCTATCACATCAAATTCTTGTGCAATTTTGTCAGCAATTCTAGAATTTTTGACTTCTTTAAAAACTGACTCAATCTAACTATCTATTGTCAGCATTATAATACAAATGAACTGGAAAAACTGAAATACAAGAAGGTATGGCTTGTGACTTCAGACTACTCAAAACATAAAACAAAATATTAAAAATTCTTCTAATTCCTCTAGGTTTGCAACGAAGTTTAAGAGGTATCCTACAGGAGATACTTAGCTGCCTAGAAGCGAGGCTCTGCAAACCTTCCTGAAACATGTAAATCACTTACTATACCATCGCAGGTTAGAAACGATGCAGGAAAACTAATACCCAGCTTGCACAACTGGCTGAATATTTACCACAATGTTTTATTACAAAGGCTTGCATGCCCTTTTCAAAGCATTTTATAGGGAGCACTGCAGGGAAGGAAGATGATTAAAAATACCACAGAATATTAATTTAAAAAGAAAAACAAGTGACAAAAAAAAAACGAACAAAAAACTAGTTCAAATTGGCATCAAATTAATGCTGTGCCTGAAACTATCAGCACAAGTAGTCATATCAGCATCTGTTACAGCAGGAGGGTTCAGATGAAAAACAGGGAAAAAAAATGGGAGTATGTGGACGAGAAGGAAAAGTTTCTCTCTAAAGGAATGCCTTTCCAATTTATTACAAAAGTTACAAGGGCAAGAGGAGCCTTCTAGGAGCAATTTCCAAAGCTATCCTGGAAATCACATTCATAGATTTTAGGGCTGACAGAGGCCTCCAAGACCAAAACTTCCTGTACCATACTGAACATTCACACATCCCCCAAAACTTTCTGACTAGAGATGCTTTTTCAGATCTCTGATCCTTCTCACTGCCACGCTTTGATCTCTCTATAAAAAGTCAGTTCTTCCCTTAACTTGATCACACCAGAAAAGCCACAGCATGCATAAGCTTTCTTTAACACTAGATCCAAAGGCGTATTGTGTTGATCTTTTACCTTTGTATGTTATTAAGATATCGTCCCACTGATATCCTACCCACAGATAGATCTACATCCACGATGCTTACAATTTGTTCAAAAGATCATGAGGCACGTGAATTCGAAAGCTGCACTGTCCTGTCTTCCTGCCTTCAATTCCACACTTATCAGGCATTCTCTAATTCACGCAGTTATTAACTATGCAATCAATGTAGAAGTGAAACAAAGCACACTTTCACAGGCCATAATTAGGCAGTAAAACCTTGCCGGTAAAGCCCATGAAAAACCAGTTCCAACGCAGAGAATTTCATTGCAGCTGAGCAAGGGGCACACGGTGACATGCCTTGCGGTGAGCCCAGGGCACGATCTGCAATGCCTCAAAGCAAGAAGGGGCCATGGTCACGGAGGCTGGTTCACAGGCACTGGGCTCCATGAGCGTTCATCTTGGCAAAATACACTGGGAAGAGCTGCATGAAAACACTGGCCTCTGAATTAAATTCCTTGTATGACATCTTAGACAGCACTTCATAAATCCTTAAATCAGCAATTTATTTTGCTATGCTGATCATGGGTGCTTTTTATTACATTTTGGTATAGATTTTGATGTAACTTAGTCCAATAAAATATTAGCTTTCTCTTTGCAAGAACAGAATTCTAACTATCACTGAAGCAGCCTCTGGCTTCTGCAGCAGTTTTCTAACATGTAGATGCAAACTTTCTGTGCAAGATGACACGTTGAGCTGTTCTCTATTATTTTGTCAGTGACTGCGTCCATATTCCCTATGGAATTCTCTCATGGCCAACTCGCTTGCCATTTCATGCAGCAATAGAACCAGAAAGTTCATAGAGCTGGACATGCGAGAAGCTTTCTGTCATTTTTGCAAATAATATT
Organism: Centrocercus urophasianus; assembly: GCF_019232065.1. NCBI lineage: Eukaryota > Metazoa > Chordata > Aves > Galliformes > Phasianidae > Centrocercus > Centrocercus urophasianus. The sequence goes on along the minus strand of NW_024884855.1, from coordinate 3,026,731 downwards.
TCAATTTGGAATAAAAATTCCCAGTAAGCTGTGGCTGCTTTTTGTGTGTGTGGCTTTTTTTTTTTCCTCCAGATACCGTACTCTAAGATAGAGCACTAAATTACACTGATTCATTATTCCTATTAAAACAAACAATAACCTCAAATTGCTTAGCAAACCAAATAATTGCAAACAGTAAATTTAAACAGTAAAACAGGGAGCACGTTGGGTAAATGTTATTTCCCTGAACAAGGAAAGCTTTCGGCAAAGCGCTTAACTTGAATACAACAAAAGGCAATTTAATTTAGTAATACAGCTGGATGAAAAATGGAGACCTCAGGTTTAATAAGAAGGAGAAAAAAGACAAGCATATATCATCCAAAAGGATAATTATGAGAAACTATTTTGTATGATCCAGCTAAATCAAAGCTTTTAATGCTTTCTTACTCCTGTCAAAGGAGGGAGATTTAGTGCTTTAAAAATGGGGATTTTGCAGACTCCACTGCCAAGAAAAAATGATTTGTCCCTTGATAAATTACTATTGGGCTTTCTACTTGAAAAAAAAATACACTTACATTGAAATAAATGCCAAGGAATGGCTAGAGAATTTATATTATTCACTCGTATCTGTCACCGGGTTGGTTGAAAAGCGACAGTGCTATTAAAAATGTCTTCTTACTTCTAGATATAATAGCACAAAGGGGCCACGCGAGCCTTTCGTGAATGGGAAGGATATGTATACAAAAATAATAGTAAGCAAATCTTTATTCCCCTCTACCCTCCCAACGTACTTGAGGTGGAAGGGAGGTTAGGAGGAGGGAGAAATTTTGTACTTAGAAGCTGCCAATTGCCTTGGAATCTCCCCTCCTGCTGGGAGCTCTGGAGGGAAACTGTCCATTCATTTTCCTAGAGATTTTCAAGGGTTCTTAAATAAATCCTAGAGAAGTTTTCTCTTCTGCGAAGGAGAGGAAAAGCATACTCACAGATCTGACGTATATATAGCCATGTTAGCTTGAGAGCTGAGCATCAGTAACAGCAATTCTGCCCTAAAGGAATGCCATTAAGGGTCTGCTTTTTGTCTCAGAACCTCGCTCCAAATTTTTCTCCTTCAGCTCTTAGAGAAAGAACCCAAAGGGTCACCAGGGAGCAGAAGCGCTAGACAGGCACCTGGGACCAACACACAACTTGCTGGGGAGCCGTTCTGTATGGCGGCCACTTGTCCGGGGCTACGCAAGGCCTGCAGGACACGCTGCACCCCACTGCTCTCAAGCCTGCATGTAGCAGCGCTTGGCAGCAGCTCAGGGCACCCAGGAAGGAGTTGCAGCACTGCACCACTCACAGGTTGCAGCCCTTCACACCCTGGGCCAGCCACTGCCGGGTGGCTGCTCCTCACAAACACCGAAAACAACCTCAGCTCTCATCTGCTAGGATTTTACCTCCTTAGAAACCAAGGCCCCAGCTGCCAAGGGGTTGGCCTCCTGCTCATAGCTAAAACAAAGCATATGTGCAGATGACAAACAAGTTAACAAGAAAGCCAGTAATGAATTTAGGATGCCAGCGTGCAGATCTATGCAGCCTGGCAGTAGTGGGATATTGGGTTTACTCTATGTTTAAACTCCGCTTGGATTCATGCTTATTTTTTATATGGATTTCATTAGAGTCTGACAAAATAACAGAAAATTGTGTGGTTGAGTTCATCTTGCTATATATTTTGTTTCAGTCTGTTCCAGCTAGAAGATTTCCTCTTTTTGATTAATTGTAACATCAAGTTTCTAGCAACCTACAAGAGATCTCTTGCCTTTTTTAATCACTGATTGATAGAGACATTTATCTACCTCCTGAGAGTAGCATCAGCTACAAATTTTCATGGAAACCCAGAAAATGCTTTTTGGGCCCTGAACACTTTAGTGCCTGCTAATTAAATTAGTATCAATGAGACAGCTCCAAATGTCGAATAATCCAAAAGCAAGAATAAGCTGAGTTTTTTTTAATAGATGTGCAAAGATGTATTTCATTGCACAGTTACACTTCATTGCACAAAGTTATATTTCATTGCAGTCATTCAATATATGACATTCAGAGCACAGAACTAGTTAGAAAGAAATAAATCTGAATTTTAAATAAACGCAATATTCTGTAGCCCTTTGTCTATACAATTTTTTACAACAGAAACAAAGCCCTTTTCCTTTCACGCACCAGAACCTGCCATCACGGGACCCGATTCATAGGCTGACCATTTATGAACTGACTGAATACCAGAACAATACCAAAAAGAAAATTCCCCCATTAAAAGACATTAAAAAAAAAAAAATCACCTGAACATGGAAATCGATATTTAGAAATCATTAAGACAGATAAGGTAAAGTTAGGAGGATTTTTTTTTTTTTTTTTACCTCCCACCAAGTGGGCAACACCACCAAACTTGACCTACTGATCTTTAAGCACAATCTACACAGTTGTGCAGGATTATGCCAGGTACAATGTACTAGAAATCCCATTCCAGCAAAACCCCAGAAGGACGCTACTAGAGAGATGCTATTTCCTCCAGTGGAAACTACGTACAATTTTACCATTTGTACAAACTGAATACTGAGCTGCCATCAGCATCCAAGCCTCTCTTTGCCAGTGGCCCATCCCCAAAAACAAATTAACAAAAACAGTAAATTCACAGAAAATATGAGTAATTGCTGTCCTGATCTCTTTATTCTTCCTTTTTTTTATATATATATATATAGGAATTACTCTAACAACAACAATGAAAAAAAAACACAATTTCAATCAAAACCTTTTGACAAGGGCTTCTCACAGAACTCGTAATGATATCATCTCTAGCCATTTAGCTTAAATCAATTGTCCCATGGCCCTTCTAAAACTGGCACTTTGCAGATACACTACAGAAGCTACTTAAGGCAGTAATTTATTTTTCAAATAAAATTTTTATGTTATCCTTTGGCATGTAGGCTTAAGTGGATTGTTTATTCATGACAAATGAATCTAGCAGGGAGTTTTGTTAGGAAAAGAAAAATTCATGGAAAATTCAAATCTAATAATTAATTAGCATGCAAATACTAATATTACATGGAGAAACAAAGAATAAATAGGGATTATAGCCAAATAATCCAACCAGAGTTTCTGCTAACACACTTTCTTCATTTTTCTTAATTTTTGAAAAGCTAAATATGATGTAACTCCATGTTTCTCTAGCTGTGTTCAATCAGAGTTCACGCTTCTACCAACTACTTCCAAAGAAACACCCATTGTTCCTGCAGCCAGCAATTCCTGCAGCCCAGCAGTTACAGTGCTGGCTGAAGGCACTTGCACAGGATATATTACAAGCGCAATCAGCTCTTGGAAGCAGATGAGTTAAAAATAAGCAGTTTTTTGTTAGTATAATTAACTTCTGGAAACATTCTTACACGATGTAGATTCTCTACCCCTTGGTGTCTTTAAACAAATGAAACTAAGAGAGCAGAGAATGTGGTGTTAGTAGAGATTAGGAGACGTGTCCCTGTGGCTCTCCCACACCCCGACTGCAGGCAGGAGCTTAATCCCATCTCCATGCACCCCTCTCTCTAACTTCACAGTGACGAGATCAGTGTCACTGCGAGCCCTCTGCCTCTAGGACAGCTCTGTATCACCTCAGCTATCAGGAGGCCAAAACCATCCATCAGGTCAGCACATCTGTGCAGAACAAGAGAGGAGGCACGGGCTGAGCCCCAGCTTGGCTGCCAGCAGCAGCTCACTGCGATGCGTGGGCACCGCTAATCAAAGGGCTGCCTTGCACGGGGTCCTGACTGCACACCTTCACCACTGCTCTGCATGCACTGAGCTCACAGCACCTCTGAGGCAGCTTTCGATCTCTGCATCGTTAAAACAAATCAGCTGATGATTGCACACTCGATTTAGTGATCTCTGCTGGAATTTATGGGGCTGCAGGACATCTCCAGTTCAAAGACGCTTAATCTTCAAATCTCTTCCCCTTTGATCTTGAAGTGCTATGTCAGCTGACAGTCAAGACAAAGGATAAATCCACAAAATCAAAATGGCTTTCTAAAGCTATCTTTGTCAAAGGGCTGAAGAACAGAGGACATCATCTGAGCCTCTCCGCCATTCTGAGATCAATTCTGTGGGCCAAATCCTCAGCCAACATAAATCTGCGCGCCTTCATTCCGGCAGAGGTGACAGGATTTTATACAACATATGGCACCGGCCCTACCGATCTGCTGCTGACGTGAGCTCGTTTTCTGAGACTTCAACGTCTGCAAAGGCTCTTAATGAAAAATAGCCTTTAACAAAGAAAATGCACCTCCTCATAAATCTTTGTTTAAAAAATGCTAATAATCTAGCTTGATACACATGCAAACAAAGCAATCAATTAAACCAGGCTAGAGAGAGAATTTTTACGTGAAACAGTAACCTCAAGAAAAGTAGAAGATATAGAATACGTTCACAAGGATACTATTAACTTCATTTTTCTGAAATTATAGCTCTGTAAATTTTTCTGGACTGTTTATACAACATGCAAAAAAGGCAGTCTACGCATGAACTAGCCATTGCGACTTTCCTCATTTCTTTACCCATTAGCTGAAAGTATACAGCCAATTCTCAGCCTTGTATTTTAGGTCATAAATCTGCTCCCTCTGTTCCTTGGGCAAATTAAAAGCTATATATCTTTTGTCAAAGTCTTTCTGACACAGAGCTCCTACCTTCACAGCCTAAGGCTAGCTGTGTGTCTAGGAAAATTATATACAATAGGCAGTGACAGCCATGGAGTCCAGCATTTAGGTACTAGTCAACATATTTTTATACACGTAAAAATCATTCTACCTTGTAACCTGAGCACAATTTATACATATTTAAAAGAATCACAGGAATATGAAATAAGAAAACACGTTGGAAAGGATAGGAAGGTGGTCCAAATTTGATATCCTAGCAATCTTTATGCTGCATTAAGCTTATGCATTAACCTTTTCATTACACTAACGCAGACTACATTATCAAAACCACAACCTATCTCCTTGTGCATTAACAGTTGCCGTGTGTCAGATGAATACATGAGTACCCCTTCTGATTCCAGCTTAATGTGCAAACAGTGTGTGTGCTTTAATTAAATGCATATGAAATACGTTGTTTGTGAATGCCAGCTTTGTCATTTATCACAGCAATGACTTGTCTATTTATATTGGATTTTGATCCAGTTGAAATGAAGCATTGCAAAATGGCAATATTTAAGATGTCCACATGAATTGCTGCATAGTGGAAGATATTTGAAGCAATGGACTCTTGCAGATCCTTTAGAAGCTTCAAGAAGCTCGCAAGGAAGTAATTTTAACTCTCCAAAACTTAGAGAAATCTTCCTGAAAAACTGAGGCGCTCCTCCAATCGTTTGTTCAGAAGCTATGCCATGCAGCCCAAGGCTGTAGCTTTTAACAGTACGTTCTTCTCTTTCCTTTTACGCTGCAAGAAGAACCTTGTTTCACACTTCTGTCTGAAGCACTACTTGCCCTCCACAGACCTCTTTGGTTTATAGCTGCCACTTTCACTATGTCACATCTCTTACACTGTGATCAGAGGTATTTATCTTTTCCCTTTCCTAAGTGATATTGTTGTCATATAATTTACTTTCTCAGTTATTCTGACAGGAATTGCTGGAAGGCCTGTCTTGCTTACATTAAACACACGGCCACAATCTGAACAGAGCTTGTAGATTAGATCTGCAGTTTCCATTTGCAGTCCATTTTAAATAAATGCACAGTAGTGCTACTTAGTAAATATACTTCTTGTTCCTATTTTTGAACATATGTCTTATACTCCTTAGCAGAGATGTGGCTTTCTGTCATGCTTTGTCCTGCCTCAGCTGTTTTAGGATCCTTTTGAGAGTCATTCAGTCTATCAATGCTCATAATGGTCGTCAACTTTGGGGATATGTCATCTCACTTAAAGCAGTACTACAGCAAAAAATACCATATCTCATTTAAAAACAGGAGTTATTTAGAGAATAATAGGTGACGGAAAACACCATTAGACCAGCATGCAGATAGTCCTGTGGTGGGACATGGCCACAAGACAGGAACGCAAATTCAGCCTCCTCTAGCTTTCCATGGTACTAAAGTCCAAGATTTGCCAGTCCTCAACTACAGCCTCTTGTTTTACATTCAGTAACAATTCAGTTTCAAATCCCCAAGTCCAATTTAATTAGAAAGGCTGCAGAATACAAGAAAGCAACCAGGCATCTAGAACAGCTATGCTGTAAAGCTGAAGAAGATGATGTTTATTGGGCTCCCGGAACATATAAAAGAGTAAGAATTGCTAGCACTTCTAAACTGAAGGCAGCTTCCCCAGTGCATTAAATAGCACATTTTTAATCATGTAAGTCTCAGATAAATGAGGCTTCAGTGGGCCCAATCCACAGCTGGCACAGCTGTAACAAGACATTACCGCACCTGCAGAGATGCGTGCTTCTGCCAACGCTCACAGCAAAACAGTTCTTCAGCAGATGGCTACCTACGGCACGGGCATGAGTCTGCAGCCCCAAAAATCTACTTAGTGGACTGCACAAAACTCTCGACTGCTTACTGATCTCACTACACCACATCAACAACTTCACTCATCTGACACAGCTTTCAGTAAACTCATGGATCTTACTAGAGGCACTTAAATAGTAAAGTATTGCTTCACATGTCAAGGACCATCAGATTATGATCCCCAGCAAACAGAAGTAGTTCTCTTTTTAAGATCCTTGAAATTAAAGCCACCACATCAGCATATCTACCTGCATTGTTATTTTAAATTATATACATAGAGCATTTTAATAGAAGAAATTATATGCTCCCTAGATGACGTATTTCACAGTTAGAGATAGATTTTAAAACTGTTTTCAACCAAAAAAATTGACAGTCTCACTCTCACCCTCCAAGCATGCAGACTCCTTAAAAGCACAACCAGAAGGAGGAGTGCAAAATTTCATTTACTACAACCCAGAAAATGGAACAGATTTTTTTTTTTTTTTTTTTTAAATCACTCAATGGAAAGAAACAGTTTCACCAATTTCTTTTTAAACTTCAGCTCGAGGTCACAAAAACGCAAAAGATAGGAAAACACAACAAACGCACAGAAGACATTCATGCCTTTTAACTGCATGTAAAAATCATATTTACGATTCTAAGTAGAATATTTCTTTTTTTTCTTTTACATTGGTGTAGAAGAAGCGTGCATCTGTAGTATAAAATCACAAACATTGGAATCTCCAAAGTAGAAAGCCAGATACAGTGATAGAAAACACCGAGGTAACAGTTATCTGTGGATTTACTTGAAGTTTAGGCTATGGGAAAGGGAATGAATAAAGTTTAGAAGAAATACGGAGTAAATCTCTCAAACTTTGGGATGGAGGCTGCGGAACCCCACAGTTTGAAAAATTCTCACTCACTGTAGTTTAGTGGTCCAACACCCCACCAGACCTCCACCAAGGTGGATACAATGAAATGTGTTAACAGTTGTCTCTTAATTTACTGCAGTCTCAAGTACCAGAACTAGAACTGGAATTGGAAAATAGATGCTTAAAATGCTAAAATAGCCCTCCATTGAACCTGTGAAGTAGACATCTGATTTTTTACGATTCATATATAAGTGGGACATGATTCTTCCTTTTCTGAGAATGCAATGTTTTCTACCTAAGCATTTTGCTGTTATGAGTGCTCTACCAAAACGCAAGCACTTTGTTTTCCATAAAGCTTGGAAATACAGTCTTTGTGACACATCTGGAATGGTGATGAACTTGAAAGCAGCTTTTTTCAGAAAATGAGTATTTTACGATAAGGACCGTAAGGAATATGGCCAAACACTCAGGGCTGCTGGCTTATTTGTTTACTTGACAGCAGGGTTTTCAATATTGCAATATTTTTTTTCATTTAAAAAAGTGTACTTTCCTTGAATTTAGAAATAACTGTCAAAAAAAAAAACCCTAAAATACTTAGATATGGAAAAACAGTTAGTGGTGTCTCTTGAGAATTATAATCATTCTATAGCTCCTGCAGAGATCTGTCTAAACTTTTTCTTCCATGAATTTAGAATGCACAAAATGGAGTCTGTCTCCCGCAATGCACTACCCTGAATTGCTCCCAAGACACAAATCTATTTGTGCCCCAGAGACTTCGGAGCATCAGGAGGCTACAACCTGACCAGTGAGTCTGTTCCATACAGCAGAGTAACGGCAGGATGCAAATAAAGCAGGAACATAAAAGAGTTTTGACATGAAGCAACATTTGGAAATGTATTCAGAAATGAGGTACTCCAAATTAGTTGGTATTCCTGAGTAAGATTTCCAGAAAAGAACACGATTCTGTCCACTGCTACCACTGACAAGGTCTTCTGCAGTATTTTACACCAACAGGATTTACCTCCTGGAACATGGAGCACGCAGAGTGTAGTGCAACAGCCAATAAGCACAGCAAATTAATATATTAGGTGGATTATAGGAATGAAGAGAATGGGAAGAAAAAAAAAAAAAAAAAAAAAGAGTAAAAATAGAAGGTAAAAGATGCCTTCCCCCACAGTGCCACAGGAAAACAGTAGCAGAGATAGAAATAGAGACTTAACCAACTGCCACCTCACAGCTATCTACCACTACTGTCTTGCTTTGCAGTATAAGAACAGCAACTTCCGTTGCCTTAATTTCAACCTGCTGTGAGCAATATGCATTAGATTTCAAGTGTTCTATATTGGTAACCTGAAAGATGCTATTGATATTTAAAATATATTCTTGTTTTTAAATTTTTTGTTTTTAGATAGCCAAAAGTGGTCATCTCAGCAATTTAGTACTTCAATAATTTCTGTTACCCATTGAGTAGAAATAATTCCTCTGTATATCATGCTATTCTCAGTTAAGAAAATACTGTCATTGAGAGAGAAAAAAGAACCACACTCTGCCCTCTCTCCAAGTCCTGCTTAAACAAAGTAGGGAAATCAAAGCCTCGCATAATTAACCAATTAAGAACTGACAAATTCTATTTCACTAAATACTCTAAAATTAATAGAATACAATTAAAGAGAATGGCAGATATTGTCTTGAGCTTTGCATCAGATTTTTAAGATATGTTTGTTTTCCTTGCAGCTGAAAATGAAAAGACGTTCCTATCTCTCTGATAAATTAAGGTGATATTATTATTAATGAAGTCATTCACTGCTACCCATGGAATTCACTGGAAATGCTTACAGATGCTAATAAATGGACCGGGCAAAGGCATTTTCACATGTTTTCCTAAAGAGATAGAATTGTCTCCAAAGCAAAGTTAGACTTCTTCTGTAACAACATGGGAATTCTGTGTCCTGACAACAGTTTACACGAAGACCATGCTATGATTCAATACCATTCATATTTTTGCTCACATTTAAGAGTTACCAAAATGCTTCAGCTCATGAGTGGCTGAAGCATTTTGTTCGGATAAAAGTATGCTATTCGGTGGATTTAGGTGGACTCTATGATAGCGCTGAGTTAAAACAAAGAACACTGTTAGAAACTTCACTTCCCTGAGACTCAAGCATGGAAGGAAATACTGAATACCTATCATTAATCAGTGAGGATCTACATTCCATACGCTTTGTGACAGTAATTCAGTACGCTCCTCAGCGAGTGCAAAAGCATTATCTGGGACTCCTTTTACTCACGTGTACATGCGTAACACAATACCACATAGGAGGCCATAAAACAGTGATGTCCTCTGCAAGATTTGCACAGAAATGCTTCATAATGCAAGAAATAATGCACAAAGGGAGGAAGAAAGGAAATTAAATGGAACAAAGTTGAACCTGGGTCCCTGCTTTAATTTCCAAACAAGAGAGATCAGACCTATTGTAGGAACAAATAGTGTAAGTTTCTGTCTTGCAGAAGCCCAGAAAAGCGTGCCAGAGAAGACAATTAGTTTAGGGAGCAATTATCTTCCCTGAATGTCTTCACAGGAGAGAACCGTGAGACAAGACTTTGGAAAAAATCAGACTTTGATAAAGGTCAGTGACATATAACCTATTTTGGCAATTACTTGTCAAATATGTGAATGATTTAAAATACATTTAAGCAACTCAGCAGATGTAATGACAGGACTGTTTTAAACAAGTGGCCCACGTATTCTTTAATGATAGCTCTAGATTTAACACTGCTAATACAGACATAAAGCTAGGGGTGGGAGGACAAAGAAAGAAGCAGTATGCCCTCCCTCTGTGTTTAAGAGGTTAATGACATAGGTTTGATCTGTAATCTATATGCATTTCAGCTGTTGTGCAGACAACCACTGTGGGTTGCAGTCCCCATTCCTCTCCAGCCCTAATACAGACACGACGCATCAGGGACCTATTTGCACGTGAAGAGGACGGACTCCTTGCGTGCACAGTGGCAGCCAGAATGCTTTCCAAAGGAACTCTGTAGCTGCCCGCGACCAAGTTGACTTATTGTGCTCTGCGCTGAATTACAATATTCTTCCCTGGAGAGCCTCCTTCCTAGCTCCCCATGTAAAGATATGTGCTGTTTGGGGTCAGATTTGAAATGTTCGACCCACCTGCTGTTCAAAAGCTACACAGGCTGCGTTCCCCTACCAGTTCTGCTGTTGTATGATTTTATCTGTGCCACTGGTGGAGGCTGATTGAACATCAGGAGGGAGAGAGAACATTCTATAAAACTGCAGGCGGAAAAGGTTTGCCAATTATTTTTCTTCTTGTGACTTTTAGGATGCACAGATTCCTTTTGGCAGTTCCCCTTGTTTTGTGCCCATAAAGTAAGTTTAATAGCTGAATTTTCTTTAAGATAATCAGAGGCTGTATAATTTATGCATCCGAATAGCATTGTAGCCAGATGTAATTTTGCTTGAAGTTTCAGCATTACAGTTAGTAATGACTCTGCTGGCTGCGTTTTGTAGAATTTGCAATTTATTTAACAGTTGACTGAGCACTGACCCCGTATAATATCACCATCAAAGTGTGGTAAAAATTAAAAATTAAAAATGAAAAAGTAATCTGTGCCTTATGGGAAATGCACAGATTCAAGTGGACAGGGATGGAAATAATCTCAGCAGATGACAAACAAGTAACGTGGTCTTCGAAGTTTATAGCACAGACAGATTATCCAATCAAAGACTGGATCAAAGAACCGAGTAAAGGTCTGGAGCTCTTTTAGTAATAGCTATGGCTTGAGGCATTTATTTTGTCAGTCTTTTCCCTGATTTGCAAAAACTGATTATTGCCCGATCAGACAAGTGAAATATCAGAAGGCATTCTGTATTTCCGAAGAGCAGGGAGACCTCAAGGGAAGAACAGTTAAATTTCAAGTACCATCTATTTCAACCACAGTTTCCCAAAGTGCCACAGAGCACCGCTGACCAGAACTCTGCGTTGCTCCTGAGATGTGCTGTGGCCTTTCTATGAACAACTCCACCCCACATCACCCGCTCCTTGCTGGCCCCTACCCTGCGCCCTGCCTCTCCAGACTTCCAACTACTCTGTATCATCATCATCATCATCTTCTCTGCTCCTCCTGGCCTGTCCCAGCCCTGTTTGCCTCTGCTACAGCTCCCACTCCCAACTCACAAGCCTGGAGCTCTCTGGATCATCGCATTATGATGGTCCTCTTTGGTCTGCAGGTAATCCACCTTCTTAGGCCACCCGCCGGGTCATGTTTAATAAAACGTATTCTTCACTAACATTTCCTTCTCAAGCATTACAGATGATTAATGGTGATAGATAAACAGTGTCATCAGCATAAAGCAATGATTTATGGTGATGAAGAATACAGCATCATCAGCATAAAAAATATGAAGTTATTTGAAGAACTAAAGTTAATGCATGAAGGAGCAGATTCGTAATTCACTTCAAGTTCAACTTACTTCTGTTTCATTCTTGTATGGCCATGGTTTGTCCTGTGGCTGGGATTTATGGACAGCTGTGTTCCCAACAACTATGACAAAACCTGTTTGAGATACTGCACCGCAACAGCATCGCACAGTGAGAGTGCTTTTCTCCTGGATTACTTTACGCTGTTAGTGAATCCTAACTGTATGCTTAAGTCAATTTAGTCAATTTAGATCAGCGGTCGTTATTACTTACAACTTGCAACAGAACTGCTCTACCATTTATGTGCTATGTGGGATATGAAGAGCCCTGAAATATTTCATTTTATAGCACTCAAAAGGCTGAAGTGATGTCTCAGCTGGTTGTCATTTACACTACCTATCCAGCTGGAGCAAGAATGTTTCTAAGTTAAAAAAAACAGCAAAGCAACTTCAGATAGTGTCCCAAAGCAGCAACGCAGCATTTTAAAAAATGTAAAATCTGTGAGCAGTGTTCACTTTGTGGCATATTTGGTGCACTGTGGAATGTGCAATCGAGTCTGCAAAGCCATATGATCTTTGTGACTTCCCAGAGCTTTGCAGACTTGTGAATTTTCATTTCCAAAGTGAAAAATTCTTAACAGCAAAGAAGAAAAACACAAAGTGAAGCAGAAGACACAACAGTCCATTAAAAATGGCCATTCAACTCTCAGGATTCTCTGAATCAAAAAAAACATGATAGCTGTTTATCTCCAGGCCATAAAGGAAAACTAAACATGAGTTTCAGAGAAAAACCTTGAGAAATCCTTATATTCTTCTCTAAGCAAAAGCCACTCATGCATTAAAAAAAAAAAATAAAAATCATAAAGGCTCATCAATAGAGCTAAGCATTTGTATTAAGGCTCCTTTTCTCCCAATAAAGAGTGGAAAAGAAAGTTATTCAGTGACTCACAGAGGATCTTAGCCATTCAAAGTACTTTTCTGGGTTTGCAGAAGAATTTCTAGGTAATATTCATCCAACAGCTCACTTTAAACAATTAAAATAAGGGATAAACGCTACAATAATGTATTGTCATACATTCATCATACAGTGACAACAGCAACAGCTGGGTAGATCTGGAGGTTTAGCTGAGGAGTGCCATTTACCTGAAGGCAAGGTATTGGAAGAATTTCCATCCTTAAACACCCATTGGGGTAATACAGAGCATTCAAGGTTATTTCCAATTCACTAGCACTTTTCTGTAGTTCACTAAACAGCAAAATGAAATGTTTCTTTTCTGACCACTGTGTAACACAATATTTGGTATGCACCACCTGTTATGTTTCTGGACTTGCATACTCGAGAAGGCGATGTTCCATGCAGACACAAAAGTTCAGATCACAGATGGATTGTAGCAGTCTGGTTGGAAGTTTCCTCAAGTTTACCCCATTTGTCTTTGAATTGGATTTCTTTCTTTCAGAAAATTGCTTCTCCCTCCCCACTACTACCCAGGAGTGCCTCCGCAAAGCTCAAGTGCTCAATCCCCCTCAATCCCATATGGTAGCAAAGAGAACACAACTCCCATTAGCTTTTATTCACCAGTCAGAAGCAGACTCTCTCTCCTAACTGGTGCAGGACCAGGACAGCATCCTTGTCTCGGTTTCAACTCCCTCCAAGCATCCAATGCCAAAGTTATCTGCATTCAAGACTACTTTTGCCTGTTGAAACAAGTGCAATCTACTCTTTGTTCTGTGCTCATATATAAGCAGTTATGGGATCAGGTATTTCAGTACACTGAGTACTTAACTACTTCATGGCATTGTTCCTAATTATTTGCTGTTCCTTCTCATTAATTTTCCAACTTGAGTATCTTGATTTCAACACTACTAAAGGAGTCATTTCGAAAAATAATGGAAGAGAATGGTTCCAGTGCCAATTCATGCTGTCCTCATCCATAACTCTCCCTCCAACTTTAAACATTTCCATTTACAGCTACAATATTTTTGACCTTTATGCTGTTTCTAAGCCTTTTTCGACCATCAGCAGCAGACTGACTAATGTGAGATTTTCCTCTTGCATATTCTTAGCGTCTAGATACAACCATCACTTCAAGGGGAAAGATAAATCTGAAACAAATTCTCCCCACTTACACAGTGAAAACATCATGATTATGCCTTCAGAATTAAGAGTGCAAAGTCAAAGATACTGACTGAAGGGGCTCTGTATAACACTCATGCCCAAGCATGCGAAATGGAGAACAAAGAAAAATGGATCCTTCTTTCCTCTCTGCTCTGGTACAATGCCATAGATAACACTCTCCCCCCCCCAAAAGGAGGACTCCAAATCTAAGTAAATACCATCACGCAAACAAGAAGCAAACATAGCAGTTCACTACACACAGATGAACATCTCTCCATGACAACAGCAATGTTTTTTTTTTTTTTTTTTTTTTTTTTTTTTAAATCAATTAACATCTAGGTTTTATACACATGGTTTTGTGTTTCACACACAGAGGAAGAATTTCTGGTTCTCTCATTGGGCACGCTCCAAAACTCTATGTTTAAAAGGAGAAGAAGGCAGGGTTTGCTTGGATGAAGGAATTCTCCCTGAACACAATAGGTGAATCTAAGATACCCATCAACCACATTCGGGGAGAAGTGGGAAGAACTGCCAGTGTTTCCTATAAACTTGTTTTAAATAGTTGAAACAACTGGCTTTACTGAGTTGATACTGATGCAATTAAACTCAAGTATTAATGAGAGCAGAAGATTCAGAACGAGCAATGGAAAATGTGTGCACACAAAATCATTAATTTACTCCAGGAGTACATGAAAACAGCACGTACAAGCTCAAGGAGTAGCGAGACAGTTTGCTTCTGCATAGAGCAAAACGAACCATATTTACAGACCATAAATGATTTGTAGAAATCACTTGGAAAATTGCTTTGAACAACAAATCAAGCTCCATTCCCTGCCCCATTGTTGTGCGGACTGGGATGATCCAAGAGTTAGAGCTATTTTTTCCTAAGTTGAGTTAATATACTCTGTCCTGAAAATACAGCTTTTCCAGGTGAAGTGGAAAGGAAAAAGACTAGAGGCTCAATCTGCTTATTTCTTATTCAGCTGGGAAAGACAGAATTGTTTTACTCTGCTTTTCGCGCTTGCTGGCTGTTTTATTTTCAATTCTGGAAGCAGTTTGAGTAATATCAATTCAGTTCTCGTTCCTCAGACTATGCAGAGATTTGTTTAGGCTTGGATAAATGCCCAAAAGAAAGATCCAACTATTGCAGATCTATAGAATCCCTGAAAAGGAGCTACCTTATATCTTTTTAGAATTTAGGTCTTTTTATTTTAGTCTCAGATGAAAGCACACAAAGCTAAACAAGAAGTCACAAAGGAAAGCGATCTGAACTTACCCAGAGATAAAGAACGGCTCATTTAGAGCTTGGCTGGAGTTCTGGATGAATGACCACCTTAACCTTTGCCTTATTCCAACAATTCTTCCAACAATATATCACTAACCAAAGTTCAGATTTTTCCATTCAAAGCTATATTATGATGATGTGCAAAGGCTACATTTAAATAAAGCAGAAGTATACGCAAAATGCTGTTATCTTCACACTGAAACACAGAGGCAACATGGCACCAGCACTGTCAACTTGCTCTTTAAAATGAGCCTTCTATTAATTTGTTCCTTTGCAAACTCTTCTGAATGAATGGCTTGGTTTTGTTGATTCTGGCTTCTTACAGCTCTTAAAATACAACCTTAACTATTACCTACATAAGGGATGGGAGAAGTCTCGCATCAAATGCAATGTTTTTCACCTTAAGTTTGGTTTGAGAAACTGTACAACTATAAATAATAATCCAAACTTACTTTTAAGAAAAGACAGTACCTTAATCTGGTGTTCTAAACCAGACTTGTCATTTTTCCTTTACAGGACATTTCTCATTAAAATTGTTCAGCAGCAACCTGGCTGTTCCAATTTCTAATATGACTGTGAGTGCAATGCAAATGCCTCATGAGTCAACAGCAAACAGAGTAGTCTATCATGATCACAAATCCATCACTCCAATATCAATCATTCTTCAAACATGAAGAAAAACAAACCACGAGCTCGTTTTAATACTAACTTCCACTTTTATTGTCTTACAATGGCTTTGCCTAGATGGCTCTTCAGGTTAGCAGGCACGTCCCACTTTACAAAAAATAAAAATGAGGTCTTTGCATTGCGATTACTGACATTTAAAAAAACTCAGCAGCACAAGAGGAGATTTCAGGAGTATTGTTAATGTTCATTCAATCTTAATAGAAGTCCAGCTCACTCTTGTACATCTTCCCAATTCTCTTTAAAAAGGACACTTGAATGGTCATGTTTCCATCTTTTAAATAACCTACCTCAGAGCTAATAAAGGTCCTAATAAAATCCCCACTTTTCATTTGTGTACCTCTGCAACGGGGCTTAAAAGGAGGGGAGGCCAAGATCCCTGTTAGCACTTGTGATGGGAATGGAATAAAATACTTTGCTGTGGAACTGGTTGGGATTAGAAAGCCTCTTTTAATAACTTCCTCCTCTCGAAGAAATTAAAGTGACCCAAGTACAGGTTCCACCAGATCTTTTCCAAAACGTAACAACTCAGGCACAATTTCAATAGTCCTATACGATACTACAAATCAGCAGATTCATCTTACATACCTCATTCACAGTCCAAAAAATCACAGGAGGCAAGTGAAGAGCATGAATGCTCTGGCAAGATATTTCTGAACAAGTCAGTCTTACATCTGCCTCTGCCCTCTGCAGCTGTGCTGTGAATAGCCACTGTGCACAGGGGCCTGGTGGGCTATGGTGAGACAGTCTGCTTCCCTTTGCCTCAGGTTATGTTTATGCCAGGTCATAACGCAGCCAGGGAATGCGCTGGAGGATCAGCCTGTAACAGTCCTCCTCCAGCTGCTGTGGGACAGCCCCAGCCCTTGGCAGCAGGGTCACGATGCAGCAGGCATCCAGCGTGCTCCTCGCTAGGGAGATACCACCTCACTGATGTACCAAAAGTGTCTGAGAAAGGCCCATGGGACCACACAGAATTTAACTTCTCCTTTGTGTATATTTCATACACTCTCTTCTTTCAGCTGCCCTGGTTTTAGATTTAAACTTATTCAGAAACATCTGACCAGAAAGGGCAGTCAGCCCAGGCGATGTGGCACAGTACTGCCGTCCCCTGTGCAGGTTATGCTTCAGCCCAGCCCAGGCTGTGCAGCCAACGCTGCTGTAGGTGTGAAGACACCAGCAAAGCCGCCCAGGCCCTGAAGCAGTGTGCCCTCCTTCCCAGTACTCCACTGGGATGCTTGAAGCTCAGGCATCCTTATGCTCCCCAGTCACTTCTGGCATTTGCCCTGCTCTGCTCAGTCCCACTCTCACGGCACAGTCTTTCACACTGGCACAGACAGGGTTTGGATTAACAGTGCTATTTGCTTTATATAGAACACTCCCTACCCTCAGCTAACACAGACAATCAAGAATTGTCTCAGCTGGATTTGTAAGAAAACTCAGTGTGAAACACTCAATCAGCTGCACAAACAGAAGAAAAGAAACAGTCTAGTGCTAATGGTTTTTGCATTCCTAATAGTTGTAAAATTGAAATGTAAAACAATCCTCTGGCTGGCATTCCAGAAGCTAAATTTAAAAAATATATATATATATACATTCAGAAAGAGAATTTTATTAACTGCTGGTCATGAATCCTCCCAAGCTGCCAAAGCCCAACCAGAGAGGTGCAGAAAGGCACCACCACCTGTTTCTGAGGAGCAGTCCTACAGGCACAGCACAAATCACGGAGCAAGAGCCAAGAAGGGCAATGCTGGCAAGGCAGAGCGACAGGAAATCCCAGCAGCACTGCATATTTGGCTCATCTCAAAAAATAGATCATTAAAAATGCAGGTGGTTAGAAAGGTTTAAGTATAAAAACAGAGGAGGAAATGAAGTGCAACACAAGCAAGGAGCAATGAAACATACTGGAAAGAAGCAAGGAAAAGCAGATGCAGAAGTTCAGTCACACAGAAGGAGAAACGGACAGAAGACAGATTTCAGTAAAGAACAGGAAAAAAAAATCTGTTTATTTTAGGTTGAAGCCAATGGAAGAAAAGTCCTAAAGGCATTGGAATAGTTTAATTTTCATAGCTGGTCTGGTTGACATTTTCTTTTAAACACCAGATTAAATAACACAACTCAGCTAACAGCATCTTTGCTATAAATGCTACGGGGCTGAAGACCTGATAAGCAGCAGAATTTAAAGGCTTTTTCTCTATGCAAATAAGTGTTAGTAAGTACTATCCACATATACATGTTTCGAGCAAAATGAAAATACTAAGTTTGTTGACTGCTCAAGTCTGTTTTTCAGCCTCATGATCCTTATGCCAACACCTGACATACAACAGCCTGAGGTTTAGATACAAGATGACAACTCCAAAGATACATTAAAAGAGAGAAGACAGTAAAAATATTTAACTAAGCACTTATCACTGCCTGTTATTCATACTAGAGTAGTGCTCTTTCTTTTCAGTGGAGTCAGGATTCCTTAGCATGAGAAATAAACAAGTTAATGTGACTGTTATGAGACTAGATACCTTTCCACATGAAGTTCCCATTCTGAAAGGCAACCGACTGACAAAACCGTCAGCTCTTCTGCTGGAGTTAGACTATAGGCCTCAAAGTTATGGAGTAGAAATGGAAAGAGTAACTTGAGAAAACTCACACAAGTTCAAGGACCATCAAATTTTAACAAGTAAGCAACATATGCTCAAAACTCAAAATGCCATTTTTATGTTATGATATAAAACTTCATTATTTTGAACTTTGACGAGTGCAGCAAGTATAAAAACGCACAGTGAGCAATATTTTTTGAATTGAAAAAGAACATAAAATCTACAAAACAAAGCAACAGAAGAAAAAGAGGAGGCAGTGTGAAAAGCAGCAATTTTGGGAAGGTTGAGCACGATGCCACAGCAGCACTGCATTTTGCACTTTTGAGTACACTGAGCTTCACAATGCAGATGGGGCCCAGAAGCAGTGTGTTCAATGCTGGGCATGCCAAATACAGCTCTGGGCACTGGTGAAACCCTCAAGAAGTTGGTGGATGTTCCCTTGGGGAGACAGCTCTATAAAAATCTAGTTTCAGGGAAAAAGACCTAAATTTTATTACCAATTTTGAATGCAGACAAGTTTTATACTGTAATTTAACTGCTGTAATGTCTGATATATCAGACTTAAAGGACAGAATTGTAATAAAGTTAGAAGCGTGCAAAATTGCAGAAAGGACAATTTAAACAGAAGCTCTCAACATTAACATGCAGGTTTTGAGCATTCAAAAGTGAGCTATGAAACACCAGAAAAATACATTTAACTTGAGGCCTTTGGTAAATGTCAACGAGGGGAAATGTGACTTAGATTATTAGAGACTCAAAGAATATAATCCACAGTAGATCACTTCAGTCCTGGCTAATTACTAAAGGCACCAGTTCATTATGGTGCTGTAACTGTATCTAATTCAGTTTGCTCTGCAGTTCATCTATTATGTCTTTTTTATGCATTACTGTGCTGGCTGTTGCAGGGTACAATTTGCACTGAAGCTGCTTCTCAACTCGTCTGGTTTCTACTAAGCAAGTCTGGTAACTGCAGTCGAGCCTTCCTCAATTTTATGTTGACTACTAACCAGAAAAAACAATGAAAGAAAAGTATTACCTGCATTTAAAAAAACCAGGACCATCCTTCTAACATTATGTACATTAAGACTGAAGCAAATGGAGCTGGTTAATAAGAACCTTTGGGCATATGCAGATTTGAAATTCAGAAGAACAAGGCTGTTTACCCCATGATCAGATTGTGCTAATAATACATGAGGGCTGTTCTGAAAGGAAAGCCTCTCATTCTATGTTGTTGGCCCATGACATCAGAGGTGGATGTTGGTGTGACAGCAGTAGAAGTTGAACCTTCCCACCAACATCCCGTTACATTTTACTGCTGTGTGACAGATAGCAGCAGAACAGCAATCTGACAAAATGGCATCTGACATAGAAGGGTGAATGAAGCAAAGGCTTATCACTGAATTCCTTCACGTGGAAAAAAAAAAAATAAAATCACACCTATTGACATTCAAAGTTTGTGGGACATTTATGGAAATCAAAGATAGATGTATTAGTTTAAAGTAAGCTTTGCGTAAGTTCTAGAAGGAAAAACAGAAAAACAATAGTTTGCAGCAATTTCCTCTGCAGTGAAGCAAAAAATGCCGTATTTTTGAAGATACAGGAATCTTGCTCCTACGTGAATTTAAAATGACTGAGAAAATGACAGAATGCTCAGTATTCAGACAAATACTAAAAAAAGTTAAAAAAAGTAAAACAGATCCTATTTTCTTCTCTATGTATGGTGCATGGGCAGTCCTATCTCTAGCACAAATGAATGGGTTAATTGAAAGCTCTTCACTCTCCCTTACAATAAAAAAAATGAAATCCAGAGACTATTGGTGTCACACTGGACATAACTGAAGAAAGCACTCATGTTAGCTCTGAAAAATTCCTTAAAATGTAAGTTATTTGCAGAAGCATGGCCATATTTTTGACCCATCACTCCTTTATTTTAGCTTCCAGTAGTAAACCGATAAAAGAAATCCTTTGCAAAATTGGCCAACAGTACCATAACCTAGACATTTCTATAGTGTCTGATAACATAGCAACTTCTAAAAATGCTAGCGTAAGAAAACATGGACAGAAGAAAATATTCAGTCCAAGAGAAATAGCAGTAATTTATGACAGATGAGTGCTGACCTCTCCCCTAGCTACGCCCTGAAATACAGCTTGCTGCAAAACAAGGTTATGTAGATAAGACAGCTTGTTGGCCAACAGCATTCTTGTTACATCAGTTGCAAACCCATCCACAATTCTTAAGACATTTTCTAACTGCCGTGAGTTGAGGACAACAATCAGAGTCCCTAGTCTAGATGAACCCTGGACACAAACTTCCTTCCAAGTCAGCTCTGCTTTCTGGCTTTTTCTTCAAATGAAGAACTGCTGAGGCATGTTTCCAGGAGATGACATACATCCACTTACAGGATCTGGTCTAAGAAACCACGATCACTCCTTGAATGCACTTGGAAGATTTGCACTTTGTCTACTGCCTGTGAGTGAATCTATATAACATTTTCAGGAATGTGACAGCAAAATTGTGATATACATCTGAACAAACTCATTTCCGCAACAAAGGCTTTAACACATTCCCAAAGCTGACTGCAAGCCATAAGTATGTAGGCAGCTGAGGAGCATGCTGTTGTGTTTTCTCTGCTTCTTAACTTTCATCAGCTGAAGGAGAGTAAGTTGCATTGCGTCCACTCACTCAACAATTGCTCCTTCATCCAACACAGCATAAACATACCAATACTTATACACAGCAGCCAAACGCATCAACTTTTCTGATTCCTCAGAGCCCCTTAATCCAAGAAGAAATATAAAACCAGATAACCAAATGAATTACAAAGACCAATCCAGCATTGTTTCAGGTGTTATTACCTTCTCATTCACAAGAATTCACTTGCTTGTCTGCAATTTCTTCTGCTTTTGAGCCCATACGTTCAGAAAAGAAAAGAAACAAAGGAACTTGGTTTTTATCAGAAACAGCGTGGTCAGCAAGAGCAGGGAGATAATCACCTCCCTGTGATTGGCACTGGTGAGGCTACACCTGGAGTGCTCTGTTCAGTTTGAACAGAGGCCTTTCACAACAAGAAAGGCATTAAGACTCTGGAGTGCCTGCAAAGAAGGGCAGTAGAGCTGTGAAGGGTTTGAAGCACAAGCTTCAGGACAAGCTTGAGGACAGGCAGACAGAACTGAGACTGTTCAACCTGGAGAAGAGGAGGCTCCAAAGACCTTATCACTCTCTGCAACTGCCTGAAAGGAGGCTGTAGCAAGGTGAGGGTCAGCCTCTTCAGCCAATAACACTGACAGGATGAGAAGTGATGACCTCAAGTTGCACCAGGGGAGGTTCAGGTTGGATATTAGGAAAAAGTTCTCAGAAAGTGATTCCAGGCAAAAGGCAGTGATTCCACCACTGCCCCTAGGGGGGTTCAAAAACTGTGAACACGTGGCTTCTTAGGAACGCTCTTTAGTGATACGATGGTAAGAGGTGGACAGTTGGACTAGATGCTCTTGGAACTCTTTTCCAACCTTAATGATTCTATGAAACTATGAAAGAAAAGTATTTCTAGTCATAACCTAGTTCTTTTGGCACTTCTAGAAAGCTAAATGGCAAACAGTCCAACCTGTGGCTGAGAACTGAACCCCAGCAGCATGCAGCAAGGACCATTCCCTCCTGCACTGCAAAGCCATGTCCCACAGCTGTACCACACAGGTGGAAGCAGCATCCCAGTCTTCAGCCTCACACAGGCCTTGTTCACATCACCAGCTCAGCTTAAAGCCTCCACTTTTCACTGTGCAAGGATGATCTTGGAAACAAGCCTGGAAACAACTTCATCACCTGAAGTCTGGAAAAGAGCTGTATGGTTTCAGTAGTAACCCTCAGCGTTTAATTCTGCAGGTACCCGTGTTCATTACTACTCTCTTAAACACTATACAATAATGATGAAGACTTAATCACACTCAGGGATTTGTTTCCCTATTTACCTCAACAGGTTTTCCATGGATGAAGAAGTCTTCAAGTAACTCTCAGTGGTATTGATTGCTGTATAATAAATCAAGTAGAATCATTTGTCCTCCAGATTTTCCCTTCAACACAGCAGGTAAGCTCTATTTTCTAAAGATATGGTAGTTCAGACGATGAAATAAAGACTTTTTTCTGCATCTTGCCTTAAGAAAAACACTGACAGCTGAGGGCTATGTTGCAAAAACAGTTCAAACTCAAGTGTTTTCATCAGATAGCTCTTTTGCCTATGATCTTAGTTCAGATAACATGCATTACATTTCTTGTTCCACCTTGGAACAAGAAAAAACCACTTCGCAACACTCAGAGACAACCATCTACTTTGCTAATACATTGAACCAAAAACAATAAAGAAGAAACCTTCAAGGTAGCTCCTGCCTATTTGTAAGGGAAGTAAAAAGATTAATAAATTGAGACTAACAATTGGTCAGGAGTGTTTTACAGTTCAATGTCAGCAATGCGTGGTGACTGAGGACTCATTCAAGGAGTGGTGAAACGTTTGGCAGGGTTCACATACATTTTATCTTCAAGCAAAATCTTCTACTTCACACAGTCAGCAAAGCTACCAACAGGCATAAACATAACTTATACTTAGCAAACACGTTCTTCTGATTCGATCCCCTACTTACTTCGCAGTCTTTGTTTCAACATAGGTTTTTTCTAAGTACATGTGCCAAAGAGTTTGTCTTGTCTATTTTGCCTCCGTATAAAATTGAATGTCTACGCCCCTACAACTGTCACAATTTCAAGAATAGATTTTAGATTAACTTCTTGAATTAGAAGCCTTGAAACATCCCAGGTTAAGGATAAAATGCATCTTCCAATCCAAATAAAAACAAATTTTCATCTTGTATATGCATATTTTTATGTCCTATTGCATATAGTTATTTCTACTTCAGAAACACATACAGATTCCTTTGGAAATTGAAAACCCTGCTACTTGCATTCAACGGCATTTCTTCCCTCCTTCAAAACTACCACAACCATGCAAGATAGTTTTAGTGAGAAGATAACTGCATTTTTGGGGAGTAACTTAGTTATCACTATTATTGGCCCAGTCACAGCAGCAGTTGCCACTGGATTTCTGCTCCATGTAGACTCGCGTGAACTAAGTTGCTTAACTCTGTGTGTGAGTTGCTGTGCATATTCCCAAGGGTCAAACAGAGAACATCTAAAATGCTAATTAATATTAACTCCTCCTTGTTGGAAACTATCCAAGTTATACACATTCTTACTTACAGAAGACATGCATCTTTCTTACATATTTTTTTTCATCTATTTTATCCACAACACAGCTGCAGAATAGCTACAATGAAATAAGCTTACAGTAAAAATAACGAAAACTCAGTTGGAAAGCATTATGTCTCTGAAAACGACTGCAATTACAGGTCAGAATTAGAAACTTACTGAATACAGGTTGCCCTGGAGCCTGCTGTACCTGAATTTGGCACAAGTTTTGAGTGGTGTCACCTCCCATTAATATCAGTGCTACTTAACCCTGAAAGAGTGCCAGAGTTAGAAATGGAGCTGACACAACTAGCTTTTAATGGTCTGCAGCAACAATGTTTACTGCTGCGAGGTAAAAGGTGAAGAAAATATGTTGTCCTTCCATATACCATTTTAGCAGATCTAGGTAAAAAAAAAACCAAAAACCAAAAAACAAAAAAAACAACCTTTTGACTCATGGCCCCTTACAAAGCAATTGAATAAAAGTGTAATCTGCTGGAGATATGTTACCACACACTCCTACTTGCAAAGGATATTTCTGTTTCTTTTCTTTTTCTGATTCATATGCTCGAATGAATGATTCTCTCACTGCTGAGAATTTTTATCAGAACTGAACTGTAAAGCTGGGAAAGCCTGTGGCATTTACTTGGCAGCACAGCCCTCATTCACGAGCCCAAATGCAACTACGAGGCTGGTAAGAAAGAATTCACAAAGATCTTCCAGCTCCCTTTCCTCCGTGCCTAAA
The DNA here is from genome assembly GCF_019232065.1 of Centrocercus urophasianus. Classification (NCBI taxonomy): domain Eukaryota; kingdom Metazoa; phylum Chordata; class Aves; order Galliformes; family Phasianidae; genus Centrocercus; species Centrocercus urophasianus. Next base: position 3,002,291 of record NW_024884855.1, on the reverse strand, counting down.
ATGTTGCCATCGCAGCCAGTGACAGGTAAGCAGCTTCTCAAATGAAATAAACTCACAGAGTAGGTGAAAAGCAAGAAAGCAAAGAGAATTGCCTTGCACTGAATAAAATTGGAGTGGAAAGAAAGGAGGAGGAAAGAGGAGCAAAGCAGTTCAAAATTCTGAAGCTCAGCTGTGCAGGGCAGCCCAGAGGCTCACAGCCCTTGATTCCAATCAAGGCCACTACATGGCCTCCCCTTGCATTTGCATTTTCTTACATATAAGCATTTGTACGCTGCTGCTATCACAAGGAGCAAGTTTGGAAAAAGAAACAGTGAACTGCTCTGAAGTAACAGCTGCAAAAATATCAAGAGCTTTTCTCTAAGGAGAGGTTGGGTTTTTTTTTCCCCCCAGAAAGGCAGAAAACAAAGAAACAAGGGAGGAGGAAAAGGAGAGAAGTCTGAAATCAAATTTGCAGTGAAGAAACTGTGCAGTCACAAATAATTCAACATTTCATAATATGACTCCCTTTCCATTTACTTCTACATAGAAAGACTGAAGCCAGTAAAGCTGGTGAGCTGGGAAAAAAAATACTTAAATGCAAAATGAAGAAAGCTTGTACAACACATGATTTGCCTGGTATCACCTAACTTCTAGACTTCCTATTTTTAGCTGCAAAATAATTTGTACACCAGGCATCTCTTTCCTCTTCGAGAGAGTTTTCTAATTACAGTTACATGTCAGGAGACAATATTTGGATTTAGTTTAATTTATAAATTACCTTGAAGCAGGTTTGTCCCTGGTGAATTTAAAACAAGATCTAAATTTTCATGTTTTATCCACAGCTGTCAAGTGAGCAATTTCTCTGCCTTGCAATACATATAATATGAAGTGCTAACCCTGAAGAAAAGGGGAAAAAAAAATAATCAAATCTCACTATTCAAGAAGTCTGCTGATACTCCCTCCCAACCCACAAAATTATGATAAATCACTGATCCAAAATATATCTAGCATTGAGCATATCAGGTGGAAACACTGACTTAACTATTCTGGAAGCTGGATAGCACATTGCATGGCATGCTACAACGTACAGAAGAAACAGCTTCCTCATCCAAAGGCTTAGACTCCTTGCAGACAATACCAGCCAAGGGTGAGTGAAGAGGAACTTTACTATCTCGAATTTGCAGAGCACAGAGCATACAAGCTGGCTGCACTCTTGAGGCCTTTGCCAAAAGATGAACCTGCACATCTTAATCCCCATATAACATTTTACCCACAGATGATCCTTCTCTCTTTCTGTTGACCCCTGCCTGTGAATCCAGGCTGCCTGAGCACGTATGTAGAATTTTTATTTCTCTTCCTCTCTGTATCTTTGAAATAGTTTCTAGTTTGCTGCTGTTGTTTTGTTATTAATCGAATATATGAAATCTTCTCAGGACAACAGGGAGAAAGGCCATCACATTCACACACTTATTTCCATTATGAGCGCAGATTGGCAACAGCGTGGCAAGTGCTGGTAACTGCTTTGCATCAGATTCACCCAGGCTGTTCAGACCACAGCCTACGTAACACTCAGATGGTGCACATTGAGTCCCTGCTTTCTGCTGTTATTTTTGTTAATCCTACTGACAATAATTCATGCTACAGAGACAGATGTGAAAAATCCCAGAAGCCATCAATCCAAAATTTATAGTATACCTGGTTTAAGACTGATTTTAAATCTACATGCAGTGGTGTTATGTCAACATATGGGTGACGCAAGTGATTTAATGGCTGACCATGAATGCCACAAGCTGCCTTATCACCACAGAAGACACGAGACGGTTTAACAAAACCTTGAAAAGTAAATTAGTATTTCCTTTGGGGGCACAGGAAATATTTATCCCCAGCAAATATTTACTTTTTTTTTTTTCAGCAAAATACAAAATTCATTACAAAAAAATATTATAAGAAATGGAATTAAAAATGTTTTCTTGTAAAGTAACGTTGCAAATAATCATTAACCTATGATTACATGGAACATTTACGATCTCAATACATTGAAACTCCACTAAATCTTTAGAAGCAAATTTCTCACCCATCTTTTCTTATAGCAGATACAGAGGGACAGTGCTGGCAAAGTCCAACACAGTAGATCAGTGGCAGAACTGACTAAATATCAAAATCCCATGATTCCTATTGCAAACACATTACTCCACATTACCAATATTATCAACTAAGTCTTAGCCATAAAGCAATTCAAGTCTGTAAACCTAAAATGAATAATGTTTTTGTTATTTTAACTTAGTGAAGACACTATTTCTTGGAGGTAGGTGACAGATCTTTGTCTTCAATGACATGAATTCCTTGTGATCACCCTCATCTTCTCCTATTTGGTCTGAATACGCCCTTTTATAACACACATACCTTCGCTCACATCACACAGATTCACTGCTGACAGAGAACGAAAGACAGCAAACGATCAATTTCTGAAGATTACATAGCACTAGTTACCAACATACTCTCAGTCCAAGATACACAAGATATCACAAAACTGCGTAAAGATGTCATTCAAGAAAGCAAAACGTCTCTACCAAAGAATTTCCTCATCTTTTCATAATATTGTATTTATCAAGTGGCAGAGAAGATACATTTAGCTCTTTGAATGCCCACAAAAATCTGTACCATTGTAGATTTAAGCAGGAATTTCTTCATGCAACACTTATGAACCTGAAGGCCTTTCCAACATAAAGTGGATTTTTTTATTATTTCACATACTCCAATGCTTTGAGCACCATTCATTTCACAATGCATCTCATGGTTGCTGTCTTATTTACGCAAAATACACACCAGCATTTTCTACTCCCTGCTGCAGCAGGGTTTGAGTTAGGTACGGATAGCAATTCAATGACCACAGAACCACAGACATATAAAATAGCCCAAATTAAGAGACCCACAAGGATCGCCCCTCCTTTGAATGTTCTCTTTCATAGTTTTATGTCCTCATATTGTGGTGTCCTGATGGATCTTCCTCCCACAGTCTGCACTTCCTGGGAGATTCTGCAATAAGAGGACAACTCTTTTCAATTCCACAGCTGCTTCAGTTTAGCAGCACTAATTGCAACGTGCACAAAGCAGGGAATCATAAACAGGCCTTCTGGTGGGATAAAGACGTGATTCTGGGCTCTTGTGCAATCCATCTAAAAACGCACTGGGTTGGGTTTTTTTTCCCCATAAAACACTCAAAGATGAGGATATTGGACTTGATGGAGTGAAAGTGTTGAAAAATGCAGTACTTTGCGTTTCTTTTGGGCTACGCACACATACAACGCTTTACAGGGCTAGAAAGCACTTGATGCACTACAAAGGCTAAAAAAATCTCTTTGCTAGAAATCCTCTGTATTGTAGAGTGCTTGAATGTGCAATGAATAGAAGTAGGGCCGGTACACAAAGGAATGAACTACGGCTGTTCACAAGTTCACTGTTTAAATACCGTTGTCCTAAAATATAACCAACATATGCAAAGTCATTGTGAGTGATGCAAAACATACAGATCAGCTACAGGTATTCTGCACGCATTTCAGATGAGGAAGCTCATATATCCATGTTCAGTCTGACTGGCCTCAAACATGCATTACTGAGATGAAGAACATTTCTGCAAACCTCTGTTTTTTAAGCATGCAAGATGGCTTTCATTATCTGCAGTCGGTTCAAAAAAATAATGCGGGGGTGGAAGGGAAGTAAATTAAGCATTATGGATTTAATCACCTCAAAAGCTATCGAATAGACTGCAACAACTGAGAAAAGCAAGACTGTTCTTGGCACAAAAGACAGACAAAAAAGCTCTTCATAAATCTTGGCAGTTATTGCCACTGCTGATACTGCTTTTTCATGGTGACTCACCATTTCTGAGTGTGGGGAGCAGTGCTGCAGGCTTCTTTCTGTGGTCTGCCCTTGTATCTCTACTACCCAAAAGCAAGGACTTCAGAGATAGTCTAACCCAGTCAACACTCACAGAACAGTCAGGGATGGAAGGAACTTCAAGAATCCAACCCTTCTGCCACAAGCAGGGCCACCAACATCCCCTTTTAATACTAGGCCAGGCTGCCCAGGGCCCCATCAAACCTGGCCTTGAACACCTCCAGGGACAGGGCATCCATAGCCTCTCTGGGCAGCTGTTCCAGCACCTCACCACTCTCTCTGTAAAGAACTTCCCCCTGTCATCCGACCTAAATCTTCCCTCCCCCAACTTAAAACTCCAACATTCTTTGGTTGCCTCTACTTTCATATTTGGACTATGCTCCAGAAAAGCTCTGCCCCATTTTCTGAGCATGCTAATAGGCCAAAATAAAAACAAGAAGTTCTCTTCTGTCACCTCATCTACCAGATGCATCGCAACTATGTGAAGACTGCCTGACCGGTCCTCACTGCAGTAAAATGAAAGAGGGCAACGATGCATCGCATAATCAATCACCCCAACTTTTCATTTCTGATGTGAAGATATTTTAAAAACAGCTTGTTTCAACTCTATTTTATCAATTCCTTGAACAAATTTAAAAAACAACCCAAAAGCCACGTATAACAACCCGAGAGAACAATTTGGTGCAATGGCGATACAGAAAATATAAAACCAGAAGGATCATCTCAATGGAAAGATGTTACAAACGAAATATACTCACCCCTCTCTGAAAATGGAGGCTTACAGGGAAAACTCCACAAGAGAAGAATCTCCAACCAGAAACCCTTCCCCAAGGTTACTCAGCCCTCAAAGGAGGTCTAAGTGGGTGCAGCCAGGCTCCACCCCTTCTGGTCTCACCACTGAATTCCCTTCATCTGTGCTTCCAAGGCTGACTGGTCCTTTCCCAGATGCTCAATCAGTGGTTCAGGCTGGAACTCAGCAGCTACCACACCATGGTAGTAATGAATTAAGCCATACAAGATGTGGGCTCTATTTTTGCCTCCAATCTAAAGGAAAATGCAATAAATGGGCAAAAAATGAAATGAATGCAAATGAATGTCTCCCTCTGATATCTGTGGCAGGGGTAACATTTAAAAAAATAAGTGGTCCGCTTGCTGTTTGGTAACCTCTAATTAATCCACTGTCAATTTTTTCTTAAATTAGTATTTTGATTAAAAAAAAATTCCTAGCATGCAGCCTTAACGCAACTGATCTTAGATATGAGTGCTGGTGCTTCAATGTGTCAAGCCCATAAATGCAAAATGAAACAATCACACAAACATGGCTGCTGAGTGAAAACAGAGCTGAAATGTTTTTTATCCAGATAAAGTCAGTCCCTTGATTGAAGTTCTCAAGTAATTTGCCCTTTGTGATGTTTTGGGACAATCTACTGATACACAGCAGATACATCCTCTTTTCTTTTGAGTACCATCTCTTTCTATCTACTTGTAGAACACTGGAAATACATCCACACTCTGTGTAGCATTGCAGGCTGTACTTAAGCTAACTTCATTTTGGGAACAATACAGCCAGATTAGCACAGTGCTGTGCACAAGCTATTTTTCCACAGCAACCTGCAACTAAATGTGCTGGGGAGAAGTTTCACCAGCATTATGGCACATTTTCCTCACTAGTCAAAGAAGTTAGCACTTCAAACTTAGAGTAAGAAGCAATATACACCTTGTGCCAACGCACTTCCAACACAGAAGTCCCTGTTCTGTACGTCTCCGTGATTATGTATGCACTTCTTACGAGCCACAGCAAATCCAGGTTAATAGAGTATTCCTACTGATGTCCATCCACGGATCTTTGATGAAGCCACATAGCCCTCATAACTGCTCTTGCAATTCCTGTTCTGAGAATCTTGGATAACATTCACCTCTTGCAAACTGCTACTGGTTGTTACCTCCTGCCATTCAAAACCACACAACCCTTAGAACAAAATACAACAGATTCTTCCGAACAATCACTCAGTGCAAGGTGGCACTAATTCTAAGTATATCCTGGAGATGTTCCCATGTTATCATGGGAAACATATCACACAAGTTAAGAGGATCCCACATCACCTCAGGTCTGGAGGTTAAGTTTTGTTGTTGTTTTGTCATAAAGTAAGCTCAAGAAGCTCATGCAAAATCTCTTTGCTCTCCAGACACACACATTTCAACTAAAATTATGATATTAACTGTAAGATTATCTGACTGCCTGCAAAGGAGATTAAAGAGCTATGTTTCATGCGATGTGCTTGATGCTTCCAAAGCATGCTGAGGACAGAACCATGAAGTCCTGGAGTAGAATTTAGGAAAAATGTGGTAAAAAGCATTTTGAAATCTGAGAGAAGTATTTATTCTCAACAAACTCAAATTTAGATGAATGCATCTAGTTTTCTGCATGGCTATCAAGTTGGCATGATTTCTTTTGCCATGATTTCAAGTTTGCCAGAACAAAGAAGGGATCTTTTATTGCCACATACAGAATACAAAGCTTATCTTCTCTCAAAAGAAAGCTAGTGAGGACCATTTGCTAGAATTCAATTGTTTTATGTATCAACCAAGCTAAAGAATATACACCAGTGATTTAAAGGATTTTCACAAGCACGGTTTCCAAATTAGTAATGCTTTTTTTTTCTTTCTTTCTTTCTTTTTTTTTTTTTGGCTGAAATGACAACAGACTGAAGAAATTCTAAAATATGCAAGGACTGTCAATCTTTATTTATTGTTTTTAATATGAGATGGAGAACTATAGGTTACTTAAGAGTCTGGTTAATGGTATAGAAAGCATTTGAATGCTTTGTCTAGGACACCGTCAGCAACGGGAAAAAAAATCCACTCAGCATTTTTCATAGAAAAAAAACTTTACTGTGTTACTAGTCTATTTATTTAAGCAACTTAGGGCCTTTACAGAGGAAGATATGATGCCTTGTCTTTCAACTTTTTAGTAGGAACTTCCACTGCATGATGTAAACATGGCCTACTAACAAACTGGCCAGATGACTGACTTCAAGATGCAGTTGTTCATATGCAGAAACCAGAGCCAGTCCCTTTCCAGACATAAGAAAGAGCTGCCCCTGCATCATTTTAGATTTCTATCAGCAGTAAGATGATATCATGATTTTTTTTCTTTAAACTGGAAAAGTTTCTTGTTGCCACAAATCTTTTTGCAGTGTAAGTAGAAAGGGAGTTACCATTACAGGGAGATCTGATTCACTTGCAATCTAAAAAATGCATTTTAATACAGCCAAATGCAACATAATACATCTGGTAACAGAGTAAATCTACTAAATCTGCAAACAAATCTGCAAACTAAATCTAAAGGCTGAAAAAGCTTGTCTTGAAAAGCAGCAACGAAGAAGATTTAAAGGTGACCATATTGAAAGTTTTGCAGTTTTTGTGACAAATTGCTTTTTTGCTGGAAAGTACACTTAGCAAAATCTAGTAAAGGAAGGGCAAAATTTCTTAAGTAATTCAAGCTGAATTTTAGGTATCATTCAAAGGTGAAAATTCAGATTTTTGGTTTGCCTAATATTACTCTTACATAGTTTAATCATAAAATGCATAAATGTCACATGTATTGCAGTATATTCACATTTAACACACGTGCTAAACTGAATATATTTTTCTGTTGGCTGCTGGCACATCGCATACTACCATGGAGCTGAGGGAGACACTGTGTTTCACTACACTTTGCTTTGAAGCAAGACTTATTAGGAAAGTCTTGCTTTGGAAATGTGATTGAGCAGTTCTCACATAACTTCTCCCGTTAGTTTGAAAGCAATTTTGTGGGCATTCACGTTTTGTTTTGGTTTCCCAATGGCTTTAAATGCTTTTTCCATTCATCTCTGAGTTGCCCCATATCATCCTTCCCTTGCCCAACAGAATTAATTGAGTGCAAGATTCACTGTCACACTCACTGGCCCTTAAAAAAAGGCACTGTTGCCTACCCACTTCACAGCTCCAGGAACAGTCAGGAATTATTAGTGTTTGATGATCTTTTGTTTCAAGACTTCAATCTCTCATACTTTGAAATTGAAATTCCTTAGCCTGTGAGGGCCTCAGACTCTGACAGCTGACTTCTTGAACTTTCCTAAGCTGCAACAGCAAAGAAAGTAGATCTATCAACTCTGCCTCTTGCCTCTTACAGTAATAGCATTAGATTAACAAAAGAAAAGAAAAAAAGAAAAAAAAAAAAAGAAAAAAAAAAAGAAAAAGGCACAGTGTTGGCAATGTCTGCAGAAACTAGTATCCTCATTCTTCTTTATTTTATTTCTCCATTAGTTGAATTACGTCTTGGCCATTTACAGATGTTCTTGAACAGATCTGTTGGAGCACTCATGCATCTCGGACTGAGCAATTTGACATGTCAGAAAGATTAGACAAGCAACAACTGTCTAGCAGCTGCATTCCCACTACCAATTGTTTTGGCTGATTGTTTTTTCAGGGGAAGAACCAGCTCGCATTACTCTTCTTCATCTACTTCAGACCTTCTCTACAAAGTTCAAGCTGTCCCGAGCCACCCCATAGACAGAAAAGTAGAGGATACAACAAGCTGGTAAGAAAAATGACATATTGTTGATGCGATGAAGAATTGTACTATCAGGTATAATTTCCTTCTAGGAAATCATTCTATCCACTATTCTATTCTATTCTACTCCCTTCCATTGGTGACATAGCATAAGAACAGGTATTTATGGACACCAAATACCTTTTTAACAGGGTAAGATCTTTCAACTCCTAACATGTGTTGATCCTCATTGGACCACAAATGTAGATGATGGAGTCATAACTGTATCCAGCTACTGAAGGCAGTAGAATTTACACAGGTCTCAGTGACAAGCAGCGGTATATTTCTGTGATCACACTGTATCTGTGACCTCCCTTCTTCCCTTTTAGTTTTTCCCTCCAACTGAGTTGCATCATTGTTTTCTGATACGAATATCACCTCAGAAAAGATAAAACGTTCTTGTATGGAAAGAATTATCAAACTTCCCTCATACAACAAAATAACACAATAAAATGAAACCACTTTTTTTTCTCAGCTAGAGGAAGCAGTAACTCAAGAGATTACCCAAAATAACACAAGCCGTGTGATTCTACCACGATTTTCTTTCCCTTAAAGGTCTCAATGGCAATTTAACTCTCAAAGCACTGACAACAAAGATAAAGCTCCTACAATTTCTAATCAACCCCTTTTGAGATCACCTTAACTGAAACTTAGATGCATGTGTATAATGTTAGTGTTAGGAATCACTTAAGAAGAATTCAGGCATTCAGATTTAGGATTTGATGGAAGCGGAAGGTTTTACTGGACACAAAGTTCAGGCATGAGGCAAGAATATAAGCCCAACCTGGAATTAAAAAAAAAAAAAAGTTCTGAAGTTGAGAAATGCAAAGAATCAAGATAGAATAAATAGGAAAAACCAAGATCTTAAATAAACCATTTATTTTCATTTTTAGTTTAATCTCAGTCACTGTGACCCATCTACAGTATCCCAGAAGAGTGTTACTTTCTCAAACAAAAAAAGGAAAGGGGCAATCCTTTACCCAAATTTAAAACTTTACCAGCCTCCTTAGAGCATGGAGAATATTTTGACCTGAGACACTGACAGCAAATTGCAGCGTTGTATGTTGGGGACAAGGATGATACACAACAATTGCTTTCAACATGACTGAGAAGACAAGCCACAGAAGTTTTAGGTACAGTTTTTTAAACACTGGTAATTTTCTTTTTCAAACGAGAGCATTGTGATGGATTGCCTGAACCACAGAGTAAAGTATCCTTAGCACTTTCCTTAGCACCACATTTCTCTAGGGAAGCTCCACTGGCATACAGAAGGGTGAACAGAACATTCAAATCTCAGAGCTGAAGAGCATTCATCAAAGCTAAGAGCAAACTAGTTGGCTTTTGCATGTTTCTGTTGCTTTCCCAAGCCTCCGCACAGTAAGTTCTCCATTCACTTGACTGTTAATGGTAAGCCTTCTTAGCACATACACTCACATTTACCTAGGAATAAGAAGGCATCGCGTTTCCTACAACAGACAGCCAGGTAGTTTTCAGTTTGTGTCAACAAACCAGACAAAGCTATGACGACATACATGGGATCTGTTCCTCTATCTGTTCTCCTATTCCATAAATTCAGGGAGAATAATGCTGTTAAACAACGACAAATAAGAATATAGATGCTTCTGTTGGACTGGATGTGAGGACCATCTATTTCACTAAGATGTCTCTTCAGCCCTGGGGACCAAATACTTCAGGAGAAGGAGCAAAATCTGCATTAGGCAGATAGCAGATAATCTTTGCTCAGAGCGGATCTCTTCTAAGTTCATGGTAGAACTGGAATAAATCTTTGAGCAGTGCAGTTCAGAAACTGCAGGATGAAATAAAACTTCCCAAGAAACATATAGGTCAAAAATAAACCAAAATTATTTACCGAATAAAAAAAGCCCTGATGATTAAGTCTGTCTAGGGAGATTGCTTGGTGGTGGGTAGAAGAAAAAGGGAAGTGTATTTCCTATCTATCTGGTTTACAAAACCAACCACAGAATTCTTTGTGGAACTGAGAATAGGGTAGAGGAGATTACTGCTGTTTCTTCCCTTTAGTGCTAATATATTTGTGTGCTGAATTGCTGTGTAAGTCTAAACAAATCAAAGCTGGTCAAATAATTAAAATCGTACTCCAAGCTACCACCCTTCCTACGAACTGCTGCATGCTAAGTACATTAGTACAGCTGGCCAACTCATAAGGAGAAAGACTTTCACCCTTACAGAAACACAATCAAAATCCAGAAACACAGCTAATTGAGACCTAATCTTGTCAATTCTATGCGCAAAAACAATTTTAGATATGATTGGTAAAATGTGCAGAGGGAGTAACAACAGGGTATTTCTGGCACCCCACGGATTTAAAAACAGATTCAGTGGCATTTAAATAAAGTAGCAGGGCTACATTTACTAAATCAGATAATATTGGACTAATAAGGACATCTGGAAACAGTTGGTATCAAAAAAACAGTCGATTTGTTTCCTTCGTAACAGCAATGTACAGCTAAAACAGGTGCACCATTCTTTGCAGTGATGCCAAGTGCTAACACTTACAGGGAAGTTGGGAGAAAACAGAAAATTGGCAAACGTATCAGAGCATAAATAACCACAGAGATTCAAGGCATTATTTAATCATGTTATTTAATGGAAAGAAAGTTCTGCCCTTACTAGCATATAAGAATCACATTTAGGCTTGATGAACATCAATAAGAAGCATTTTCCAAACAGAAAAAAAAAAAAAGAAAGGAGTAGAAATGAGGCTCTATGCCTCTGTACTCCTCTGTACTCCAGTAGTGCCAAGCCTTACCTAAACACACAGGAAGCTTACCTAGCGTAAAACTAAAATTTGATGTTTAATCAGGCATTATGCCATACGAAAATTAACTATTTTCTTTGCATTTTATTGGAATTTTAAGATCAATGAGCAGGACTGCTGTGTGAACTTCAGCTATGTTTGCTAGATTAAAAAAATCCAGTGTGCCATAAAGTCAACACGTTACAAATCTGACCACTCTAAGCAAATAGCACATATAGCCAGTTAAGTACAAGCAACTTGGTTTCAATTAATAAAAGTGCCAGCATTATCCAACAAATAGAAGGGAGCCAAGTGTGCCCAGAGTAAAGGGAAATCAAACTCCCTGTGAAACTTCTTTCTCATCAGGCAGCAGAACGGGGCCAGGCAGCGCTATTCACTGCTGTCATTACGCTTCTAATTCTTCGAATTCCTATAGGACTGAGGTGGGAGACTTTTTGGTTGAACATTCTGCCTAGGTTATGAAACTTGGCATGTCTTTATGATGATTATTTCCAAATGTTTACCAACAATTCAGAAAACCACAACAGATATTTGGGAGAAGAGGGAGAATCAAAAAACAACCCTAGATTTCAAATATAAGATTTTGATTTTTCCTTTCAAAAGGAAATTTCATGCAAAAGTTTGCAGCTTATGATTCAAACTTGTTTCTCTCAACACTTAGCACACAGATAAAATACTCCCTCTATAATTGACAACAGGGGAAAACTTGAGCAATATCAAGCACCTGCTCAAAAGAAAAATGAATTTCTCACAGTCATACCAAACAGATGTGGTGCCCAAGGCCTAGCATAAGAGATGACAGCTTTCTTTAATCCCTAGACCATGCTTCCACTCCCAACTCAAGAACAGGCAGATCACGTTACTCAAAGTCTCTTTCCAGTGCTTCGTTTCAAATGCTTTTAAAGATCTTCTTACACACATTACACCCTTGCTACTTATTTCTTGTCCTTACATCCAGAAGAATGATAATTTGAGTAGTCTGGAATCTGCTGTCTGGAATTTAATTGCTGAGCTGCCTACAGCAACGTCAACCATAAGATCACTTTAGTACTACTTGGATACCCAATTATTTTAGCATTAAAATGGTTATACTAATTTGGCCAATTATAAATATACTACTGATGTTTGTAAATATTGGTACTGCTGTAATGAAATTATTTCCCACCCTAAAGCCAATTATTGTAATAGTCAGAGTTTAATCGATTTAGATGCAATGATATTTTGTAAGCACTGCTGCCACATTGAGTAAGCACGTCATTTACGGTGGATGTAGCAAACATGGCCATTCTATGATGAGTGGCAGATGATTATGTTATTGTTTTAAGACACCAAGGTTGAAATAAAGTCTTCTTTGTTGAGTCAGAAATTCATCACTACTATAAGCAGAAAATATATTTCTGCACACTGTATGCAAAATGAGTTTGAAGAACATTTATCAGCAAAAGCAGGAACTGGTCTTATAACCTAAGCCTCGGCTATGATCAGATCCCTCACTGAACACCATGTTCCTGATATTACCACTAAACAGCAGTCGCTCTTTAGCTGTGTGTCTTTATTTTGTGCCAAACAAGAATCAGTACAGAAATACCTTGGTAACAGTATGAGCCTTGGCATTTTTCTAAACCCTCCATGGATTCAGCTTATTTCTTCGATATTTTACCTCTCTGCTTTCCTTATCTGTTATTTAAGTATGCAGATGGTTTAGGTTATAGCACAGACTAAGGCACAGTCCAGAGCTCAAAGCTGGATAACATGTGCCATCCAAACAGGTATTAAGAGGAGTGATAATATCCTCCCCTTTCTGTCCAACAAAAATAAGAATTTAATTACTGAACAGCAATGTCAACCCTTTCAACTTAATGTTGAAATGGATGTCATGCTTTGCTTTCTCTCTGTCTTTCCCATTCCCTTTCCTATTTTTCTTTTTCTCACTTAGTAATTTTCTCTCCTTCCCCCCTGAAAACAGCTAGAAATGGAAAGCTATTGAAGATCATATAGGCACCTATACCTGCCAGTACAAAAATTTTATTATTGTTATAAAATAAAAGTAAACTGTATGTTAGAGGGGTAATCTCCTTCCCAAATAACCACAGGCCGCACCCTGCAGCTGTACTATTCATCCTCCAGTTGGATTCTTATAAATCTATTTATCATCACACAAGAAGAAGGGCAACAAAATTGGTGAGGGGTCTGTAGCACAGGTGTAATGAGGAGCGGCTGAAAGAGCTGGGATTGTTAAGTCTGGAGAAGAGAAGGCTCAGAGAAGACCTTATTGCTCTCTAACTACCTGAAGGGAGGTTGTAGTGAGCTGGGAATTGGCCTCTTTTCTCGTGTAACTGGTGACAGAACTAGCGGAAATGGCTTCAAGCTGCCCCAGGGGAGATTCAGGCTGGACATTAGGAAATACTACTTCTCTGAAAGAGTGGTCAAGCACTGGAATGGGCTGCCCAGGCAGGTGGTGGAGTCACCGACCCTGGAGGTGTTCAAGAAACGGTCGGATTTTGTGTTGAGGGACATGGTTTAGGGAGAACTATTGGTGATAGGTGGATGGTTGGAATGGATGATCTTGTAAGTCTTTCCAACCTTGGTAATTTTGTGATTCTGTGAAAAAGAAAGCCTATTTTATATAGGGCTAAACCTTACAAATGAATAAGCAGGTCTGCCACAGGACAAGATAGCATTTAAAGGGCTTATCTGCATAAAACTAGGGCAATCTGCTACGCAAGTTTTGTCTCTTCTGCTAACAACACTGACACAAGACCAAAGATAACCTCACAAAATGTTCTTAGTAGAAGAAACTGCCATAACACAAGTGTGAAATATATGCTGACACTGCCAACCTTACTTCACAATTATGGCAAAAACACAAGCTGTCTCTATAGAAATTGGGCTTAGCCTCACTGGTGACTAGCAGCTGGCTTCCACATAATGAGTTCGAGACCAGGAATCACATATGCTCAGCACCTGAGCAGAAACAGTTCAGTGCTCAGCAAGGCAGAAAAGAAGCCAGGTCTTGGGCTATTTCAGGAAACCTGAAAGCAGCCCAAGAGGAGATGGAACTGGAAAGAGATACCCCACCATGTAGCTCCAGCCAGAGCCTGAGCCTGACTGGCTGCAGGCCATGACTTCAGGTAGCAGTGTGGTGCTGCTCAGAGCAGCATCCTCAAGGGCTCTGGCCCCTCTGATCTGATTTGGATTGAGGGCTTTTTTGAGATAAATTCACCTCCTAAGATAAGACCTACTGCTTTGTGTCTTCAGTTTGGTTCACTGTTTTAACACGGCCAAAGGGATTTAAACTTGAACTTGTCTCCTTCAAGCTAAAATTGCTTTGGCAGAATCTGAACAAATGTCAAAAGTAAGCACTATACTATTAAACCATGACTCAAAAGACATGGGTTTTACAGTCCACAGATCTATTAATCATAACCAACTGTGCAACAAGTGCATTGCTCATCTATTATGTAAGAGGTGATTGAAGGCCTTTGCATATGGAATAGGATTTACCATAAAAGGACGATTAACACAAAACAACTGGGCTAATAATAGAGCTGTATTTTATATTATGCTAGGAAAGTGATCTAAGAAGAAATAGATATACTTTAAAAGCAACTAAATCTAAGACAAATAATTCAGTATGCTTTGTTGGTCCTTTATTGAACTTTACAATCTGAGGTTTATCCCTTTTCCTCACAAGATAAATAATAGGTGTACGTTAATAGCCCGAAATCTTCCAACTTCCATTACCTTGAAGTATCAGCCTACTCCTTGACAACATCTCTATTAGTCTTTATAAGATTCTATCTTTTCCTATACAGAAAGAATCAGATCCCCATGTTTGAGATGAGACTTGTTTTCTAAGAGCACATCTGCACTCCTACAGACCTGTTACTCCTGGAGAACTTTCTGTATGGTACTTTTACAGGCTCTCTTGTGGCATCAAAAGTAGGTCTGCGCAGGTAAAAAGGCAAATTGGTGAGAAAAAGAGAAGTTGTGAAGTACACAAGTAGTTCAAGTGCTACTTGAAGTACCTTCAGTTTTGACTTTAGTTTATTCAGAGATGTCAGATTGCAACGTACATTGAGTCTCATGTCAAAAATTCAACAGATGCTTAAAATAAGTTCAAAAAAAGTGATGAAAATACAGCCATTGCTTCCTTGAAAGAAGGTAGGCATTTCCAGACTGCAGTCTTTCAAAAGATTACTTTATCTTCTATGCCTAGTCTTGTTACGTTTATAATCCTCTCTTTGTTAGGTATAACATCTACTTACACTGCCAAATTCCAACCCAGCATCATGATGCTGGAGCTCCTCTCCTGCAGTCTTCAGAGACTGATAAATAGCAAGAGCAGGTGCAACTCCTACAGGCTTCACTTGATGACTTCCCTCTCTCCTGTAACTCTACTTCCACCATCTCCCCAGGTACTTGTACTAAAAGGCTCCAATATCAACACATCTAAGGCGACAGATTTTTAGATCAAATACCTCTTATTCTCAGCTTCACTCAGTTATTTCATTTTTGCCTTTATGTGATGACATTCTGCTTGCAAGTGTACTATGCACTTTGATGACACACCGGGATCTACAACACTGCTAGAAAATGGCAAAGGCAAGCTTTTTCCCTATCCAAACAATTGCAGTCTCAGGGATTCTGCCAGTGGCCACTTAGACTAACTTTTGCTGTACCTTGGCCCTGACACCAGAACACTGTAGCCAAGCCTTTGCTGAAGCCAACAATGCGTAACCAGGCATCAAAAACACAGTATTTGTCAAGACACACCAGTGAAGGAATTTAGGAGATTTAACATAACGTGAAATACACCTGAAATACACTAATTTCACCTTTGTCAAGAGGACCACCACAACAGTGCAGCCTAACGGCACAGACTGGATCAAACCTCAGTGCCAGTAAGCATAGTATTGCTAAGTAAAATGTACTGAAATACAGGTCTCAAACTAAGCAGAGGAACTGGTTAACATCCTAATTTAAAGGAATGTTAGGAATTAAAACAAGTGAGGTAGAACTCTTTGTTACATGTTTAAGTACAACAGGACAAAGACATTCAAAAACACTACCAAACAAGTCATAAGAGAACAGGAAGAAACCAAGGAACTGTAACAGACAAACTGTTCTGCAATGGAAAAACAAGTAAATAAAAGAGATAGTTTTCAGTCAAGTGTTGCATGATGAATTTTAGGGGAGCAGCGTTTGATTTGTGCTTTGGAAATTAATGTTCTGCAAACAAGAGATTTGACCGTATTACAATTTTTACCCCAAATTGAGCAACTTGAAAAAGCACAGCGCATATAGTTAAGAGAACAAATGGAGAGAAAATGAGGAGTCAGAGGAAAACAACAAAATGCTCAATTTAAGTGTGAAAAGCTTGATAAGACAGATACTGGTATTCAAAAAGAATTAACTTGAGATCATAGCAGCTATTTTCTGCCTCATATATGATTCTAGACCCTTAGTCCATAAATTGGTGTTTGTAACCTTGATTGCACACACAGGCCCTGTTAACATTAGTTCTTTACATTATAAACTCACATTAACTTCAACAGGACATTCATCCCTACAGATGTAATATTCTGGCAATAAAGATTTCAATTCAGAGTCCTGGAATTCTGATGACTTCAATAACTTATGTATTAAGTTTAGGAGTTGTATATTTCTTTGCAGGATTGGAACCCAATATTAAAATCTCTTCAGGAAAGAGACAGTTTCTTCCTGTTTTTATACCATTGCCCCAGTTTTTATTGCAGCTTTTATGAGATGCTATAATTCAAAACTCGACTTCCCTAGATTGCTGCATTTTCTTCTACTTTTTCCTTTGCATTTTACCTCATGTGGACTACACAATCTGCAGCTAATATGAAATAATGTTTGCCAAAATAAGGGAAAAACAAGCAAACATCCTTCTCTGCATGGTCATCTTTTTCTGCCTGTAAAGCCATTGATCCAATGACATTTTTTACACATCTATCCCACCAGATTTATTCTTGGGACAAAAAAAAAAAAAAAAAAAAAAAAAAAGATAACCAGTCAGAAGAGTTATCACCTTGTCTCCTTGTGGAAATGCACTGCTACCAGAGCCACAATTCATACAGCGAGTATCAAGGCCAGCACTGGAATACCTATGAAACTAAAAGGTAGGAACATTTCACCTGGTGATGAAACAAACACAAACAACAAAACACTGACAAATAAACCCACAACAAAATCCTATTATGTTTTTGTTGTTGTTGTTGTTGATATGCTTTTCTCTAGTAATAGCGTTTCAAATTTGTTGTGGTTTCAAGTGCGACAGAACTAGGGGGCCCTTCCTCCCTTTTTGGGGAAAAGGAAACAAAAACAACCTATTTCAGATAAGGAGGGATAGCAAATTCACAAATGTTAAAAGAACGTCAGAAAATAATAAGAAAGGGTTACAATTAATAACTCAAATGGAAAAGAGAAACGAAGGCTATGACTATGCTGCTGCTGCTCATTGTTCTGCTGGAATTTGGAAGCCACCTTACCCCAGTCACACAGAATCGTAGATCACATGGAGGCCCTTGGGAAATGTAGGACATCTTATGTATCTTAGAGAATCAGAACTCACGTGAAACTGCTAGAGAGCATGAGACTAGGAAATACAGCTCCACAGAGTCCCATGTCTCTACAACCAACAGCCTGCCTCATGATGTCATGGTGTGGAATACTGATATAACCAGGACAGAAGGAGATTGGAGTCCATGTTGTTCACAGCTGCATAATGAAATAAATCAAAGAAAAAGTATTCTCTTCTATTGCTGATACTAGCCCATAACTTGTGTGATCCTTTTGTCCTTTTAGATCAATGTGTTTCAGCAATCAGAAGAGTGCTATGCATTGAACACTTGTTTCAAATGGAAAGAGCTAAACCAAAATCAATTGCAAAAGGTGTTCCGCCTTTGATGTAGTTCCCTACATTTGTTAAGCTGTAAGTACTAAGGCTGCTAGACCTAGCTGATGTCAATGGATTAATTAAATTTTTTTTTAGAAATTCTCTTTCAGACATTGTAGAGAAGTCTTCTCATAGAGAGAACCATTAAAGCCCTGTAGATATGGCCACAAGTTCTTTTAGAGATGGCACATTTTTTCAGTTACTTAGTTGTCTAGAAAAATCAGTTTCATTTTAAAATTTTTTTTCAAAAGTCACTTTAGAATTCCAGTTCGGGTTGCCAAAAGATGAGTCAAAGGAAAGCTGGTCGAAAATTTTCAAGAGAGCTGTTTCTATAGAGAAAAAATTCACATGTGAGGCAGCTGAAGCCACACAGATACTTGTAGCAAGTTCAAATTCTTTTAACCGAGATTCAAATTCAAAAATTATTTAACCTGTGAAATTTAAAAAAAAAAAAAAAAAAAAAAAAAAGAATGCTGGAATGCAGGTGTACGTTTTTAAAAACGTATTTTAAAAAAATCAAGTGCAAAAATAAGGTGTTTCAGGACTTGTGAAACTTTTTTCTCTCAGTTTGTGATTTAAACAGTCACAAAGCCAATCTACTGATTTTAAGTAACTGTTAGGAAGCTGGCTTTGTCCCTGTTGTGTTGTGGGAGGAAGGCCTAAAGAAAATGCTGAATGAGATCCAGAGATGAGACAAAATGAGATTGTACAAATTAGGATGTTAATCACGGTGTCAAACTGAGAAAGAAGATTTCCTGGTTTGAGAAAAACAACAGCTCACGCCTTTTGTGGAAATAAATATCACTGTGTGATCAGGAGATATCTAATTGTGGGAACACCCTAAGATGGAGGCTAAGAGCAGTAATGGGCAACACTATCTTACTTTGTATCTCACTGCTAACTAGAACAGAATACTGCAAATTTGACTTTTCCTAAGAACAGGGGTGGAATTGAGGAGGTCCAGCAAGCAGATTTCACTGGGGATTCGGGGATTGAAGTGGAGGAATTTCCACTATATTTTTTTTCCTCTTCAAATGTAGAGAAACTGTCAAAATCCAAAGGAAAACAAGACAAACCCGCACCTCTATGGCACATTTCTGATGAGCTCAGTACTGGCTTTGGGGGGCTGGCAGCCAAGCACTAGCCCAGCCTCACTGAGGACCCCGACAGAAAGACAGATGCAGGTGATAGTGCTCCAGAGTTTAAACAAAGAGAGGAAAACCACTTAGCAACCATGGACAAAACTGACTCGGCTTGGGGAATTTAATTTATTACCAATTGATATAAATATTTGAGTATTGATTTGCTTATGGAGGGAACAATAGAAAAGAAGCAAATATTTACAAAGAAGCAGATCAACATTCCTTCCCCTTTCTGATGCGCAGCTCCACTCCAAAATTCTCTCCTTTGCTGTTGCTATTACTGAAGGTTTCACCTACTTCCTCTACAAGGCAACTCAACAAAGTTTCTTCTACAAACAGAGCAGCGCAAAGCAGAGGTTGTTGGAGTAAAGGCACAGTGGTTCTCAGCAATCTCTTCTTCCTCACACTCCCTGCTCCTTGTGGACTCCCCTGCAGCTGCCAGGAAATGCTGCAGCACCCGGAGCACCTCCTGCCCTCCTCCTTGTCTCACCTCAGGGCTGCTCACACCGGTTCCCTCACTGCTGCCCCGCTACGCCCTTTCCCAAGTACGCTTCCCTGGGCTCAACACATCCTGCTGGCGTCTGGAGCTGGGGCAGCTCCCACCTCTGCTGACAGAGGACCCACCAACAGCTCTGGGCATGGGAACACAATACACCTGTAAATAGTTTTATCCCTAAGGCTCTTCAGCTTCCAAAAGGGTCTAAAATACATTGAAATTGTAACTACATCATGGCAAACCTAGGACAATCAAAGAGTATGACCAAAATGCTGGCCAGCTTGTTTCTGTCATGATACACACACTTTTTCAAAGCTGAAGGAATTAGATGCTTGGGAAGCAGAAGAGCTCTGTTACACATCATTATGAGGTATTAAAGAAAAAGATAAACAAAAAAGAAACCCAGCCACCACCACATACACACACAAAACAAGCCAAGCAGCGACCTGTGTAGGAGGAAAAAATATAATTCACACAACTGGCATAATTGCATATAATAAGTAACCACAGGAAATAACTGCTTTACCATGTTCATCCATTCCAAAACGAGAAAATGGAAGGTGCTCGGGCTAATCCTTTTTGGACTTGCCCAGACTACCTCCTGTTACAGCAGCCTAGCTCTGCATGGCAGCTTCAAGCCCTGCCAAACCACCTCCTTGACAGCTGGCTTTAATTCGGACCTGTGGAGCCTATGCACACTAATACAAATGAAAAATGCCCTTCCAGCACATGCCTCCCACACTTACTGCACTACATTCAGCTTTCAGCTGGCTGAAAATATTTTGTCTCCAACATGAAAACCACTCGTGGTTTCTTGGAAAGGAGAACCACAGAGATGCGTGAAGTAATGGCTGGTTTAGTTAAAGTTGATTAGGCTCCCCTGTTCATTCTGAAAATTATCCCAGAAATACAGGGAGGCTCTAGCAGATGTGCAACACAGACAGTGAGAAAAGTAAAAGTATATGAAAAACAAATACATGTTGTCTTATTTTAAAGCAACTGAAAATACAGGTTAATATTTTAAAGAGCATATAAACATGGTTTTGTTTTTTTACTAATTGGATGTGCAGTAATAGCAAGACTACCTAAGGATCACTGCACACCAGAACAGTGTTTAATAAGATCACATTGTTTGAAGGCAGAGGTTTTGAGAAGCTACTCTGGATATTCATTTGCACTCCAATAATCAGTTTCACTGAGTCAGGGGGGCTACCTGGGAGACAACACAAGAAAGACTGACAGCTTTCTGAGCCTTCTTAAAATTAGTCAGCAAAAGACAGAAATCAGGTAATTAGAATCATAAGAGAGCTCTCACAAACTACCATCACTGTTTTTACTGTATAACAAACTACAGAGGCATTTTGAGGTATTTAAATATTTAGGTACCTCTCACAGTGGTTGATTACTACAGTAAAACCAAGCAGAGTCACTCTGCCCAAAGAGCCCTGATGTTTTCCAGTGACTTCCAAATGTCAGTTGGAGAAGTTCAGAAACAGAACCACTATGAAGGAAAATAACCTTTCCAAAGAAGTTAAGCAGTTAAAGAAAACATGTTTTGAGTTTGGTTACCTGGTCCTGTGATTAATAATACAATAGAAAAAGAAGTGGTTAGATCTTGTAATGGTTGGTTATAGCATAACAGCCCCATGCTGTAATGATAAGACCCATCTGATAAAAATAATTTCTTTACACACAGGAAGGATGAAGTCAGAAAAACAGCCAAGAAAAAAAATAATGCTATATGCCCACAGGAAAATGAAGAATAAAAAGTAACTGAGTCCCAGATGGCTGAGAAACAATATTATGATTGCACTGCAGATCATTTGCAACACTAATAAAAATGGTTCATTTGGGCAATAGTTACGTTGAAACAAAGCTTACTAAATGAGTTCAAATGACCGAAAAAATGTTGCTTTTCTATTTTTTGAATACACAGATGTCCGTTTGAAACTACATCTGAAAAAAGTTCTCATGCAGTTGTTCACAGCTAACACATCATCAAAATCCTAAGCAACAGATCAAGACGTCATTGAAACTTTAAACTTGAAGGCAAACGCAACATAAATTAACATGAGTTAGAAAATCAACCTCCCTCCCCTAAGACTTTCTATATTTTCTTTCTATACATATATATATTATTTTTTAAGTCCCTTGTGAGGTTGTTTAATGCAGGCTTCAGTGCAATTATCACTTTGAAGAGGATTTCACTTTTAATTTTCTAACTCTAGTGATGCCGCTTTTTAAAACCTGTAGACGTTCTTGCTTAGCTAACTGCTCTGCCACATATTTCATGTAGAAATTCTGACTTTGCTACACCTTCAAACCCTTTAAAGATCCTATAAGAGTCAAGTGCTAATTCACACTGCATGATCTGAAAGAAAACTGGTTCACAGATGGTGAGGTAGGTCCATACGAACCTGGATTTTTACGATCTCTACTAGCCAATGCATGCTGCTTTTCTCATTTGTGGAAAGAACAAACCAGCGGTATCTGTGCGCCTGCACACCAAGGAACAACTATGCTATCAGTTACTCTATGTGTTGAGACAGCCATGTCCAAGTGCAACCTCCCAACTACCTGGGAAATCCCCATCTTTTCTTTCTACTCATTTTTCCCCCATGCCAACGACAAGCGCTTCAAGTACCGCCTACTGCAACGAATGTCTCTGTAGGGGGAGGAATCACAAGGACTGATACAAGCCAGAGCTCGCAGTGGTTGTGTTAACATTTTACTTGACAAGTGGGCTGGACCAGAATCACACAATTAATAACCATGGATCACAGAAGTGATTAATGCTAATTATGCTCAAGTCTGAATTCAGAAGATATAATCTTGAATTAAGAGGATAACAGAGGTTAATCATTGAATCATAACATAATTTAGATTGGAAAAAAAAAAATTAGAAGAGCCCATATGGCCCAATCTCCTGTTTCAGCACTGGATCAAGGTGCTCAGATTTCTTCTGTGCATTTACCGCAAATACGAATGCAGTACTAAATCAGGTATGAACAAAATAGGGATTTTAATTAGAATATATAGCTTAGAATGTCTTTCCTATGTATTAACATCAACTTGAAGACCTGAATCTAACTCATACTGTGCTTCAGGCGTCTTATTACCCCTTCAAGTGATTTATTTTATGTTTTGAAGTTTTTTAGCTTTGATGTCTCCTGTTTTGAAACAGGATACAAAAAGTGAAAAGGAAAAACTGTATCTTGAGCTTCCAAAGCTGTGTATATCCACAGTAATCTTATTATGACAGGTTTTATCAATTTAGCTTTTTCAAAAATTAAAGCTTTACTACTACTGCATGTATCATAGAAATCCATCTTTCTTTTCTAACTAACAGTCAGCTGAGTAAAACTCACAAGACTTTGTTTCTATTGTGATCTCTTTCAGCAGTGATCTTTCTTCGCAAAATGGTTTTGCAGGCAAAGAAACACAAATTGTCTGCCATGCACACAAGCCTGTTTACCAGAAAATGGAAGAATGTTCTATTGAAGCTGCATAGAAATGATCCTATTATATGTGAGCCACTTAGAGCACACTGTCTTCCTAACAATTAGAGCTTTATGTGTTTCATTCACAGTTTATATAAAAATTCTCCATGGTCTCTATTTGCCCTCTGCTTCTCCCATAGAAAGTTTGAAAAGACATCAGTAAAGATCCTTTATAGCATCTAATTCATTCTCTTGAAATTACCTGCAATTCCTTAGTAAAAGAGATATTTTAAAATGAATTATCTCTCTGCCAACTACAACCTCTCTCATCATGTGCTGGCTCTGCAAGAGCACCAACATGACAACGTTTCCTAGCTGAGGAAGGGCAGCTCATTTTTTCCTTACGGCAGGTAGATTTTGTTTTTAAATTCACAAGTCAGCATTGTGAACTGTATTTAGAATTCAGGTAGAAGTGGATTGTAGTCCTGTATAAAACATGTTTGAAGACCACAGAAGCGTGGAAACAGGGAGATGGTGGTGATCTCTCTCCCATAAAGCAGCTAATTACATGATCATCTTGAACTCTCTGAAGTCAATTACTGCAATTACCGCAAGCTATTGTGTTGTCATATTTCATTTAGAACAAAATGGTAGCATGAGAGGAAACTGCCAAATATGGTGTTCCAGATTTTGTTCACTTTATAGAAATGTGTTTAAAAATGAAAGCTTCTGTCAACCTCAATAAAGTGCTCCTGAACTCAGGAAGCACAGTCAATTGTTACAATACTTTGTTAATGTAAACCACTGTAAAAAGTAATAAGACTAAATAGAGGGAGAAAGGCTCAACATCAGCGCTTAAAACACTGCCCAAGAAGTGCAAGAATATTCAAGAAGTGTCTGCTCTTTCCAGAGGGCATTCTGAGGAACTGTCTCCTTTTCTTTCTGAATCCCATTGCACTAAGCAGAGCAGCTATTCACAGAGAGATCTTGCATGTTCTGTTCTCACATGATTACGTTGGATGCCCTATGTCAATTAGGAGATACTTGGCAATCACCTTAGGCACATAATGATATCTCAAAAGGAAAAACGCACCTGGACAAAATCTTTTCCATCTTCAAGAGGTTTTCAGGAGTTTCTTCAGCTTAAACTGTAGGTTGAATAACAAAATCATTGTAATACAACGTTAACCTTAACTTCATCCTGATGGAACTATTTATCTGTCACACAAAGATAGGCATATTCTCTGCAGACTGCTGCTTTTTTTTCTTTCTTTCTTTCTTTTTTTTTTAGGGCATATACATAAGCTATTTTCTCACTACAGCAAGGATGTCTAAATAAATCCCTTACTGGCGAGTAAAAGGAAATATTTCAGCTCCAGGTGACTACACACAACTATTTCCCAACCTTCAGGAAAAGCAGTGAATATCTGAAAGTATTACAACTTCTAAAAGAACAAAATAGAGACAGATTTTTAAAGCACAGTGGTAACAATCTCTGCATTAGCACTCATTTCCAACTTCATGACACACAAAATCTTCTATTATTGTTACCACAAAAACGTGCTACACTGTATTGCGATTCTGCATTTTGCTTCTTCAAAATGGGATACAGGTGGTGATACAGGCAGTAATTTCTTCATGCTTTAAGGTGACATAAATATTTAAGCTTCTCTTTTATAACTCCCAATTCAGGAAAGGCTGAGCAGATTCTCCCAGTATCAATACTGAAACAGATAATGAACTGCGAGCCACAGAGTGAGACGCAAAAGGTACATTTTATTTTTCCTACAGCTGTGGTCAATAGAAATAGCCTGAATCTCTACACACGTGGCCTAGCAAAAATTCTTTGAGAAACTACTGAAAAGGGCATTCTATATGTTCCATCGAGCTTTGAGTACCAGCCCTATTCAAGTACCAATCAGTGTCCTACCTTCTGAGGAAAACCAGGGTAACTGTGCTTCTGACTGGCATACTTTCTACAGAGACGGTCTTGTGTTGTACGCAATTCACCTTCAGCAAGTCAGGCTGTCAATAGGAGTCAATGCAGAGAGAAGAGGGCCTAAACTCTACTTCTACCCCATTTCAATTCTTAGCTTCTTTCCTCATGAGGGAATGTGCAGCAGGTGTTTCATACAGGAATGACGGGTAGTAGATAACAGTAGGGCATAAGCAACTGGTGGCGTTCTCCAAAGCTAAGGAAGAACAGCGTTTAAGGTAACAAAGTTAATAGAATCGCAGAATCACCAAGGTTGGAAAAGATGGAAAAGACCTTCAGGGTCATCCAGTCCAACCATCCACCTATCACCAATAGTACTCACTAAACCATGTCCCTCAACACAAAATCCAACCGTTCCTTGAACACCTCCAGGATCAGTGACTCCACCACCTGCCTGGGCAGCCCATTCCAGTGCTTGACTGCTCAAAGTTTAATAGTAACTAAAATTACTAAACTAAACTACTAAATGTTAAAACAAAAAAAAAAAAACCACCAAACCAGAACCACTGCAACTTAATGACTACTGTCTGTAACCTAAAATTAAGTTCTATGAAGTGTTACATCCTTGCTCTGATTAGCAGCAAATAGTCAACTCTCCATACATACGAGGCTTCTTTCATGAAGTCTTTCACTGTAGCACTACTTTCCTTAGTAGACAGCAGTATTACATTT
This sequence comes from Centrocercus urophasianus, assembly GCF_019232065.1. NCBI lineage: Eukaryota > Metazoa > Chordata > Aves > Galliformes > Phasianidae > Centrocercus > Centrocercus urophasianus. Next base: position 2,976,356 of record NW_024884855.1, on the reverse strand, counting down.
TCAAAAGAAGTCAAGAATTTACACGATCTGTGTACACATTACTATGCCACTCCCTGTTGAAACAGGCAGTGAAAGGACTATTTTTTGGGTGCTTTTGTCCTTTTTCTTACCTTTCAGTTAGTTTTCAGATTAAGTCTGACTCAGCATTTGAAGAGAGCTTATGGACAGATGAAGGACAACGCAACACTTTCTGACTGTTATGGATGATAAAATAAGTTCTCATTCCAAAATGTTAAATGTATTCTATGTTCTCACAATGCCTATTTAATAGTTTTGGGACTGCGTGTGTGTTTCCCTTAGAGGAGAAAAGCACAATGCACTTCACCATTTTTTTCTCCTCCTGGATCTAATTATTCTCTAATTTAAATGCAAAGGCCAGTCCAGGTTGTTCCTGAGACACTGTGGGACTCTATTAGGATCTTTTACATTAAGACTTTTTATGATAACGATTATATGATAAAGAGCATCTGGAGTCTAACATAGCATTAACACTGTTTCTTAAAGGTGCAAACCAAATTTCCCCCCAGTTTAACATCCAGCCTCCTTGTGCTTACACCGTCTAGCTTAAGGGAAGAGGACATTTTCTTCCAAGTACTCTGTATCAGTCATCACAAACACAGAACATCAGAATAGCCTGGTGCAGGGAGAGTAAGACTAGCATCTCCAGGCTCTATGTAGGAAGTCCATAGATTGTGTTACCTTCTACACAAAAGCCATCTGCATTTTGTTTCTGCCATTTGAAAAATAACAACTTCTGTGGTTTGAAAACAAACCCAAATAAACAGAATACACTCTGCCACACATGCTGTAATACCGTATTACAGGGGATTTATTATCTCCATTCACAAAGCCTCCATGCTCAAAAGTGAGAAGTTGTCTAGATTTGTATAAGCTTGTGAAATGAACAAGTCATGCCATTCTTCGTGCATCTCTTAAAGTTGTTCTCATACTTGAATGACGAAAACTAAACACACCTACTAATTCAGAAATTGCATTATCAGGTATAGCAAATAAACTATAGGCTTCTATAATATTTACAAAGCAGTTTCCCTAGAATTTAAGGCTTCAGAGATTGCAGTTTGGACTTCATTACCAAGTGAAAGCTTGGTCTTTCGCTCTTCTTCACTGCATAACAATTCAATTGAAGCAGATTCTGTGAGATTAGGAATTATCTGGCTTAATTTTAATAAAGTTTTTCTAGTTAAAAATATACATGAGAAATAATATGTACTAATGTATTTGTGGTCTCTTTCACAAATAGGTTGCAGAGAAAGAGGTACAATGTTAAAATTAGGCAATGAGAGGTAACCCAGCAATTTTGATCTCATATTTGAAGTCCAAAAGGTTCGCTGACTTAACCAAAATTTGCTTCTTCTTAAAATTCTCTCATATATTGCATGTTATTGCACAGGTATCTATGTACCTGCCCAATTAACAGAGAACTAACATCAGTAAGATTAGATTTTGAAAGATCCAGCTTCAAAAAGGTCTTGAAACAGAGTTTTTACTCTAGATAGTTGAAAAGGGCTCACTCAATTTCCTATTCTTTTTTCACACATAGTAAGAACTTTTTTTTTACTCTTTTTGATAAAATATTAAATGCATACATGAAGGAAGGGATCAGGAATATTACAATGCTTTGAGATTTTTTTTTTAATAGTTAGATTATACAACTTTAATCATCTCAACATACCAGCACTCTTCAGCAACTGCAGTGTGTCTGTAAGTAAAGTAGCAGGCTAAAACAACAACAAAGCCACCTTCCATTTCTATGTGAGCTAAACAATTTGTTCCAGCATTTCATTTGTGATCCTGGTGCTCTGTCAATGAGTTGATAATCTTCACCCCAATACAGTGTCTGTTATATCACCTTAAACTTTACCATAAACAGAAAGTTGCCATTAATTACTGAGTGAGTACAGTATCCATATAGGAATGGAAAGTATTTTTCTGCTTTACCCTAACTGAGAAGAGCTCAGCAGCCTACAGGCTACATTATGAAAAGAAAGACACTTTCCAATCTGAGATACAGTTTCAATCCATAATTAATGTACGAATAAATGCCTCATTATTTTTGCACAGACTTTCAGAAGAGACATTTTAACTACACATTTTTAACCAAATAAGACCTATTAGTTAATGAATTGAAGCACAATATCAAGAAATTTCTGTCCTCAATGTGCTTGAACTGGAAAAGCTTATCAAAGCCTTTCCTAACAAGAAAACCAATGAGTTGAATACTTATAACCATGAAAAACATAAAATGTTAATTACCCTATGGTGCATTTTCCAATTCTCTAAGCACTGGCCTAGCTAATTCACAATCTCAGATTCACGTTCCATGTTTTCACCTGCTTTGTGAATAAAACCAACAATATCCATTACGAATATTTCTTTAATGCAACTTTGCGAAGCATCTCACACACTTACTGAGGATTTACACATAAGTAAGGACGAGTAAGGCCATGATCTGTTAGGAGTGATTACACAAAGGAAAGAAGAGAGACCATGAGCTATAAAAGATTACTAAAATTTGTAAAATTTAGTACTAAAGACTTGACACGATTACACTAAGATCATGAGAATAATTTTTACCACTTTCTTATCCTAAACTATTTAATCTAATTTAATTTAGAGTATTTCCATACGAAAATAGTGGTAAGGAAAAAAAATTGGCCTGACAGTATTTGATCATCATTCCGATGCACTGCCCTGATAAATCTCTGGAGAAATTAATACAGCCTAAAGACACACAGGAGCACTCTAATTTAATTATAAGTATTTTTTACTTTCCAAAGGCCAAGCAGGCAGTTAAATGTATGCAAAACTAATATCCAAAGCTTCACTGCTACCAAAAAAAAAAAAAAAAAAAAAAAAAAAAAAAAAGATGATGGAATGGTCTTCTGGATAAAGAAGGAAAAAACAAAGTCTTTTTTCTATCATTCCACTCCAATACTTCACGCCAACAGATTTCAAAATGAAGAGACTTTCAGGAACATATAATTAAATTGAAGTCTCAGGGTTAGAGGCAGACTAAAGACCAGCATTATTAGTTTTATTTTCAGTTAAATCACATTCTAAATAGGATTTCACAATACTCTGAAAACTTGTTTTCTCAGGTGTTTTTTTTTGTTTGTTTTTACCTTAACATGCCTGGTTTGTTCATTAGAATACATACATCAACCAATGCGATATGTTTTTAAATGGAAAACACTAAAAAAAGTAACTGATCTATGGTTTATACCATACTATTAGGAAGGTGATCAGACTAGGAAAGTAAACCAGCCCATTGTTCTCAGTACGCCGAGTATAATTCAACATGGGATCAGGGAATCACTAATTCATTGCCACCTAGAATTACAGCCTCTCTCCTTCCATGCATTGTTCAATAACTGGTTGAAGCTGTTTGAGAGCATTCCTGTTCCTGGGTAACATCAGGAGGTCATTCTGGTCTAACGAAACATCTGAAATAGGCAAAACTAATCCAGTTAATATAAGCAAGTATTTTTATTTCTTGCCTTTTGTACTAAGTTTAGTTTTCATAGATACAGGACTGTGCTGTGCCGTGAATCAGAAGCCAAAATTATTTGGATGGAGAAAAAACAAACACGAAAATATGTCAGATATGTCATTTAGGATTCAACTTCACAGCGCAAAGCATCTGAAATTCCTAAGGTCACATGACAACATTCTCAGGAAGAAAGGCTCAGATGATTCTTAATATTGGAATGTTTTCAACATGAAACGCTCCTTATTTTGAACTGTGCCTTCTTCAACAGTTCGCCCACTGCTGCAATACAATAAACTGCAAGGTCTTCTGATTTGAGAGTCAGCTGTCAAAGCCTCTGAACAACAGTAAGAAGCTATTTTTGTGTCCTCAAATTAGTGCTGCCACAAATTCTAGAGAATGACTTCTCAAAGCTACGAGAAACCAAATAAACTGTGGTACGTTACCCGTCACTGAAAAGTACAGTCATAAAGCCTCTAGCGAAGGACTCAGAATCCTGCATATACTTCAGGAAATCAAGGAAAATCTGCGTTACAATATGATGCATGATTGACTGACTGGGGACTTCCAGTCAAAACAATAACATTACCTGCCAATCAAGGTAAGAGGCATTTAAAAGAAAAAGCTTCTTCCAATTATATGCCAAGTCCATTAAGAGTGGGACTTGTGACATGCTTCATCTTTGCAGTATCCCACACATGGCAGTCTGTAAGTTTTGTCTGTTCTGACAGTTTTGCAACTGTACATGCAGACTTCTAGGTCATAAAGATGCCCCAGTAAAGATGTAAGTTTCACGCTCATCTTAGATCGTGGTTAAGAAGTAATTATACTACGTGGAAGTTAGAGCCAAAAGTATTTATTCAATAAGAAATTATTTCCTTCCAAGTCATCAGGTGATCTTGCAGAAGCAGACTGCTGAAGTACGAGACAAAGCATCTCTTATTTTCGTGACTTTACAGCTCGCAGCAACTGCGACAGCATCCTCTGGGACAAGAAGAGTCCTAGTAGTTAGGAACAGAAAGGGTCATTAGATCACCTAGTCTGACTTTTCACAAGTCAGGACAAATACTTTTTCCCAGTTTCTCATGCAAACTGGAATTATTAACTTTTATTTGATTAAAGAATGCATAGAAGATAGTAAAGAGAAAAAAAAAAAAAAGAGTAGCTAGATTAAATACTGGTAGTATCTGATTAGGTAATAAGACCTGCTGTTAACAGTAATTTATTTCTAATCAGACTCTAATTTTCATGTTGACTCTGATCTCCATAGTTCTGTCCTACTGTAACTGCAAAGTCACATATTCAGCCATATTAATGGGAAGAACAACCTCTATGCCTATGAAACTTGGTAGTGACTGCTAGGGTAGGATAGCTAAACTATCCAATGATTTCACGTGCTTCGATAATTTTCAAGCACATCCCAGCTCTTCAGCAGACAGGTGAATAAGCTAAGTGCATTTTTCATGGACTGATCACTGCACAACAGCTTTTCCCTTCCATAAGTGATTGTGACACCGTGACAGTGACATTGCATGTCTCCTGTCTTCCAACCATGCATCTTTTTGAAAAACAGAAGGTGCTGAATGAGGAGGTAGCAAGTCATAGATGTGTGAAGAATACTTCAGGAGTCAACTGAGGTAAAGGAGGAAAAATGAGAAGGGTTTCGATTTGATTGCAGAACCAAATACAAAAGAAAATGTACTGGGAAGAATCATAGAATGGTTTGGATTAGAAGGGGCCTCAAGGATCATCACCTTCCAACCCTCGTTTAACCTACCTGCATAGCCCTAATAAACAAAATAGAGCTTCTATTTATAAAGACCATCAGTCTGATAAAGATCAAAGCAGAATTTATGCTTCCACAGCTGGTGAAGGCCAATTCATTACTCAGACCCATTCTTATTACCCCATAATACTATCTGAACCTTTTAATGATGCTACAGGAAACCACGTCATTGTTCTGACTACTCTTAAATTAGACAATAAAGTACAAGACCATTTTTAAGTAATGAAAGAAAATTTTTCTTTGTATGTTGCTTATTCAAGTTAAAAATTAACATGAACCAGTTTAAAGTACTCCTTTGCTTTTGTTTTGGAAGATATTTTTATGGGTTAAGACTTGTACTTCTGATTGGCACCCAAAAGGCAGCTATCACGCAGTTTGTGCACTACAACACAGGGGCACCATTTTTTCAGAACAGTTAAAGTCCAACACACAAGAAACTTTTGCATATTTTTAGTCTTATGCTATGAAAGCATGAGGGTCTATAATTTCGTACCTTTCAATTCCAATGGCAGCAAGAACACTTAATCATTTCTAAAGAGAATCCCTGCACATAATAAAATTTTCTCTACAGGACTTTAGACGTAGCGGATGAAGAAACATATGACATATATCAGACATCCCAAGTACTTTCATCTAAGCCTGTCTGAAAAATAATAATAATAAAAGCTAACAAACAGCAAAACTCCATAATCTAACTTTCTTCAGCGAAACTAACAGGTGGCTCAAAGGCACCGCACCTTTTCTTCACAGAAAGCATGGCTTTCCCACAATTTTCCCACAGTTGCACAAATGCTTTGCAGTGATCTCTAATTGAGAAAACAGAGTGACACTGAGGACTGATATAAAGAACATACGATCAAAGACCTCGTATTAGAGCTGTAGAGCTTTTCTACAGAAATCTGAAACCCAAGAAACTCAAACTTCATTCCAGTTACTGAACAAAGAACTGCAACAGAAAAACTTGTCCTGTGCAAGCTAGATGGACAGTACTAAATCATTGTGGAGTGGAAAATTAACGACAACAGCAGAGGACTTTCTTGAAAGGCCTAGTGAAGAGCAAAATCTGTGAAAAAGATATGGAGGAACTCCTGTCAGGAAGGAAAAAATAGTTCTTTGGTAAAGGAAATAGAAGAAGAATCAACAAAAATGCTTGAACCAATTTCTCAGGGTTAACAGACTGTATCTGTGAAACAAAGATTTATGTGAACCTTATACAATCTGCATTATAAAATCAAAGAGAAATGGGGCTAGATGGGATGTACTGATATGCTGCAAACATTCACTTTTCCCTGACATCTCTTCTGCCTTAAGGACCTCTACTGATGGAGAGTCCCTGACTGGTAACCTATTCCAGTGCCTCATTATGCTTAACATTAGGGGGCTTTCCTTAACAGCTGGGCTGAAACTTTCTTGCAAAAATTTACTTCTAGTCATTCAAGTAGAAAACAGACTATTCCTTTCTTCTTCTTCCTCACAGCTTGTTGTGTATTTGAACAAATGTCCTTACAATCTCTTCAGTCTTAACAGTTAGAAATAATTTAAAAACAGTTGTTTCGTTAATAAATGCAATTTAGCATTCTGCTGCACTATATACAGCCTAATGAATAAATAAACAACAGAAGCATCTGCCCAGCAATGTCTACCCTGTGACTGTGCAGTGAAATGCTGTCCTCATCCCCTTTGCGCTTTGATGCTTTATTGTGGCACTAGATGTGTAACACATTATTGCTAATACACTAAAAGCAGCAGGTGCCAATGCACCTGGAGATGTCTGCGATATATTCTGTGCTCTATTAGCTGCCTTCACACCTTGACACCATCGCACGTCTGTCTCATCCCATTGCCTGAACATGGAGGACAAAACTGAAAGGTCTGTTCTGTTCACTCAGAGTAAGGGTAAAAGACAATGTGCATTCCTCCTTCCCCTTCTCTGCTCACTGCCTGCACCCACAGGGCTGTAAGCTCTCCTCTCCAAGTAGCACAAGGATCAGAGCCAGTGCAAATGGGGAGAGCAGGAGCTGTGATTCCCAGAAGGTGGTTGCACTGAGGGGACAGCAAAAACTTGAACGATTCAAATGCTTTATTCACTGTTACCTAAAATCACCTTATGTTGCTTCTGTTTTAGCAGCAAGAACTTTTCAAACCACCCCTTGGTTAGAACATTCCCAGAGCTTACGGAATTACTGAAAATTTCTCTGAACAAGTGCCAATACTACTGGGTTATTCATGCTCCTGAGTCAACAGGCATTCACAAAAACTTGTTGTCATCAAAAACAGAACTTTTATCTTTCTGCACTGGGCATATAAAAAAATCACTACATCGGCATTTGCTTTCTAGTTCTCACACTTGTGTTTGTTTTCAACTTCTTACACTTATTTGCTCTCTTGCTTAAGATTTTATTTCAACTTCTATCAAGATGGACTTTAAAACATGGTCTGAGCTAAAATTTAATATGCACAATAAAATTTAGTATGTAGCTGAACAAAAAGTCGCTGCACCAAAATGGTCCGGTCCAGCAGTTTTCTAAATGATGTAGGAGAAAAATAATGGGGCAGAGTAGCAGAAGCCTGACCCTATTCCCATAAGACTGTAAGATTTATCACCTACATAAGCAGAATGCTACAGAAAAGAGATCTATTGACCACAGCAATAACTCACAGCCCAGTAAAGCTAGCTGAGATGCTAGTCTGGTATTTGCTGATAGAACCTTCATTATGTGGTACTCAGAATCTTATTAAATAGCCTTGCTCAACAAGCTACTGTTTTTAATATTACACACCACCTACTCTTTTTCAGACCAGCCACTTATTTACAGTGCTGTTATTTGTGGGGGAAGGGAGCTGCAGAGAAGGATTTATAGGAGTTGGGATTTACAGTTTGAATCACAAACTGCGTTGCCTCAGTTCTTGTGGAAGTGGGAAGAGGGAGAGCACGGGTATGTGCTGTCCTGGTGTACAGAAACATGTTTGTGTAACACTTTCTATCTGAATAGAATATTTAGTGGGGAAATGAAAAATAATTAAACGAAACAAAACTGCTATTATTTCAAATGCACAGACTGGGTTTTTTTTTCTGTTTTAGGTACATGTAGGGAAAAGATTAGCGGTTTGTTTTGTGGAGCATTTCTTCAAGGGCTTGAATAGCAAACATACATGGTCCTTCGGAAGACCCCAGGTTTGGAAGAAGGAAACAGTGGGCCACATCCTTTTCCAATGAGCTTGTGCTGAGGCCTTGGGTGCAGCCCTTCCCCCGGCTGCATCTGAGCGCTTAGTAGAGCCATGAGTCTGAGCCCGCTTTCTTGGCAGCTGCACTGAACTCCACCTGTCAGCCCTTGGTGCCAGCCTGGAGGTGCTGGCCTCTACCCCAACCCATCAACTCAACTGCCTGCCTTCAGTTCAGATCTATCTCTGGACAAAAACATTTTCTTCCAGTGAGCTTTAACTATGATGCGGTTATTCTAGCCCACGAAGACAGCCCAACATGTTCACAACAAGTGGACTGAAGGAAGAGCCTTACTACTTTTCCCTTCCTCACTTTTAGCACCTCCACATTAAATATGCTTCCCTATTCTTTCAGGATTTAAAAGGAAATTTTACGGTTTCTGGAAGTTCTAAATAATTTCTAGTAAAACCCTGATTTACAATTATTTTAAGTTATTTACAATATTTGTCTAGGTGGTTAGCATTAGAGAATAGAGAATCCTAACCAAAAGACCAGAAGTCTTATACAAAAGGATTCTTGGAGCCAGCTGCATGAAAACACGCTACAAACAGTCCATATCACAGATGAAGTACAAATCAAGTTAATGTCAATCGTTCAATTCAGTCCAAGAATCACGGTTCAGTTGTTCACCCCTGAGCCCACAGAAAACCCCACTGGGTAATACCATTTTTTTACCCCATAAATTCTCCTTTATCAGTCTGACCGTTTTTTTTTGTTTGTTTGTTTTTGTTTTGTTTTTTAAAGAACTCCTAAGGGATATCTCCAGTCACCACATAGCAACAAGTCCTTCTCCATGTCCCACTGAGGAGAACAGGAGTTTTTCTCTGGTGCTGCCTTTGGCATAGAGACCTTGTTACGTCATTGTAAGGAAGGACTTACAGCTGTAAGTGATCCAGAGAACATGGGCACTAGTACTGAGAAAGGCGATTAGAATGGTTTCTATGGACCTTTCTTAATATTGCTTAGTCAAACTACAGTGACACAGTCTGTTTTTTTTTTTAACCACTACCAACCCTGCACACCGCCTGAACATTCGGCAAAGCTTTTGCCTGAAAACGTAACTCAGTGTAGCAAAATTTGCCCATGGAAACCCTTTTCAGGGCACGCTGAAGGCTGAATACAGATTTGTGAATACATAAATAGCCTTTAACATCTTTCCTCTACAGTTGCTCCTATAAGCCCAGCACGTTCTACTAGCAGTCGTTTAAACATAAAGGGGAAAAGAGGCACAGAGAACTGAAATTATTTTGTTTCTCCAAGTGAAGCTTTACTTTCAGAGCTAAAACAAAAGGAAGCACAAAAACAGCATGAAGCATGACGTGCTTCTCCCTGACTATCGAGGTAGGCGACTTTCTAAATTAATTAAGAACAAAACCACTTTCATCTCTACTGCGGCCCCGTTCCACACATTTGAAATTCATCTCAAATGTTGTCCACAGCTACCTTTACAAATAACAATAATTCTCTTTAGGAATCAAAACCTAGTTTCTCCTCTCTGAACCCATACAGATTCACTTGACAATGAAGCCCAACCTTGGGAAGTGAGCAGTGCTTAACAAAGGGTGACTGCAGCTGGGTAATGGCTCAGCTCCGCATCGGCCTGTGTTGTCTGAGACCAACACTGCTTTCAACACTGAAGTTCATATTTCTGACACACAAAAAAACCCAGCAACCGAATCTTAGTTTGTGAAAATATAATTGCCTCAGGTAAAATCAAGTTACATAATTAGAACAACAAAGAAAAATTCTACCACACATGGTACATCTGTTGCCACGTGCATAAATTCTCTACGACTTGCCAAAGTAATTTATCCACCCAGAACACACATCCAAGCTGGCCAATATCTAGTACTGAGCAGAAAGCAAATTTAAAGAAAGGCACATCATTTATCATTACAGACAGCTCAGCAATATTGCGAACAGGGAGCACAATTGCAATGCGGGGAGAAGAGGGAGTGGGAGAAGGAAGATTGGAAATGCTTGCCGAGCTCAGAGCCTGCTCTCACAGCAGCCTGACATCTGGATCTCAAGGGCTACTTCCTCTGAGAGAAGAGAGGAATACAGAAAGCCATGTCTTAACCATTCAGCCCTGTCCTAACACATATTGTGATTTAATGAATTGCTATTTTGTGATGGAAAAATTCGCTGTCAAAAATTTTTTAACCGCTGTTGTATAACTTGCAATAGAATTTAATTTGAAGAATGAACCATCTCACCACTCTAGAATGGCCTTATACTGAGGCTGAAACCTTCCAGAATTAACTTCACAAAAAGCCCATTTTGATATGCTACATGTAAAATTATCCTCCTCCCTCCCTGCACTTAGAGTTCTTGGCAAGTGTTTCAGTGTTGTAAGTTATTCAGTACAAAAGACTGTCTGCTGAATTTTTTAGCAAACTGCTCTGCTCTCTAGGCTATAAGGTGCTAGGGCAAGGCAAGAGTACATTATTAGTGGTACATTTTGCTCTTTGACACCCCCCATTTTTATCCACAGATCAAGTTTAGATAAGAAAACATACTGACATGTGAGTGCCTCATCCTAGAGACTTTCATTTTTAATTACAATTAAGGTGGATTTTAGCTTCTAGCATCCCACAGCAGCCCTAAATCCATGAGCAGGCTGTAAACAGCATCTTGGTTTCAGGCTCTGCAGAGCTTATACGCAACACCGTGTTCTGTTGTTCTTGATGATGCATCAGTGGTGCTGCCCAGTGAGATATTTGCAGGCAAGGAGAACTTTACACAGCTCCAGGTAGAAGAGATGATAGCAGCTGCAGGGAGTAAATTTTACTGGAGGCAGATTTTAAACAAGTAATTTGGGAGATGTCTGTATTTTCAGCAGCTAGTTCAACTGAACTGCCTCCAGCACAGTCTTGGATGAAAGTGCAATTGCAAGCTGCTGAATGTAAGCCCCAATTAGTCTGTTTCTACTGCACATTACAAATCTTACTCAAGTTAGTAAGTGAGCCTAGGCCCTCTGCTTCCCTCTCATTTTGGAGATGCCATGGCTCCCCTTACTTAAGCAGTCAACCTTGTTTCTAAAATGAGACATTTTCATCTTTCCAGGAAGAGGAAAAGAGAAGAAAGATCTGCAATCATTTCAGCTGTGCTCACAGCCAACGACACAGCAAAGAGTTTCCATTCCACTCCTGTGCACACTCAAGTCTGTTCTTAATTTCTGGGAGGTCCCTGATTTTCACACTGTGTTTTCTGAGTCTGTCATTTCCTTGCGAAAGAGTTAAGTGCAGGTAAGTCAGCTGGCTGTGCAGAAAACCAGTTTATTAAAGCACGTCTCCTTTTCACTCATGCTAGGAAACGTAAAAACCTATACAGTAAATAGTTTAGCTGTCATTAGACCTTGGAAGTTTTTCGGACCACTCTCTGAAATACAGAGCAAATGAAAGAACAGTGAAGAACTGTAGTGAAGAAAGAAATAATCAGAATCCAAGGATATTCCAGCAAAAGAAGAATAAAGAACAGAGTGCCATTTTTCAATAATGGGTAAACAAAAAAAGCAAAGACTAAGAACAAGCCTTATCATTCATGAACAAGAGGGATATCTATCATCACTGAAGGATGAATGTAAATTGACATTCACTCCCCACTTCAGTTCCTGACACACCAGAAATTCCAAATGCGCCAACAAATGCATCAACAAAGCAATCACTGGAGGTTACCCTGCCTTCCACCAGCAGTTACATCCGGCAGGGGAATAACTTGCTGTGAGCTGTGAATCCTTCTGATAACACACACGTTGGTAATGAGTAATATCCATCTAAGTGAGCCATAAAGAGTGAGAGTAAGATGAGGAAAAGGAGTTAATAACGAATTGCAAAATATTTGGTGTATTCATTTAGCAACTCATTTACGAGCTAATTGTGATTTTCCTAGGAGGTGCACACTTCATAAATATTTGCAATCTAAATGAGATGACATAAGTTCAAACTTAAGTTGTTTGTGAATTGTTACCTCTGAAAACAGACTGCTATTTTCCTCTCCAGTACACAGTATGTGACACACGTCATATGGTGACTGATCAGTGATGAGAAAACAAAGTAATTTGATAGCGGGAAGACCAATCAATGAAAATTAATAAAGGAAAACAAAAGAAGAAATGTGATTTTTGTAAGCAAAGATCATTTGCTATAAAATTTGGAGGACATGCTGAACAGTATGTATCTCACTAATTGTACTGTTTAAACTGGATGGAATACTAAGCAGCATATTTTTTAATTCACGTTTTCAAACAGACTTAAAAAAAAATGTCTCTTTCTCTCTGACTTCAAAAGTACAGAAGATGAAATTATAGTCTTCTCCTCATTTTTCTGAGTGGCTAGTAAAGATTACATCTGTTCAGCAATAGTGATCACTGAAACATAAGACTCATTGCTACCTCTATAAAACTGGAATCGCAGCTACTCATTTTCCATCATCCTGCATGAAGTGAAACAGAACAATCCTACATAGCACTGATGAAGCAGCCAAATTAACAAGTTTCCTGTCTGTAGCAGGGGAAATTCATTTCTACATGAAAAGAGAAAAAAAGACGGTCCTTTTTTATTGCACCTTGATTTCTCTTTCAATGGAAAGTTCACAAAGCTCATTAATCTAGATTGTTCGTGGTATAAACAAAAGTCAGGATAAAAACGAAACTCAGAACACTACCATTGGCAAAGAACAAAAGGGTCTGAAGTTAAACACAGTGAAGGTAAAAATAGTATATGAAAGAATACAGACCCAAAGAATCACAGAATGGTTAGGGTCGGAGCAGGCCTTAAAGCCCACCCACTGGGCTGGTTGCCACCCACCAAGCTCAGGCTGCCCATCCAAGCTGCCCTTTCCTTATACGAATGGAGAAAGTCTATTTTGTTTTTCCGTGGCTTTCACATGCCTGGGTTTGCCTGAAATAGGACATAAGTTTTCACACCGCTGTCAGTTTGTTAAAGAACACATTGAAAGGTTCAAAATGAAATAGCGCCTGAAACCAGACAGTTTGACACTGTATCTGGACTGTGTTTTAAATAGTTTGCATAGTTCTACTTAAATTCTTTCAGCCATATTTGCTGTGTGACAAGTCAGTAAATGACATGTTTCTAAAACATGAAGCATTGGCCATTTTCTGTTTCTAGTCCTGTTACATCCTTGAAATCTGCACAGGTTGTGTTTGAAATTCCTATCATTGACTGGTCTGCAGTTACCCAACGTGTAATGTTTATTCATGCCATACTTACATATGATAATGCTTATAGGAGTAAGTTGAAAAACAGTCAGAGAACCATAATTTTAGTGAAACTGGCAAGGAGGGAGCACATAGCAATCACATTCACTGTGTTTTAATTTCCCTGTCCTGCTCCTCTCCTGACAGGCCTAAGTGATCCAGCTGTGCTACTTAAAACACACACCCACATATCCTCAGGGAGAAGGATGGTTTCACAGAGCAGGCAAATGTGTGGCCACATGGAACAGCCCTGCAAAGGCTGAATACGCACAGTGCGATCACATCCGCTGTGAGAGGGGATGGGTTGAAACAGTTCAGAGGTAAAGCTCCTGTTCTGAGCCTGATTTACTGCTGAAAGAATCACACGGTGGGAGTGCAGGCTAAACCCACATTAGTGCTTGTTACAGGCAGATCTCTCCCACAAATACCTTCTGCAGGATGCCATTCCCACCATCCGTTATTAAACTTAACTGAATTATTATCTGCAAATCACAGCAGGGCTCACCCTTTTGTTCCTTATCAGTAGTACAACTTACATTATGCTATCCAAGAGCCACAAGGAGCAAACATCCTTTCCATGCTATTAAAAGAGAAGTAGTGCCAATCAGCCTAGGACAGGGCAAAGGCTGAGCCCTATCTCAAGAAATTCTCAGATGCTGACATTCTTATAGCAAAATTAATTACTACCCTATATAGCTCGATTGACAGGAACCTTAGGCCCTTTCAAAGTGACATGTCAAAATACAATGGAACTTGGATGCAGAAAGCATACTGACACTGGCATCGTTCCATAAGTAGTACCAAATATAAACTGCAAAGCTCCTTTCTAGGAGGTGGAGTCACATTTTAATTTTCATTAAAGAAAAGGTTATTGAATTACACCTAAAAAATACTTATATTGGTGGAACAAGCCATCAAACTACACTAATGTAAAATGCACAGCTTTATTTTAAAGAATATTTGTAATGAAGAAAGAGTGAAGTTCAATTATTTCCACAATCTACAGACGTTGCAGGCAGTCAAAAGCTTGGTTTAGTCATCTTACAAAATGCAAAGCCATACATCAGCTTCCCTGGGAAGTTTATTTTTATTTATTTTTTTTAACTCTAGCATATTTGAGCACATTCTTTTCATTGGATAATCGTAACTGCAGAAGCAGATATTCCTTTGTTTTGTGTAAGATAAAAAAGAATTTAACAAGCTGTTCTGGGGGAGACTCAGACCCCTGACAAGATCAGCTCCTGCAAAATAATCAAGTTTACATGCTAGAAAATGAAGGAAGGACATTAGTTTTAACACATTTTCAGAACGCATTCCTTCTATAATTTAGGATTGCTGCAGTTATCTGATCCAAACTTTTGGCAGATTTTTAGCAGTCCAGATGTCCTTAATAAAATGTTATTCAATGTATCTGTGAACAGTTACTAATATGCAAATAACTCAGTTTCTACAAGCATCTGATAGACAAGTGCCAAAACGAGTGGTGTTCATTTTAATATAGTGCAAGCAGTTATAAAGATTCTTTGTTCTGTGATAAAAGCACTGTTTAAAATATTTCTTTATTCATTTTATAACTGCATAAAGAGCATGTTTGATTCTAGTAAATAGTCTGAAAACATAAAGTTACAATAAACTTGGGAATAAAAAAAAATATCAAGAATGCCTTCAGCTTTGCAAAAATATGGAAGAAAAAAAGCAAATTATTCAAAGATGCTTAGCAACTGTTTTCCACATATATTGTATGAAATGACTCCATGTGGCTGCTGCATTTCCATGCACAGTTGTAACTTACATCTCTTGGTTTTAATGCTTTAAACTACTTTCTATCATCCCCTGACACCAACAGGTATAATAATATAGGCCAATAGACAGATGCAGACAGCTGGTTTAATGACAAACTTGTCTTAAGATAAAAGAAAACATCGTGATGTATTGCATCCCCTGGACAGAGTACACCTCAATATTAGCAGGACTAGGTAGATGTGAAATAATTCCCTCTACAGCCTCCAAAAGCCCAACAAGCACGCTGTCCTCCCCAAAGCACAAAGATGGCTTTGATACTTGAGTAGAGAACAAGGATTTACAGCTCCATCACTCTTCCAGAAATAGATATTTATGCCTTTTGCTCTGAAAAAAGCATCCGACTGATGCTAATGTTTGCCAGTGGCTGGTGCATGAATAATATTCATGCAGTAATACATCCTTACCGAGAGAAACAGTCTCAGCTCCCAAAACACAGTTTAATAGACCAAATATGCTTCATGTTAGATATTGTCTCGTTTTCCTAAATAATCAAAAAATCTCACCCAGCTGATAGGTTTCTTCAGCCTGCTGTAATTTAATTCTTAACCACCTCATTGACATCCCAAATTGTCTGCAGATTATTTTATTAATCTTATAAGAACATTGACTAAACCAGTTAGGTATGGTATTTACTGCTGTAAATCAGTAGTATGTTCTAATTTATAAGAAAGCCCCTTTCTCTCTAACTCCAAAGGAAACATAATTGACCCTGACACAGTTATGTGCTCCAGAGGAGAGACGGTCTGTCACGTTCAATCATTTCTTGATCAAATCCAAAATGGCAAGTTAATTGTTTAATTAAGGGAACGAGGCCCTTAGAAACTTGCATGTTCTACATAATTTTATAATGGGCCTACATAAATAAAATAAATAAGATCTGATTGAATGGGGAGGAATTTCATAAGCAAGAACGGTGCTAAAAATACACGATATTAACCAAAAGCAATAAGCAGTTATCCTCTAGTGGCAGAGCCCAACAAAATGAGTTTGAGGTAAGTACTTCATATGAAAAGCCATAAGCACATCTGAATGCAGTTGTACCTCTTTTGGGTTGTACCATTGTTAAGAAAAAAAACAATGGATCACAAAAACAAAATTCCTGAGAAACAGGACTCACAAAAAGCAAAGCAATCTGTAGTAAACTGCAAGTGACACTGCAACCTTTAGCAACCTTTAGTGTGCCTTTTGCAGCTTAGTGGATTTTTGCCATCAAAATTGCTGCTGCCTACATCTAGAGGTCACTTTTTCCAGTGAATAGAAGTTCATTTTTATAATACAAAACTATCCACCCGGAACCCTGCATGAAATACTTAGCCATGCACTGATTTATTTATCCAAAGATGGGCCTCGTATGATTCCTCCCATTATTTATACAGCAATGTGGAACACACTGATTCTTTTTGATATGTTATTCATTGGGTACAGTGTGCCTGCAATTCCTGTTAGCAGAATTTCTTCCAGCATTACATGTTCTGAATAGTTTCCAAACGTCTCCTCTCTCCCAAAACTGCCACACCATCTTCTTTTCATTACCTTAAACTGTCATTATTTGATCCAAACTCCAAACAAAAATAAAGTTCAGCAATAACTCTGGAATCAAAATCATTAAAATTTTAACTTCAACATAACAAAAATGGTTGTAGCACTTGGGCAGCATTATGCATTTCAGGCTTCTAATGATAATAAGTATTTTGTAGCAAAATCAAGTAGGTTAAAGCTGGCTTTCCAACAGGATTTAAACCTCCCTGTTTTGTCCAGTGTTCGCTCAGGGCTAGAGTTACATATGCATTGTCTCTAAAATTTAGGTCAGTTGATGTGTATTAAGCTGCAGGAACTCCTTAAGACTCCTAATTGTTCAAAGTTAGCTGAGAAAGTCCATACAGCATATCAGTGAATTAGAAAAGACAAGTCAGACACGGATGTTGTTATGCTGGGGTACTGTTTTTTCACTGTTTTGTTTTAAATAACAGCCAATATTTTGCATCCAATATTCTCACGAAATGTAAAAGACAGGGCTTTTTTTCTTGTTTGTTTCCCCTCCTCCCAACATTTAAACATACCTGGGAAGGAGAACAGGTTGCTTTTTTCCCCTCATTTTAGTCCCACAGTTATTTCAGAAAAATAACTCACAGACAGCAACTGTGAGCCCCAGAGAGCAAAAGGAAGGCAGCTCTCTGCCACATATAAAAGAGCACTTCTGTTTTGTGGCAAAATCTGGTCTGCAATACCCACTCAAAAGCCTTAAATTGTATATCAGACCCTTCAGTGTTCACATTTAAAACTTCTGAAACAATAATTAGGTTGTTGGGGTTTTTTGTTTTTTTTTTTTCACTCCCATTTTTTTCTTCCTTTCGGTTAAAAGTTATGCATACTCTCATGTTCTCCTCATCTTGATTATGTGCAATTTTCCACATTTAGAATAGTAACTTGGTTCCATGAAGGAGAGAACTTGAAAAACCACATGAAAATGCTGAAGATTCATGACAAAAAAAGAAACAGAAACTCCACTGAACCCAGATTCCCCACTTCTTTATCCTTGCCACTCTTTTCAGAAACACACAAATAAAATACCCCAACGTACAGTGGACCGGATTTTCTGAGAAACTGGCAAAAACAGAGTTGGTGCTTCTGTACCAATGCCATCTCATATAGGAGCAGAGGGAAAACAAATAACCCTGCCCAGTTTCATCAGTGTTTAATCAAAATCTGACTTCTTCCCCTCACCAATTAAAAGATTTGCAAAAGGCAGAGGAGAGGGAAAGGTAATAAGGCAAAAAGTGATGAGGGAGAAAGAGGCCACATCAGTAAAGACAGATTTTTCTAACAGTTGTCTTCTCTCCAGAACAAAGAAGTGCTAAGAATCTCCCTTCTCCAACCACACAGAGGAGCCGTGCTAAATCTCTGATTAGACACAGATTTTCTTTAAACTTTTATAGGAATGAGAAGGTCTCCACTAATGAGAGTTTAAGGGAATTTCTTAAATTTAAAGTGAAGGATATCAGGAGTTGAACATAACCTGAGGG
Organism: Centrocercus urophasianus; assembly: GCF_019232065.1. Taxonomy (NCBI): domain Eukaryota; kingdom Metazoa; phylum Chordata; class Aves; order Galliformes; family Phasianidae; genus Centrocercus; species Centrocercus urophasianus. The sequence continues at coordinate 2,957,795 of NW_024884855.1, read as the reverse complement.
TTTTCCTGTACATGTTCACTAATATTACAAAGAGATTTCTGAAAACCCTCTGAAGATCCTGTTTCCTGCAGGAAGAAAAAGAAGCAGGGCAGATAAGACTTCAGGGAACTGAAAAGGAAAAAAATGCAGCTATAAAGTTACCTACACATTCTGTTGTTAGAGGAGTATGAGTGTTCCAAATGTTACAATATAATTTCTGTATCTAGGAGGTAACTTGAAATGAAAAATGCAGAACAAAAATCCTCTCCTCAACTTTTCATACAACTAACCATCCTAGCATACAAACCAGTGCAACCTGAACCAGAATACTGAAACTGGATAAAGAACTGAGCTCCCTGACTGCACTTGTGGGAATGAAGCACCAAGGCTCCCACCTGGGTTTTTCTAGATTACATCTATAGAAAGACCATGTCAGAGGAAGAGCTGAAGAAGCACAAGAGGATTTTTTTTCCCCTTCCGGGGATGTCAGTCAGAATCTCCTGCCCTGCCTGCAGTGATGAGTAACTCTCCCCATTCACATCCAGATACAAACGAGCCATCTGATGTCGCTCTCTGGGATAATTAAAATGGAGAGTTTCCCACCCCCACTTTTTTGAGGGGGGCACAACTTCAGACACAGGTGATTTGTGCCACATCCTCTCACTCCACAATGAGCTCCTCCTGTCACCTCCCCATTATGGTGACAATTGTGGCTTCTCTCCTGGGATTTCTCAGAAGTGAGAAAGGCTTTAAGCTGCATCAACTCAATGGTCTACTGTCTAGGAAAAACAACAAAAAAAAAACTGTGCCAGATTCGCCTGTCTTAGTGTTCAATAGAATCACCGTTTTCTAAACAGTATATTGCTATAAAGCACAGATGGAGGGGGAGAGTTAACCTTTGTATAAATGGAGAGCAGTCAAGGGCAATAACAGCTTATGTCAGGTAAGGGAGTATTATCAATGCTGACAGGGGTAGGAATGGAGAAATCAGAGCACTTGCTCCAGAGCATGAAGTGTCAGGCTCATGGAGACCTTTATAAATCTTTTCTTGGTTTCTGTTTGCTATGGAGAGTTCCTTTTATGTTGGAAGACCTGTCAGGGATGAGAGGCACCTTCCAAACTCTGAGAAAAGGCAGTAGCTTGCCCTTCCAAAACAAGGTAACTGGGTGTAACAATCAGAAAGATCAATACGATGGAATGGTGATACAAGAGGCGCAAAGATAAAGGAAATAGTGCAGATGGAAAGACTTCACAAAGGAAAAAGCGCTCACCCATCTCTGAAGATGGAGACTCCTAAGGAAAACTCCACAAGGGAGGGATCTCCAACCAGAGACCTTTCCCCAGGGGCAGTCAGCCCCTAAACGAGGTCTAAGGGAGGTGCAGCCAGGCTCCACCCCTTCTGGTTACATAGAATTGCCTTCACCTGTGCTCCCAGGGCTGACCGGGTTCTTTCCCCAGGTGCTCAATCAGTGGTTCAGGCCAGGACTCGACAGTTACCACACACTGGGGTAAGAAATACAGCCACGACATCTGCTATAGCTAAGGACACAAAGAGGCACAACTTTGAAGCTTTCCTTGGAAGACAGGGCATATCACAAAGCAGTCCTTCAGCTCCTGGGGACCACGGAGTGCTCAGCATGGCCTGAATAACGTCCACAGGGCCACCATGGTGGGTCTAAAAGAGAGGTGGGATCACAGACACCGATGCAAGAAGTCCTCGCAGAGAACATGAACTAGAATGAACAGAAACAAATGGCAGCTGGGTCAAGAGCTACCAAAACTAAGGCTTAAAAAGATGCTGTGACCAATTTGCTCTGATAACACCATAAATTGCCCCAAATAAATATTTTTAAGCTTATTGTGGAAAGTTTAAACTCAGAAAAAAAGATGATCAGAAGGATATAATTGGAATAGAGTAAAACAAACAGATAAGAAATCGTATGGAGTGTGATGAGGGATGAAGTAGGAGAATGAAAAAGGTCGGACATTGGAGAAAGTAAATGAACACCTGCAGACATTTTTAAACATTACCTGAGAGAAAATTAAGGAGAACGTGCCTTTAGAAATTACAGTGAAGTGGTCGTAAAGAATCTGCTTGAGCATCCTGAATCTATCACGGGAACCTGCAGCACACTGCAGCAGAGGAACCACCTGTTTGTGCGGTGATGTTATCACTGAAGGCAGCACACCTACTGGCCCTTATCATTCACTCAGCCGCACCCAAGCAGCCTGTTGTGCTGAGACTAAACCACACCACCCCTTGGCTTAGACTTCTCTTGGCATGAGACTATCTTTCAAACTTATGTTACACTTTCATTTCCTCAGCAGAAGTTATTTTCACACAGGTTTCAGGCAAAATATTCAAAAGAGATTTTATCGTTTCATACAGACAAGAAAAAAAGAGGAATACAAACTCTTAAACATGATACTTTAGCCTGGCATGCAGAACTATTTGCTTCTAATCATCCATCCTGTCTTCCTTCCTTTCCTGGCTGTTATTCAGAACCTCCCCACAAAAGCCCAGAAGCATCAGCTGAGCGAGAGACTGCCCAGAGCTCCTTGCAGGGCCATCACCACACACCACAAAACCAATCTCCCTGCAGTGATTCTCATGCATATACACACAAAACACCATATAACATTTCCAGTTTGAATCACCAGCCCTCACACATTCAGCATCTAGTAAAGTACTACATTACACATTACACACACGCAAAAAAAAACAACCCTGTAATTGGAAGGGTTGGGGATTATTGAACTGATGGCCTGTACAAATTAGTTCGAGATTCAATAGATTAGGAAGCTTTCACAGGAAAACATGTCAGTGATGTTCCTGAGGTTAACTTCCAATAATAATCCTGCCTGCAGTGCTTTTCTTTCATACCTGTTTGACACTGCTGTTGTCTCTTCAGTTCAAGTCTTAAACTCATTTCTGAAATGAAAGAGAAACCCTGTTCTCTAGAATCAAAGAAAAACTGAGCACTACACCTCCTTAGCATCTGCTGTATTGTTACAGTGATTCTGAATAATATTTCATGATTTCAGTTTCTGCTTAATAGAAGTTCTCTTTTCTTGTCACAAAATGTAGGAATAAAATTTTGTTCAGTATTCTAATAGCAGCACAAGTGTTCTAGATAAAAATATGAAATACTTGGAATAATAGTAGTAGCTAGGGGGATTGCATTTATGGGCTATTTGTTATTATGTTATGTGAATTGCAGGAAGCAACTCAAGTGAATATTTGTATTTGTGCAATGTTATTTGCTTTGTATATAGTGGCTCCTGTAATGTCGGCATTTGTTCAGTCTTGGTATTTTACATGGCTTCCCAAGAGGAGAAGCAGTAGTGAAACCAATAAAGCTGGCAATAAAGTTGTATTAATAATGTATGCAGAGCTATAGATGTCTAGTTATATGACACAGTATTAAAGTGCAAATGCATTGCTTCTTTTCTTTTGTTTTTTTTTCAGACGAGCATCGATGACCAAAACAATGTTCTTATTTTTTTTTCAGTGAGAATGACATCTTCATAGCACTACATGCCAAGCTACTCTTGAAACACTTCCTAGTGCACACACACACACAAGCTGGTATTTGCAAAACTAAATTCAATCTAACAACATCTGTAAATTTGAAAGTGTATTACTTCTATTTATTATTATTTTTTAAGTTATGATGTTTGCTCTTCAGAGCAAACAGTAAAGACTGACACATTGCCATTTGAAACAGCAACACGGATACAAAACCTTGCAGAGATGGTAGCCAATTTTAGCTTCTTTTTTTGTGGGTGTGCGTGACACTGGTAAATGCTACTTTTTAGGCTCTTGTTCACAATAATCTGATCACCTGTTAGAGTGCTTTTAGGTCACTGCAGTGGATTACTGAAACACATTATATTCAGAGTTTACCTATCAAGGCAGTATGTGACTCGCAAGTAAACAAGAAGGAGGCAGTGCGGCCACTGTCAGGGGAGAAGTGGAATTTCACTTCAGGATTTTAAATTTCATCTTTCTGAGAGCATCTCTGGAATACATATTTGGTTAACTGGTACTTCTGAAATATTATTACTAACAGAGATAATTAGTATTTTAATTCTGAAGAGTAGTTATCATTCTTACCATTTGTTATTTAAACCATGGAGATCCCAAATCTTTTAGCAACCTTTTGAGTTTCTGGACTCAAAGGCGAAAAAAAGAAACGGAACAAGCAAAGCTTTCTTCTTTTCCTCTAGTGACGAAGGTACAGAGCAGAGGCACACGATAACCACGGACCCAAAGCAGCTGTGTGAAAATCAGATTAATTTTACAACTACAGATACCCCGTGCTTGCACGCTCCACTGAATTCCCAAAGTTGTTCTGACACTCACTACCCTGTGTTCCACCAGCTTGGAGCAACAGGTACCCAACTGAACACGTCCATGGCATCAGAGAGCAGTGCTAAGACAAAGTAGTATTTTCCCAGCTTTTTCAAATTGAATTTTAATCGTGCATTGGAGGAGATTAAGGAAAAAAATAACGTTTCTGCTGCATTGATTCACACCCTAGCATGCTTCCATTTTTCCAGAAAAGTTGTAAACAACACTGTCAGTATTCCAAGTCAAAGAGCCTTGTCCCAAATGAAGGGGGTGCTTTTGCTGTACTGAGTCTTAGTGCTTGGGTGGGCTTTGAATCACACCAAAACTGAAAACTCTGTAACTGCATTGTCTTTGTCATCTCCCAAGAAAAAACAGAGTCATCTTGTCCTCTCCCATCTCTTCCACTTTCTACACCTGTCTCAATTCTCATCCACAAATCTTCACAAATCTTTTCATATTGGAATGTATACTCCTTCCTACAAGAAAGTCTCATGCCTGTTTTGACTTCTATAAGTAATACCCAAATCTGTGTATTGGCTTAGCTCAGTGTTACAGAAGTAGTTTTTCTGTTGTGCTAGATGGAACAGTTTCTATGTGAGGATATCAAACGTGATACATAGTCATTTAACTTTGCTGCTGAAATGAACGTGATGAATAGCAGGTTTCCTTTCTTCAGGCATTAGAAGTGTTTGTTGTTTATTCCACCAAGTAAGATTGAAATTACTGTATTCATACTGTCCTCCAAAAATTTAGCATGTATTAGACATCCCCCTCCCACCCTTGTTATGAAGCATAAGGAATGACAACTCCCCCTACACCCTCTGCATGATTGCTGTGCAGTATATTTTTGAGAGGTTAGAATCTTTACCTGCTGCTGTCAAACAGGAGAACTGGGGAGCGTGCAGATAAAAAGAATACAGGAATTCAAAGTGACTGTGATTTAAAATATATTCTTCAAAAAAAAAAAAAAAAAAAAAAAAAAAAAAAAAAAAAAAAAAAAAAAAGAAAGAAAAAGATCTGACTTCATCTTTGGGAATGACAGAGCGTGATTTTCTTATTTTTGCAGAAAGAACTACATACATCAAGGGAGAGCAATACTCACCTGAGAATTTTGTATAGATATATCTTTGAAGAAGGAGCTTCCAGCACACATTCTACAATTATCAGGGGACACACCAGTAGTCTTTCACAGGAGGAGGTAAAAAGAGTTATAAGCAGAAAAAGTCAAGTAGTTTGGAGAACAGAAACAAATCAAGACAAGAACAACAAAAACAATAAAACAACGCCAAAAAAAAAAAGAAAAAAAAAAAGACAAAAGAACCTGTTCAATTTTTTAAAAAGCTTCAATCTATTCAATTCTTGTTGGCAAGATCACTAAAAATGTGTGCCTCCCTGCAGTGAAAGATGGACCCCTGAAGAATTAAATGTTCATGCTGGATGAAGAGACAAGTTTTCAGCCTCTCTAGAGCTTAGCACTCTGACATACAGAGTAAGGCTAGAAAATTGCTCAGTCCCACAAATACCAGAATACTCCAATTTAACAAAAAACTTACGCCTAGAAAAAGGAAAACATACTGGATCTTAGAAATATGGTAACATTTGGATGAAAGTGCATGCTGATAGCTAGAACTGAATCTGGTCCACCTGTAAGCACGTAAAATACTTAGCTACCTCTCCCATCCTGATTGAGATAATTTGAAACTTACGACATACGTTAGCATAAAAGAGAATAAGTAACTGAGAAGGTGATGGCAACATGAGGAGATGCATTAAACATGTGAAATGAAGCTCTAAATAAATATAAAAGAAGCTGCAACAACAATAAAATCAAATCTAAGCTGACCTACAGGAAAAACAATGAAGCACGACCCTGAGGCTTCTCCCAGCTTCTGCTGTCTCTTTTTGAACAGATCAAGACATTTCTCTTTACTTTTACTTTCCCCCAGCCTTTGTCCGTTCTGTCCTAGTTGGCCTGTAAATACCTTCAGGTTGGGGATTTTTTTTTTTTTTTTCAAATAAATCAAGCTCAATCTCTACCAGTTCTTCTGGGCAGCCTGACACAAAAACATGAATACCTGCAGTATCATTGAAAACTAACAAATATCTGTATTAGAGGTGTCTTGATTTCTATGAACATAAGAATGCCTGTAGAGGGTCAGACCAAAGCCCAGTGCAGTCTCCAGCTGCCAAAAGCAATTGTCCAAGAAAAGGCATAAGCATAGGGTGCATATGTAGGGATGTTTCTCTAAATGCTCTCCAGAAGTTTTAAACCCTCGAGAGGATATTATTTTCTACTTCTCTATTAGGAGCTCCATGTCAGCACTGGTGACTTCATGTAACCCAGACTTGTATGTAAACTGCTTTTCTGTCACTTTATATCTTCCCTATAATTCCTTCATTCTGAATAAATAGGATTTTCCTTTAAGGAAGGTGGTTAACCTTGTGCTGAACTAAAAATCAGAATTGCAGTTAATTACCAGGATCTGCAATCTAGACATTTTATATGGAGAAAATTCAAGTACAAAGAAATTACTTAGGCCAAAACAGAAAATGTAATCAGACTTCGGCGGAGTTCAAAACATTAAATCTCTTATTGTAATTGCAAAACATATTCAAGAACAAACCAATCATCAAACAACAAAAGGAAATAGAAAAGGTAATAAGGATTACATATACAGTACAGCATTAGGCAAGCTATATTTTAAAACTTTATGAAGCCATTAACACTTCTGCTAATAGACCACCAATTTATTTTTTAGTAAGTCAAATATATGGCAGATATAGAGAAAATATTTCTTAATCACTTTGGAAAAGGGGACATAAAAACGCCTGAGAAACACGTGTGTTATTTGAATAATAAAAGTGATGCTATCATAGTGTACTGCTAAACAACATACAGAAAGGAATTCTTCATCAGAGAGAGGCACTATTACCCTACTCTTCTCTGTACTTCCATCATTTCTTTTTGCAACTACCTCATCAAGACCAATAAACAATGGCCAGACTTCACACCAGCTGCTTTTATATGAGCATGTTTTGGCATCAAGCAGACTGTACCCCAAAAGTTTGGGCAGATGCCTGGTCAGTCATTTTCACCATATACAAGAGCAAACTTCTATGTACATATCCAACCTAGGCACCCGTGCCAGCATAAACAGCTGATTAGAACATAGATCACACAGACATCATAGCACTGTTTCTCTACTTGGAAACACTGCTATATTACCTAGAAAACACTGAAATCCTCTCAGACATTGTCACAAATGTAGCGTGACCCGCTTACTTACCACAGTGTCCAGACAGCTTGTTTGCAAGTTGAAAAGCAGACACAAATGGTACTCTAAAGGCCCAAGAACAACGTCAAAATGTACTGGGAAATGATCTTAAAAGATTTAAAATTTTGACAACTAACATCAGCATTACCTGCTTTTAACTGGGCTTTGATCCTGCAAAATATACAGGATGACATATGCACTCTTTTACAAGCGCTTTAGCTCTGTTTGCAAAACATAAGTCCCAAAAATACATTCAGAATTGTATTGCCAGGCAAACTGATCCTTAACTTACATTGCCACTGTTCAGATTCCTCCATTGCTTGAAGCATCCTGCAATGTCTTTCTCCACTCATAGTATTAACTCCACTGATAATGCTTTAACTTCACACCTGTGGGGAGAAGAGAGATGAGGTCGTTAGCCAAAACTTGCAAGCCTGGAAGAACACACTCCCCTCACTCCGTACCTCTGCAGGTTGCTCACTGCAACCAAGTGAAAACACTCTTTAATTGATTCGGCATCGTGCCTTTTGCAGAGCAGCAAGCTCAGAGCAGCGCCAGATGTTGACAGGCTGTCAGGTCAGCCCACTCCCCCATTCTGCAAAGGTACCCACATGCATCTAACAACCCCATCCAGCACAGAAAGAGAAAACAAGGCCCTTCCAAATCTATGAAAAGAAAGCGAAAATTTATCTCTCTGAAAAACATCCATGTCAGACAGTACTCACTAGAGCTGCCAACAGAAACTATGCTGTACTGGGCTATTTGGGACAGCTCAAAAAAAAAAAAAAAAAAATCGGTGACTGACTTTAGTAAAGTTGTGGATTTTTTTGGCACTCCTACGACGAATAGTGAAATAGCACTGTGCTGCTGGAAGCAGCTTTTTCCTTGGTGTCTTGTGTTAGTCTGTGGGCTTTTACAGATAAACAAATGCCAACACTAGAGCAAAGCCCTTACACTATTGATTTCCAGAGAAGCTAAGGTGAAGAGGACTGCTGCAGCCAATGTCACCCAAGACTGCCCTAAAAAACACCTGAAATACCTTTTAAAAGCTTATGATATAATGGAGCAACAGCCCTTATCCTTAATGTTTTCTCTTTTTTCTTTTTAATGAATTTGATGGTTTTAGCAAGCTTTCGGAAACATGAAGTTAATTCTTTTGAAAAGGAAACATGTATTAAAAAAAAGTACACATCTGTTTCTCTACAGATAGTCTGAAGGTTTGAGAGCAAATCCATCCCACGCCACCAGCTCAAGTGCTTTCTCTTTTCTCCAGCCCAGCAGTGGGAACTCTCAGACTGTTAGGAAGATGCTTTCCTCTATTCGCTACCTCATCCTCCTGGAGATTTCCCTAGGACAGAAGACCTACATTTAACAAGCACCTTTCTGGAGCAGCAGCCAGTGCCAGGTGGTTACTGGAGCCCCTGGAGCAGTACGGGATACCCATATTTAAGCAAAGGAGCCCTTCCTGCAGCCTCCTTCTGCTCACTGCCTTTCTCCCAGGCCTCTCCAGGCTCTGCTGCTCTCTCTGCTCGGTGCAGGAAGAAACTTTTCCCTCCTGCCACCAAGCAGCCCCAAGCAAGCCTCCCCCTCCCCAGCCCACCTGGCTACGTCCTTCAGGCAAATACACCCTATTGCAGAAGTTTTATTTTTTAATATAAAAGAACACACAAATAAAACCCAAACCCCCAAATCCTACTGCCCTGATCACTTGGACTTTGATTTAATAGACACTACAGAATTAAATCTCAGTGTAAGCCATGAAAATGACAAAACAGAAAATGCTAAATAGTAAGCACAGGCATTCCTCTGAGGTGCAGCAAGGTGGGACAAAACTACAACGGTTATCGTTGCTGAGAGCCTGATGCAATTCTGAGCTTTCCTGGTGAAACTCAAACCTGCAATAAACATACCTCTTTCCTTACAATGTGTCAGATTTTTCTTGCTGCACTATTGTTAAGACATTTGTAGTAAAAACAACAACAAAAGAAAAATGGTATATAAATAGATGTATCTATACACAGCATACCAGAAATCCTCTACAATTTAATGATACTGTTGGCAGATATAAGGCAAGAAATACTGCTCAGCTATTCCTTTCTCAACTTTTTAAATAATTCAGTTCAAATAATATTCTTACACTTCAGACCCATTGTAAACTTACACAAAAAAAAAAACAATAAACAAGAATAACTTTAATGAAGCTGGTCACTTCCTTTTGAAAAAGCACAGAGATACACACACGTTAAAAAAAAAAAAAAAAAGAATTCAGCACTTATAGCTTTCTATTGGAAATCACACATCTAGGTTTCATCAGTGATGAACTGGGCACCTCGTTTTGCAAAAGGCCAGATGCAAACACAGGCAGAACTCGTCTCTGATATGGCTAAAATGCTCTCCAAAAGTCGTGAGAACAACAGTACTGACAAAACGTCCTCCACTTGGGACCAGCTTCCTACACAGCCACTATCCTAATGATACGATTGCCCATGACACATGCAGGGCATCCGGCCATGATGCTTTGTGGTCTCTGCTCGATGGGAGGCAGTGAGCTCCCATGCCACCCTCCTGTTGGGAGCAGCCTTCTCAGAACTTCCACCTCCAGCCTGTCCTGAGCAAGATTTTCTGGCAAAAAAAAAAAAACCAAACCCTGCATCATCACATCCTGCTAAGAAGGATAGCTCCACAATACTGTATCACTTCACGTCACAGCACCAATAGCTTCCAATGATATGAATGCCTTGTATTTACAAAACACACCCAACACATCGGTGGCCAAGCTGCCACAGAGGGATGCCGCAGATACCGGGGCTGAGAGTGGAGTGCAAATACATGCCACCTTTTCAATGGCTAAGATAGCATTCCTCTAAAATATTATAATGCAAGATTTGAATCTTGCCATGACTTGAAAAAACACTGTGAAATCTTCACCTTCACGAGCCTTGTGCTACCTCATTCAATTTAGCATATTCTTCCCTCTATTGAACTATCAATGACATCTTATGCAACAATCCTATAAAATAGGATGGCAGAATCTACAGCTATGAACATAAAGCAGAGGCACAATTTTCTTTGGAGCAACTTAATCATTTTTCTCCCTCTTGTTCCATGGGCTTTCTGCTTTTGCTCCCCTCAGCAAGTTTGCGGTGGAGGGGGCATTGAACTGCATGACCTTATAAAATTAGCTACTGCACTGCTCCAAATGTAAACTCTGTTCTCTCTGCGGAGCGATCAAAGACACTTTCTTTTTCATCAAAACCTAACATGTTAACTAAACCACCATGACAAATTCTGTACGACTGCAGTCAAATCTAAATGGCTGTTCAGTGATGCACAACAACCCCTTGATATCTTCTTTTAAATTCTAGCCTGCTTTGTCTCTCTAACACAACCAGTTACAATTATATTTTTCATTCCTTCCGCATCCCTTCCACTACCTGCGGTCAAAGCCTGCTTCTCATCCAATCAGTCCTGCTCTGTACCTGCCGGTGCAGAGATGACCTGCAGTAAATGGATAACACCACCACCTGCTACCTGATCCTTGTGCCGAGTACTCTAGCAGGGTTTCTAAGAGCCCAAGTATGTCAGCAATTGGGAACTGCCTTTGGAAACATATAGAAATAAAACCTAAGTGAGGAACCTTTAGTGCTTTAATTTTGGTCATTACTGACCTAGATTTTCTGACTCAGCACTTTAGTTACCTTTAGCTTACACAGGATGTCGCCACAGTTTGCAATTAGGATCAAATGTACTAATATCACAGAAAGTAGCCCATAATATTTTCCAACAGTGCTCTTCGACAGAAGTCTGATATTGGATTGACCGGACTGATGTGAAGTAAAGAAAAGCAGAAAAGCAGCAAAGGCAACTCTAGCACAGCTCCTGTTCATGCTGTGGATTAAATGAGCCAATCAGTAAATGAGAACTGCTGCCTTCAATGACCTTGAACCCAGACTGAAAGCAATTGTTTGAAGTGCCCTACTGCTATAGCACAGCTGTGGTTTCCAGGGCTACTCAGATCCATTCATTGGTTTCAACTACCCAAGAAAATAATGGCAATACATATCTTACTCAATTTTCAACTTCTTCCTTTCCTTATGGTTATGCATATCTTACCAATATCCACAGATGCTGTTTCTCCAGAAATTTACATCTGTAATTTAGCCTTTCCTAGTTTACAGAGAAAATTGAACAATAAAGAACAACCTGAGTGATGCTGGATGGTACTTCTCACCGTCTTCATTTTTATTTTATTTTTTAGCTCCACCTGCACAGCCTTACTTCCAATCAAAAACAAACAAACAAAACAAAACAAAACAAAACAAAAAAAAAACCACCCAAAACTTAGAAAACTCTTGCATCAGACTCATCACAGAACAGGAGAACGACTGATACATGGAGAACAAAGCATAACTCCACCACAAGCCCAGTTCCTTTAAGAGCAGAAGTTACAGCACAGGGAAGACACAGCTCTGTTCTTATCAAGTGATTTGTTCTCCTCCAAGCACAGTGGAAGGAAAACAAAAGGAAAAGGACAAGCAGGTGAGCTCTGGCCTCTCATTGCCTGCCCCGTCTCAGGGCAGATCCAAAAATCAACCACTTCAGCACAAATTTGGGTTTCCAATATTTCATTACCTGATTGCTATTTTTTCTTCCCAAAGAACAAGAAGCAAAGTAAGGAATCCTTTAGAAAAACAAGACCAAGAACAACCAACCAGCTCCTCAACTACAAGGAAACAAATACAGCTTACACTGTCTATCTTTTGGATACAGTCCTGTGCAGTATGAGATGAAGTTAAGCAGAAGTATTTGGACGTTACTGCATTATATGTCAACTGCAAATGTTAGCAGCATACAGGCTTTTACCTGATTTACAGCTTCCACAGAAGGTTCTGTTTGTACTTCTCTCATAACATTTAAATATATTAAAAACGAAAACAAAAACAAAGTACCCTCTAACACATATTCCCCAATGCACATTTGCAAGCAAAGCTCTATGTTTGTCTCAAATCCAGCATGACTCACATTACAGAGCAAGAAGAGTAAGATGATTAAATAGACTGGCTCGCCCAGCTTGTTTTTACACATCAATAAATAACCTCAACACAGCAGAAATAGAGATGTGGTTTTCCGTTTGGAGTTAATTCAAACACTGGCTCCTCTTCAGACCTTCCACACTCTGTAAAATAGAGCTGGGTGAATAATTCATTATGAATTATTCATTCAATTAATTTAATTTCTTCTGCTCACTAATTAACTATCTTGACTTTTTTGAATGTTTTCATTATCTGAAAATTATTTACTCAACAGTTTCCATGAATAACTCCTTTCCTCTAGATTGTTCACAAGCAGATTACTGCAAGAAATCAAAATTGTAAATTCAAGCTGTGCTGAATAGTTTTAATTAGATACACAAGTCACATGGCATTTTTCGGGTTCCTTTTTGGATATATTAAACAACAACAACAACAACAAGACTCCCACAGATATCTCCTGCAAAAAAAACTATTCCAAGACAGAAATTTATTTGCCATGAAAACTTTTTAGGTCACCCCAGATTTAATGCCTCCTATTTATTTCTATGGAAACTACAATACACACAAAAAGCACTATAACACTAGTAGATAGAGCAAATTCTCAGCTACAAAACACTAATTTTCTCCTCTATTAGCTATGCATTTTTGCCAACGATCAACTAGAGCCTGTGTGCTGCACTTATAAGTATTTGCACCAGTGGAGGTGACTGTCACCGTCACCACTGCTGAAATGCACCACCTACCACTTCACTGTGCTGACAGCCAACGTTTAGTTTCCATCAGTGTCCAGCAAGTGTTGACACATGTCAATAGGTGCCATTTTTCCTGCATAGATGAATTCAGTGACACACCTTTTCTTCATCTCCATTTCCATGTCAGATGCCATTCTGTCAGAGTGCCTTTTTTGAGTGCCATTTTTGTTGCACCAAAATGTAATAGCACATTGGTGGAAAGGTCCAACCTCTACAGTCATCCTCCCAGCATCCATCTCTGTCACGTGCAAACATCATCACATAGGAGGCACTACTTCTGGAGCAGCCCTCAACATAGATACTTACAGAGATAAACAAGAAGACCAAGTAGAGCAAGTTTTGTCTTCTGATCTGCAAACAACTTTACAGCACTATGCAGCAGTGCCCAGGCAGGTCACCTGCTCCGTGCCCCCATTTTCCCTATGGACAAAGGCACAGACACACTGCCATGCCTCACTCAATTGAAGCAATGGTAACAGGCATCGAGGACAAAGGAAGCAGCTGCAAACTCTACCTCACATCTATTTTTCACCATTGAATGTATTTGCTTACAAGAACAAATAGTTAACTCACCTCAACACACATGATAATTATTTTGGATTTAGGTCCCCAAGCGCCCATCTGACCTTGCCCTTCAGTACACTACAGAACCCAAAGAAGACAACTGATGGGCTCTGTGTAACAGAAGGCTACAGATGTAAGCTTTGCTGAGCAAAATTCTTCACGTACATTACAAATGAAATTCTCTTCAAAACATTTTTCAGACAGTGCATGTTACATATAGATAAAACATGATTTTTGTTTAAATCATTCCCACCTCTTGGATCTAACAATTTATTTTACATAAAGCTAGTATCCTATAGTATTTTCTTTCAGATAAAACAGATTTTCCATAATACCCCATATGTCCATATGTATTAAAATCCTTGGAGACTTACTTAAACATTTACAGATTAATTTTATTTTTCTACTCACAAAAACAACTTTAACTCATTTCTTGACTGCTGGAACTCTACTTGTTAAGTCTCTAGCATATGCATTACAGCAAGCAGATGAAACTTTTGGTGACAACATGCATAACGAAGAGACCCCGTTCTTTACAGAGGAGGCTAATTAATCATTAGGTGAGTGCTAGTAAATTTTCTGAATCACCAAGTTTCTGACAGACACGCTGTTAAGCCAGCAAAATGCCCACAGATGTTACTTGCCCATCAGAGGGGAACATATTCTCTTGAGGGCTCTGAGCATCTTGTCACCAGTTATTTATTTATTTCTGAAAGAAATGAAAAATTAGCAAACCCATGTAATGATTAATGTATATGTGCAAGTAAATAATAATAGCATGAAGCCTATTAATAATTAAAACTAGTGCTGGATTTTAAGATACTAAAGCAGAAATGTGAATTGCTTTCCAGCGGCTCTGAAACGCAAGTTGATAGATCTCCTGCACAGCCTCCCTAATAGATTAAGCATAACTTAATTCAGAGAAAATGAACCTACATTCACAGCAGGGTTCTGACTCGCTTTACTTTCTCCCTATGCCTTTTAGTGCTTTACCAGGGCGACCTCCACACAAAGCCTCCATTTCCAGGTTCACTGACCTGTGGCAATCTCTGCCCCAGGATGTAAGAGCTGGGGCGGTGGGACAGCCGTGTCCCAAAGCCACCCCCTGCCTACACGCGGGGACTGGAGGAAGTCCTGCAGGGCCTCCCCCAAGCAGGGCTCACTGCTCCCCAGAGAGCCTGACCTAATCATCCTGGATAGGGCGAGGTACCGCACAAACCCAAAGGCAGATTGGACCAAATCAACCAGCCTGCACGCTGCATCAGACACTGGAATCCTGCACTGTGAGAATGCACTATTCAGCAACAACTCAGATCTGCAGATTAATTTAAATTCTCATTCTCCCTCACATATTTTGTAAGGATGGTTTCAGAAAAGCAAAGAGTATTTTTTGAAGTATTTCTGTAATTACACAGATGCTTTTCAGGTGCATAATTTCAGGCAAGACCTCTGCAGAAGATTCATGCCTGAAAACTCTCGTCCTTAGCTAAACGTTTTCCTTTCAACTAACTTCAAGCTTTTTTCCCCCCTGCCATTATAAAAAATATTAGGTGCAAGCATAGAAGGAAACTACTGTTTCTTTTATTACTCCTCCTTCCCTCCACAGATATTAATTACATTACAGTTCATTAGCTGAGCTCATTAAACCACAGTACAGGTGGGAAATCGGTAATTGGCTAGGTACAATTATTACATTAATTTAATTATCTCTTTTGTGCTTTTATCAAAAAGGTGACCTCTGTGGGTTTTGGAATAGGTTTCATTCTGGTCCTTGCTGAGCTGCAGGCAGCAACGGAGCTCTGATTGTTGGGAGAAGGGAACACCACATGAAAACTGCTGCTGGTGTGGGGCAGCTTGAGGGAAAAGAGCAACCACATCCAGACAGCTGTCATACAGAATTCTGAATTTCAGTATGACTGTGCTCCTCCTCACTTATCGGAATGCCTCTGGTGCCTTAGCTGTGTGCCTGGCAGAACACAAGCAAGTGGAAGCACACAACTCCTCCGAGCAGCCTGATGCTCAAGGCAGGCCTAGGCTCTGGGGGAGCCATGTTCAGAACACCAGAGAGAGAAGCTTTACGTTGGGATTCCTTTACCTGAACGATCAGAATGCATGGTTTCTGAGAATAGCACACAGATGAACGTCATCGATGGCAAGCAGCTCTGAGGATACTTCTAATTAAAGCAGCCATCAGTAGGGTGGGAAAGCATAGCCCAGTTCCCAATTACAATGTGTGCCACCTCCTGCTGTCCGAGCTGGGCACAGCAACACAAGAAAGGACTGGGCCAAGTGGTGGAAAAGATCCAAACTGCCTTCAGGGGGTTCACTTGTGAGCTTTGTAGGAAAATGCATTCGTGTCATCTACAAGAAAGTTTGTTTCTCAAAGAATCTTTTACCAAAAATAAACACAGGCAGATACATTTCACTTATGTAAAAATGAGAGATTTTCAGTGGAAAATTTATCTATTCCAATTTAATCCTTGTCTTGATTTTGAAGAGCTTTCTTTTCAAAAATATAATATCTGTGACTGTTCTGAAGCTTAACATTTTAGTTGGTATTACAGACACACACCTCACATTGATAAAATCCATGTTTATATACTTGCTTCAGCATTATGTAACTGCCCAGCACCAGCAAACAGCACAAACAATACCTGTCTGTGTAATCACACAAGGAACGGAGCTGGGATTATAAATTACCTCCAGACAAATACAAGGCACAAAACATAAGCTTGTCAAGTCAACTGGAGCAAATTGGTATTGTGCTGGAACAAACTGGAGAACTAACAAGCAATACAGATGAAATCATGGACAGCTGAAGCAGATCCACAGTTTATCTTCCAGAGTCAGTTAATGTCAATGTCAGTAAAATTTGCACAAGCAACAAGCCCTCAGCCTCAGCTCTGTGATGGCTGACATTTCTCTTCCTTAAAATTGGCAGTGTGAGCTGCGGAACCTAAATTTAACCTCTGGAGAATATGCCACATGACATCTGTGTTCTTTACATGTTCAGCTTAGGACTTTGAAAGCTAATTTATCCATGCAGCACCTCAATGAGTGACTCACCTAGCAACTACTGAACTTCTGTCACTTGTTGGCTTCTGTCGGCTGAGTTCTCTTGGGAACTCATTCTTTAATAATGACTATCTTAGACCCCTGTGGATGACACTAATGAGCATTTGAAAACGCCAAAAACCTAATGGTGTTCACAGATTTTTGAAGAAAAAAAACACCTATTAGAAGTGGCTATTGCTCCACTAGATTTTTCCAGAATTTTGCAGCAAATTATGCCTGGCTATTTTATTGGATTTGTATTCAATTCTCACATATGAAATGCAACCATTTAAGCTAACACTTGAAATACTGAAAACCAAATTAAAGACTTCTTAGAAAGCGTAACTTTTGTTGCACGCTTAAGAGAGAAGTATGCAAGGAAAAGTCCTGAAAAGAAATAGTACTTCAAAGCTCATTCACTGAAAAACTGCCTGATAAAGGTACACCTGCATTTCTCCTGCATTCTACACGTCCAGGTGGTGCCATCATCAAGTCATTAACATTGCTACAAATATAACTGGGCATTTCAGATGAAGCACAATGAGTTTTTTACTTATCTATTCTCCTTTGACTGATAAGTCAGTTAAATGTCTCTCTTCAACATTACTATCAGTCAAACACACAGAAAATAAGTATAATTGATGTTTATTTTTCCATGCAAACGTTCTATCTTCCCCAAATACTGGGGGAGAACTGCTGGTACAAGCTGCAGAGGAATCAATGGTACTGCTATGCAATACTGATTTTTAAATTTAAGAATAAATGTTTCCACACAATTTGCCTGTAAGTACTCAAATGAGTTCAAAGTGCCATGTCGCTCATCCTGATGCCCAACTAGGAGTAATTACAAGTCGCTTCAAATCTGAGAGCCCATAGCTGAAAACAACATGATAATCTCCAAATCAAAATAATTTGAAAGTAATAGACAAAAATACAGTGATTGGAAGAGCTGTAAAGTCAAGGGTATACCTTCTCCCTTCTGCAAGTTCTCTGAATCCCTGAAGTGGCTTTTCTTCCAGAAATGACCTCAGATGAGCCCTTGCAGTGACCAAAACCAACACTGCTCGCAACCTGTGAAAGGGGCTCTGCACTTTTTGTTCTGCATGCATGCATCTCTGTGTACAGAGGGATTCTGTATCTGTACAGATAGCAGTGCCTGTGTTGACTGAACATCCTTCTTCAATGAAGGCAGTTTTTACCTTTCTACCTATATGTTCCTTGTTCATCACCAAGAATGCAAAACAACTCAAACCTGCAAAATCAACATCATTAAGAAAACGAAGACATAACGCAATTCTCTGTTGTTCAAGGAAGCTGATGTCACAGTGACTTGCCTATGCGATTCCTTCACTCTAAACAGCCTGTGCTTTTCTCTCCACTTTCCCCATGTCTTTTAGGTTTCAATGCAGTATTTTTATGACAGCGAGACAACAGCATGAAACTGCAAGGTATGAATTTGAAAAGAAAACTAGAAGAAACAAAAAAAATACGGATATTCCACCACTTCCTAGATTTTTAACATCTTCCTCTGAAGAAATAAGTATTATGCCCAAGTATGCTAGCAACAACTCATGTGTTATGCAAACATTGCAAGGCTGGGAGAAAATGAGTTTGAGAGATTATCCTGATTCTTTACTTACACGCCCCCATTTGTGAGAACACTCAGCTATATCCTCCCTCTATATTAGAGCAAAATTAATTAAATAGGTTATCATTTAGGATAAAAGAGGAGAAATAACAGCTAATATAAAGCTGCACTTAATGAGGAGATGTTACTTGAGAATAAATGGATAGATACACGCAAAAAAGGGAGTAATTTAACAGGTTTAAAACTCTGCACCTTTCTTATATTGACAGTCATTTCACTAAACTGATGTGCTTGTTTGTGGGGAATCCAGCTCCCCTGAAGCCTAGGTAAGAGTTTAAATTACTCCATCTATTTAGTTATTGAATAGCACACTGCTAAGGGAAACTATGCCAGGTAATAGCTAGATAAATGTTGATAGCATGTTGCAACCAACCGGAGAGGAGCTCTTGCCATTATTCACACATGCAAGTTACTTCACACTGGAAAGAGAAACTTTCCACGTGCATTATCAAACTGCTGTATAAACATTCTCTGGATCAGAACCCTATGTTATTCTCTCAGTAAAATGGGAGCTATTTCTTTACTAAGTGTGGACTTAAGAGACACCTTAATTCATCGCTCTAGACTGTAGGTACCACATAGAACATAAAACAATACAGAGCCAAATTAGTTTGATCTGCCTGCATCCACACATTCATGTCTTGTGTGCTATTCCAGTTAGTAAGTGAATGTGGTCTCAGTACTGGAAGCCAGCAGAAAAACAATTCAGATCAAATAAAAAACTATCGCTAGAGAGAGAATAACCTGTGCTCCATGTTGTTAGCTCCAGGAAACACTGCACCTAACCCACCAGAAAAGCAGGATGATTTACAGCTTCTAGAGTTTGGTGTGCAATTGCTGGCAGATACTCAATGCAGTGCATGCTAAAAGACCAAGGGTTTCAACATAACTATTTTTTCATTGTCTTTTTGCTACTGAGAGATGTGAATTTACTTATTTAACCCCTCTTCCATTTAAATCAACAAAAATAAACACAAAGTAGAGTCCGAATTGCGCATGATAAAAATAAATCTCTTAAATTCTACAGACCCCAATTCCTCCCAGTACCTCTTTATTTTTAAGGTATGCCCGATAATGATTTACTGTGAAATGTATAATGTATTTATATCACACACTAGTTGTAGCAAAAATAATCTATAAATGTTTAATAAATACTCTGTAATGCTTTTGGTGCGCATGCTATAAATAAGTAACAATAGATTTGCAATGAAGTTTTTATATGCATTTTGGTTATTGTTATGCTCTAAGTGTTCGAGGACCCACTACTAACAAAGTAAATGGTGTTATCAAGGTTATAGATATGTTCTGTAAGCCATTTATAATGAAGTGTGCTACACAAAGTAAATGCATTCGTAGAGGTTGTTGACAAAGTGTAAGTGTCTAACAAACCATTCACACTGAACTCCACGCAGATACAAATAATACACAGTCATTTGATAAGTCACTTACAGTGAGACATGGAGCTCTCCTCTGCTAGAAACATATTTTAAGATCTCTGTGTGCCTTTGTCCTAAGCATAACATATAAATACATAGTTGGATCTTGAGAAATATCTCACAAGGTACAGTATTAAGGCTGCATCTCAGCTACCAGAGAATCTGGAGGATCAAGAGAATGGGTAAGTGCAAGAGACACACTGGGGTCAAGAAAGCAGCTTGAGGTTTCTTCCCACACAGCACGATGCTGAATGTCCCTGCTGCAAGGCAGAGCTGTGGCAAACCCATAGCTTACTGCTAGGCCTTAGGAGTGCTGGCGTTATATATCTCATCCGTAGGAACAGCAGGTTATGAAGAAGCCACATAAGTAGTCACAGAAATATCCACACAGTAACCATTAAGTATTATTCTTCCATTAATGGAAAACTCCATTATTAAATCTCTTACGTTGAACTATATGCATCTATCCTGGTATTGACAAGAGCCTGGGCACGATGAACTTGTCTCCCGATCTACAAACTGACTACTCCTGGTACTGTCATGTTTAAAGACACCCAGGAAAGACTCAAGAAATACCAAAAATTGTCTGTATAGCACCTCCATAATATGCCCTCACACTCCAGACTCACAGTGGGAACGTGCCTGCCTGCTGCTTGCTCACACAGCCACGAGCAGTGCTGCTGCTTTCTCCTGAAGCCCTCGGCGCTCTCATAGCCCCTGCAAAGCCCATCTCCCAGCAGCCTTTCTGACATTCCCATCCTCAAACACACTGGACAGCAGCATTGCTTTCATGATAGGAAGCTGTGGTGGTTTCCTTCACTTTCTGAAAAGAGAACTACAAGTAGCTGGAAAGGTTTAAAACTTGTTTTAAATAACTTTAAAGGTGGAGGGGTTTAATTTCCTCTTACAGAGCCACTCACCCAGGGTATAACAATAGGGGATTTGGCTTGAAAAACTGCAGAAATATCATACCAGCAAGTTGAATACAGGAAAAAGTAATGCCTAGTTCTGCATTTCAGCTAATCTTTTAAAACACAGGGCTATCGCAGTCTGCTGGAACATGCACAGAGACAGAACAGAACTCAAAATAAATGAGGACTACCTTTCAGTCCCTCACAAAGATGATAAAGTGGATGCCATGGAAGGCAAGAGGAAGTCAACATGAGACAAATGAGACAAATTGTTTTCTCAAAATATGGGATTGTGATAACATTAAACTTCCAAGGAAATACATACAATATTAATCCAGTAACTTTCACTGTTATAGCTGTTCAGAGCTATGGTTCAACAGCTATAATGCAAATTTAATTGCTATACTATTTTGTATAGAGCTCCACAGTGTTGATTCCTTCGAAGGTGAATATCAGTTTTTTCCTCACTTCACATGTATAGCAGGACTGTCCAGCACACATGTGAAACACCAGATTTTCCTCTTTATTTAGAATCCTCTTTCATACTGCAAAATAAGTAAGACTTAAAACAAGAACTTTCAGTTTCTCTTTAGCTACTTGCAGAGATAAATTCTTATCCTGGCTTTAGCATATCCTCAGCTTTATAGCAACTCTAAAACATTAGAGGGAAATAATGATACATTAATGAACAATAAATTACAGAGGAAACACTACTGTAGTCCTTAGAACACCCATATTAATACTAAATGAGTTCATCATTATTAATAAAGTCTAATAAATATAAAAAAGAATTATCAATAATTAGGCTATGATTTTATATTGTTAAACACTAGAGATGAGATTTTATTTCAAATAAATTTAATAGATGTTGAAAAAAGCCATCCTCTCTCCTGTGTAGAGCTTCACATCAAGCAAAGCCATTGGTTCAGAGGGGTCCTGCCAGCAGCAAGCCCTGTCTGCATGCCCTGCACCTGCACCTGTTGTGCTGCCCAGCTGGGGATATTGGCTCTGAGAAGACCATACAATTAGTCTGAGTGCAAGCATAAGCTGTGGAAAAGAAAAGTAGCCATAACACATACATGTATAATAACTTTTCTTTTGTGATAGAAAAATCATTATATAAGCAGCATACTTAAAGGACAACCATCAAAACAAAGTACATCCCAGTGTTCCTGTGCAGCACCAGGGCAAGCAGCAGCTTTTTCTTCTGAGTTCATCCTCCTATTCTTTGAGATTTTAGACTTGCACAGTGCAGAAGAACGACAAGGCCTTCTTCCAACAAAGCTTATTCCAATGACACCAAATCAGATTTATTTTCCTTTTCTTCCCTCATTTCTTAAGCTGCCATGATGAAAGAACTCAGGTGCATTTTCTAAAATTCAGCTGCTAGTGTTGCTCCTTCACCAGAAAAGCCAGGTGAAAACTTAGGTACTCATGCAACTTACGGTAGAGAGGGCTCTGTTACTTGTCTGGCAGTTGAGGAATATTCATGGAAAGGAATCAAACACCTCAGTCTTTGAATATTAAAAATGGGCTCACAAGGCATAACCTCACTGGAATATTTCAGGAATTTGTGCTGCTTAAACTTAAAACACAAAAACAAATAAATAAATAGAATTCCTGTGATGGAGCTGGGAAAGAGACCTAGTTTTTAGCTTTCTCTCCTCTCATTATATAAGTAGAGTCCTTTGTACAAAGATGAATTTGTGCAACTCATCATTAATAAAGGCTCTGGAAACCTAACACTTCATAATTTCACACTGTCACAGATTTAAAACAACAAAAACTTGTACTCAGCAACTGACAAAATACAGCCTTCTGAGCCACTGCTGCTATGCAAATGCTGTCAATAAGGTTCTAAACAGCACATTCATTGCCAGGAACTCATACTGAAAATTGAAGATCTTACCAAGCTATTGCAAACTGAAGGTTATTTTTCATTTCGATAACACTGTTTAAAATATAGCTATCTTGCTGAACTATCATTTGTCTTCCAGGTTCTCTGAAGCAGCACCCAACTCGGAGCTCTGCCTGTCAGCACTACGGAGACAGGCTGCAGTGTGTGGCCATGTCCTTCTGTTCTTCCTGCCCCTGTCTCCACACTTGGGTTCTGCAGGGACACTCAACCCACACGGACATCATTCTGACCACACTCACCCTGCCAGCTCTGAGAAGATACCTGCACGCTTCTTGCGGGACATGGCTGGGTACCCCAAGCAGAAGGATGTCAGTGGACTGGAAGCAGCCTCAGCCAAGCTTCCCAGGGAGGTGGTGAAGTCATCACCACTTGTGGTGCTCAAGAAGCATGTAGATGTTTTACAGGCTATAGTAGTAATAGGTACACAGCTGAACTATATGATCTTAAAGGTTTTTCTCAACCTATGATTTTCTCTGGGCACATATCAAAGAGACAGACTCGAAGATGCTGCTGAGTTCTGTATTCTGCTCCTATATATCCTTCATGAAAAGAATAATCTCAGATGGGGATATAAACAGTAATCTATGATCAGATGGAAAACAGATGGGTACAGTGTCACAGAATATATATATATTTAGGAAGAAGAACATGGATACATAAACCTCATAATGAAAGTTTGTATTTTCACATGACTATCATGACCTTGAAGTTATGCTCCAAAGTACAAACTATGAAGAAGTCTATAATTAGAGGAAACCAAGAGCCTCACTCTAAACGGGAAGAGCCTGTCAGATGCAGGTTTCTGTTTCACTAACCCTAGGAATTGCAGTGGAATATACTACAACAGATAGGAGACATGGATACTGCTGTTTTCTTGTGTTACTGCTCATGCTTTCACTGTGAAACAGCTTCCCACTTCCTCTTGTTTGAAATCATGCAGTCAGACGCTGTTCTGCTCCGAAGCATTCAGTGCAACTAAAAAGGAGCTCCTAATTTCTGAGACTATATATTCAATTAAAGGAATACGAGACAATATTTTCAAAAAGCGAGTTGCTTAGGAAAAGAGACGTTACTATGAGAGGACGAATTTAAAAATGCATTTAAAAGACATTTTCTTGGGAAAGTATTTGATTCAAATTATTCAAAGACAAAAACCCATAAAGGTCTCTTTATGTCTTCCTTCCTAATCTTCAGTCAAGGTTTCAGGCCCATAAACTGGCATCAATGGAAGCTGCATCTCAGGAATGAATGGAATATATGGCCTCTAATGGAAAAAAATTTTACACTTATAAGAGAAAGGGAGGGAGGGAGCAGTCCTATACTCTGCAGTCATTCAGCATAAAATTACTTACTTATTATTCATAACTATCCTCAAATGCTTTATTGAAGCATAATGTAAAAAAGTACCCGTCCATACTTAAAAACCAAAATTTCATCTATCCATCCTACATTTGGCTCTACATTTGTTAAATGAATCCATTAATTCTTCTTTTCCTGACATTGCTAGGTCAGTGCACCAGCTTCCCTTGCCTGCAACATGGACAATGGCACACACGTGCACGAAAAGAGTCACAGAAAATGTCAAAGCAGAGCCAAACACAGGGACGGGGAGCAATAGCAAAAGGCGCAGTGGGAGTCATTCTGGGTCTGCATTTTCTTTCCTCTTAAGGCTTCCTGGTAGAACTGGGTTTCCCTGAACCCAAAAGCTTTACATTCAGCTTCGATAAACTTTTTTTTTTACACCGAAGACATTTGTCTTATTTCTCTCTCCTGTGCTCAGAATACAGACATTCCTCTTTCCGAGGAGGGAAATAGAGACCACAGGCAGTCTGTCTCAGTCCTCACACATGTATAAACCCAGCATACCAGAAGACCTTTGCACTCCCTAAACTGCTCCTGGGGAACAGCCTGCTTGTTTCTTCTGCACAGAACAGAGCTTTTGCGAAGGAAGCAACTCTTCACCTGATTTTGGAGAGTTAATAGCAAACTAAAGGAGATATCTGCCAGGGCCTGAATGCTGCCTAGCATGCTTCAGATCAATTCCATCAAAATATTAAGCAGAAAGCTTTCAAGCACTTATTTGCAATCTGAAAATATTTAGTATCTTTTTCCAGAATAAGAAACACATCAGTCAACAAAAAAACAGTAGCTCTAATTAGCAAACTATCTCATTTACTAACGACTGCAGGCTTTCTAGAACTCCACTTTACTGAAACTGAGGTACACACAAGTCCTCTCAGACACAAAAGCCAAATGAGGCAATTCCTACCCCCTCCTCCAGCTTCAGTCTTCAGTTCTAAGGTTCCACTGAGCAGTTCCTCACATCCATTCAATTTCCAATGCTCTCTTAGCATCACACAGCCCCCGTAGGGCCTGCTACAGGCCACAAAAGTTGCACATGCTCCCAGCCTACCCTCTGATTCCTCCACATCCCTACCCGCAACAGTACAGCTCACGCTACCTTACCTTGCATGGAGACTACAGGCATAAAGCAATGGCAAGTGCCTTAATACCCCACCTTTATTAGCAGCTGCTACAGATCAGGCTGCTTGGCAAGGATGTTTACCTTTTCCTATTGTTTAACACTATCAGGGGGCACACAGCTGAGTAGAGTCACCCTGTTAATGAATGGAGTTTTCATTCTGTTAGCATAGTCTCCCTGTTGGCTGGAAGTTTATTCTTTCAGCAGTTATTCTGGTGGAATGTAATCATTTAACTGTGATTTATGGCAGGGCTATAGGCAGCTAGCTTAGTGCAAGGTGAACGCACAGTAGTGCTTTAATAGTCCTTTTCCATTAGCAGGTGTGTTTTTCAGTGGGCTTCACTGCGATTGGGGAAGTTGATAAATATAACATATAAAACACTATAGGTAAATGTCTTTGGGCCAAGAGTAAGCTTGCTGCTTGCCTCTCAGCAAGTAAGATAACCGCATACCTCTAGAAAATAACCTTCCAGGTGATAGCTGTGACTAAAAATTCAATAGGGGGGAGGAAAGAGTGTTTACAGGGTGAGCTTAAAAAGACTAGCTCTATTCAGGAGCAGATTTAGGTGAACTAAAATCAAACCCAAACTCTCGTCTTGCGTTGCTGTTCTTGCTTATAACCCACCTTGCAAAATATCAACACTGATGCTAAATGGCATTAATGATTATGTTAAGTTATATTAAATTGTATATCAGTCAAATTAATAAAGCCTACAACACTTAAGGCACTTAGGTTCTTAAAAATCACTGGCATCTGCTCCTATTAAAAATGACAGATGATTTGCAAATCCAAACTTTTGGTGAAAAATGTTAGCTAACAAGGTGAAATTAAAATTTACATCTTTGTTCTAACATAATGAAGATAATTAAAAAGAGTGATAAAACCTTTTGATTAACCCTCATCCCATTTTGCACAGCACTTTATTATGCAAATTAAATATTGAACATTGTAAACTCAGAACCGGCAAAAGGTTCCAATATAAATATACTCTAAAAAATTAAGAAAATATAAAAACATGTCATCGAATCTCTGACTGTGCCCTTTGTTACTGCAGAGTTATAGAGCAGAACCGGGGGCATGTGCTGCAGTGAGATAACTCATGTCTGGAGCTGCAGAAGGATTAGAGTTTGCTCGTGCTTCTTTCTTGTACCAGGCATCACATTATTCCCCCAATGATTTTGGTGTAGAGTTTAATTAGTTTCCCTACAATAATCAAGCAGAGCTCTGTCACCAGAAATGTTCAAACCCTGCAAAACATGCATCAAAGCCGCTGCACTTTGACTTGCAGCGTTTTGTTTTGGTGCCTTCGGATCTGTCTTGTTATTTTTCCAGTGGTGAAGGTGTCACAGAAACTTTCATTCAAAGTCCTGCCTGGCAGAGCAATGTCTGCAGCAGTGCACAGCTCTCAGCACTTAAAATCTCTGCTTGGAGTCCTTTGGGATCCCCAGAAGCCTTTCCCTTGTCCTCTGTGGCAGTTCTGCGAGGCCTGGGCTGCGGAAGGAACACGGCAGCAGCACTCGGCTTTAGGGCTGCTTCTCTTTCCACATGGGTCTGTGTTTTGGGGAGACCCTTCCCACTTTCTGTACTTCGGACACCGGCCGAGGACAGCTAACAAGTACATAAAAAGAAAGTTCTTTAAATTCACAATATCCACGTCACAGAGCAAAGTATCACTGAGCAGGCACACAGGCGAGGTGGTACAAGGGCTGTAGTCTATCTCTCAAACCCCAGCTGCTTACAAATACTGTATATAATGCTCTCTACCAAGTCTACAGCAAGTCATTGACCAAACTACTTGTCTGCTTCTCCCCCCGCACCCAAATTAGAGTAGCTAACTTAATGAAAAATGATTTTTTTTCTTTTTGTTGCTTAGGAGGGTCTGAACATAAAGCTCTTATCACCAAGCCACAGCTGTAGGAGGAATCCTTTAATCACAGCCTTCCTCCTTGAAGAAGAATATAGATTTATGACCGGACTTTGGTTACTGAGCGAGAAAGAAATATTGCCAGCAGCCACCATACTACTTCCCATAGGCTGTAAACAGCTTTAATCTGCTTTAGCTGTCATTTTGAAGTCGAGAGATATTAGAGTACAATGTAATTATGTAGTTGTGGGCAGAAGCACAGTTTATTTTCTTCAAACTAAAGTGGCAGAGGTAAACTCAGAGAACGTGCCTAAACAAACACATCCTCCCTTGGTCTTATGGCGGTCTCAGCTGGACCAGCCCCATCCCTGTTGTGCTGCTATGACAGCCCTGCTTTTCCACTGACGCACTGTCACAGGGACTCAGGCTTTGCACCACAGCTAAAGTAGCTCACCTTCCTCTATTCCCCCACCTCTCAGCTTCATACTCATACACAGAAAGACAGTGTTTGCTTTGAAAGTACAGAAAGCTACTGGAAATGCTGTAGGTTTTTGTTAAGGATACAACAGAGAAACATTCATCCCTCAGCTTCCCAGCCTCACCTAGTACAGGTGTTAATGTTTTACTTGCTTAAATACAATAATTACATAGTGATTATATAGACAGTTTTAAAATAACCTGATGAATTATCATTTTGCTTTGCTTTCATATCTAACAAGGCTTGTCAAGAAAGAAAACTTCTACTCGATATAATATTCATAGAAAAGGAACATTTAGCCTCCCCCATACCTCTAACGTGATGGAAGTATTTCCTTTTTGCATTTTTGGTGAGTAAAGACCCACAGATTCCTGTTCGGAACATGCAAGCTTCAAGTCCAGCCCATATTTGATCAATTTCCTGTATTCCAGGTGAGAGTTGAAAGCACTAGATTATAGAGTTACTTTTCATCTGATTTAATGTTATTTTTTCATACAAAATTTCTTCAACAGAAAACAAGAGAAAGTCCAAGTCCATACAGTGATATCACAATTGTCAGACAATGCTGTACCAGCTGCTCAAACCTTTGCAGCCTTTAGGTCTGTCCCATACTTGATAAATCTTCAGCGTTTCTGCTAGTATGCTCAAAAGATGCCTACGCTGGCCCCACTTCTTCACTTACACTTATGTAAGTGCATACAACTGTATGCACTTACACAGTTGTAAGTGCATAAGTCCATATTAATTTAGGATAGCATCTTAGCCCTTGCTTAGTTTTACTGGAATCTATGAAGTTATAAAGCTTAATAACCTTACTGATATCTTTCCTGACTTTCTATCTCAATGCTGATGTCTTTCCTGACTGATACCTCGAAACTACATGGACTGCTATCATTACTGTGATATTTGCCTCAAGGCAAAAAGTTTTCAAGGAAAAAATTACTAAATCAACCTTTCCTCCTCATATGATGCAACGCTGCTGTCTTTGCATGAGTTAAGACAACAAGGTGCAGATAAATGGCAGACTTCCTGGATTTATATTGTTCTATACTGCATATTGCCTTTTAAAATTCATAGATTGAGGGATCTATTTGCCATCAGCTACTTGCTATTGCCTTTTCAAAGAGCTACTGTAACTATTATGCAAGACACTGCAGTCTCTCTGGATTTTCATACCAATAATCTCCTCCTGATTGTCTGAGTTTGTCCATCTCCCAGATTCTATCAGAAAGTGATTAAAAAGTCTGAGCGTCTGTGCTCTGAATGCCAGAAGTTCAGCTGGTTTTAGAAGGCCCAAAGACAAGTTGTCATGAATTAAACCCACCGTGACTTAGAGAAAATGCATCTGCTCATTCGTTAGCAAAAAAGAAAAAAGATGCAAAACAGTTTATTGGAAGAATTAAAAGGAGAGTGCTACAGTACTGGGAACAGTAATTATCAATTCTGTCTGAAAAGGGAATAAACTGTCCTACAGGGCTTTTTCAGTATCATTTTGCCTCTGTGTTCCAGCCAGGCATTGATCTCCATGGAATCCAAAGAGTTATCCAAGCAAATTATTCTCGCTAAGAGCAAGACTTCTCCTAGGAAGCACTTATGATCTTGGTGCTGGGGGCTTATCAGTAACATCTATTGGGCTGAACTTCTAATTTCAAAAGCTGAGGAATGTATATTTGTGCTAAAAATAAAAAGTAAAATTTAGTTGCTTATACTCTACAGGATTTCCAAGTACAGTCCTATAGCTCCCTCAGTTCTTTATTTAAATGAAGACACAAAAGGGATAGGCAATCTCAGCCTCAATTCTGAGCTTCGAAAATGAAGTTGAAGAGCAAAGAAGACTGAGGAAAATTCTAGCGAGGTCTCAAAATGAAACCACAAAGCTTCAAAGATTTAGCAGGTCTTTTGAGTAAAGACAAACATTTTCAATTAATAATTTTTATCATAAATTTTGATAATTAAATGAGAACGCAAGTGGGTTTGTATAAATGTTCAGTCAGTGACTGCAAGTGTCTCCATGCTCTTCTCTATCAGCTTTCAGCAGTCATTCCAGGCATTAAAATGAATAGTTTAGTAAAATCCTCTACAAAACAGCACGATGGTCATAAATAAACTACAAAGCATAAAAGCAATTTTACCATTTCTATAGAAATAGACTGGGATGTTCATTCAAAGCTGGCATCTTCTAGTGGGAGATATCAAGATAAAGATATCCATCAAGAATATCTTCATAGGATTAATGTCGTAGGTGGGGTCACTCTGACACTTTTTTTTGTAGTGAGCTCTATGATTAATAAAACTGCTTGGAGAGTGTTTCTTTAATGACAGACAGATATATATTGTATGACCCGAGTTCTTCGTAAATGCCATCTTATTGTCAAAATGCTGAGAGAGAAATTTGATATGATTAATGTTCTTTCTTCCTCCCTTTTCCTCATACTGATCAAACAGAAGAAGGCTAATCCAGTTGCCTACAGTGAAGCGATTAACAATAAAAGGAATAAAAGAGATAGGTGATTTCTGCAAAATTCAGTCTTTGTACCTCAAGGAAAACCTTTCACTTTACTCATTTTGCACTACAAATAATTAAGAGAGATGAATCAGAGGGCTGGAAGTGACCTCCAGAGATCAGTTAAATCTGTTTCCCTGCTTGCAGGCAGAAAACCATATATGGGCTTTGCCTTTGAGTCTGTCTGAGGTTGGGACCTACAACCTCTCTAGCCACCCTGCTCCAACACGGCATGATCAAAGGAAAGCTTTTTTTTAAACACCTCACTTAAATTTTACTTTCTTTAATTAGAATTTCTTCTTACCCCATCTGCCATAAAACCTGGAGAACACGTGCCATTTCACATTGTTTCAAGATTATCCAAGATGATATTTTTGTCAAAAGGTGTGATTGAAGCAACTGAAGCTGCACATCCATGCTGCGATGGCTCCAGTGCTACAGCTTTTGTAGTCTGAGCTGCTGGTCCATCTGGAAATGAGCTGTGGATGAAACCTGAGCACGATGGAAGCAGAACAATGGCTGCAGGGCAGAAGGAGGCTGGGGATGATGCTAGGCACAAACTGCTCCAGATACAGCTGCCAAGATGAACAGACCCCAAACAGCAGACCAAGTCCCCTTCTCACTGAATTTCACCTAGCCCACAGCTTTGTACCCTGTGTTTGAGCACTTGGCTATTCCCATGTAACATAATACTTTGTTTTTATCTCTGTTAAATATCATTCTGCAT
The DNA here is from genome assembly GCF_019232065.1 of Centrocercus urophasianus. Classification (NCBI taxonomy): domain Eukaryota; kingdom Metazoa; phylum Chordata; class Aves; order Galliformes; family Phasianidae; genus Centrocercus; species Centrocercus urophasianus. The sequence goes on along the minus strand of NW_024884855.1, from coordinate 2,926,816 downwards.
TAACAAAACTATGTATCTACTGCCATTCTAGCATGCTGATTTCTCCTAGCTTGGCAACGTCTGCAAATTGAATAAGCCCATTCTCTATCATATACCACTAATCCTGTTTAAAAAAAAGTAATTAAACAGCATCAGTATTAGACAGACAAGATGGTGGGTTGGGTAATGGTGGGTCTGTAATTGAGGGACACCTGATATAAATGTTAATAAAAAATGAACAGAATGTTTCTGATACAAGATGTTAACGAAGCCAAGAGCTACAGCAGGCCTAAGAATGTTGTCTTCAAGTTAACAGTGAGAAGGCCTTCCATGGTTTCTACGAAGAAGGTGGAAATACCAGAGAAAGCTTTGGAAGGCATTACACAAACTTTGTTCTAACAAAAAGGACTGCCTGAAATTTAACTGTGGCTGTCAAAAATTCTCTTAGGAGAAAGCTGAAAATAAAAGGGTTCTCAGATAGGATATGTTTGCCTCTTCTCATTGTAAGAAGCTTCCTAATACAGAATCAAGGCGGTCAAAGAGGGAAGGAGGGAGAGGCCCCACTGAAGCCAGATTAGTCAGATTAGCCAGAACCTTCAAGTGCATTATCTGAACAGCTGTGTTAGATATGTAGTTTGTCAACTTTCTATCCAAATGTATTAACTGTTAGGATCAGTAGTTATAATATTCATCTCTTCCCCAAACCACCAATAGCTGCTCTTTTTTTTTTTTTCACCTGCTTCATAAACAAGAATTACTGTTCCTTATATAAGCCTTGAGGAACGGGACACTAGATTAGATAGAATAGTGCTAATCTGTTCAGGTGATTCTTGTATTCCTCATGGATACCAACTCTTGGAAAGTTGTACTCATGAAGCTAAAATTCATTCCCTGTAGAGAGAGCCAATATAAGCTTTTGTGCCAAGTGTAAGCCCTACAGCTGTTGTGCTCCACAGATACACATCTAACCCATGTTTTTGTTAGCAGGAGCTTCAGGATTTTGTTCATTTCTTGAATAGAATCTAGAACAAGTTAAAAGAATAAAAATACTCTGCTTATTCCACCCATAAAGATGGTTTTACAAGTTTTAAAAGCAAATTTTATGCACATTACTTGTTGTTCAGAGGGTTCACTGCTACCTCTCACCAGTTCCTCACGTTTCTTCCTCTACCTCACGCTGCACATCAAACACCTCTGTTTCTTGAATATGGTAAAACTGTAAAGCACAGCAGTTTAATTTAAGAACAAGTGAAAAATATATGGTTAGAGCATGATGTGCTAATATAACACTCAGCCACTAAAGTTACTTGCATCCAAACTTCATTGCTAGTTAATAGCATCTAAAATGATATTGATAACAAATGACACAGAATGTCTTCCCAGAAGACTAATTCTGATTCATAAAATTGTTTGAAAGAGTAACTTGACTAATGATATATGACGAGAATAATACATCTCATTTGTTGATAATTTTCTGCATGTTCTATACGAGATTTTTTCTTCAAAGTTGTGCAGAAACTTGGAAAGTAAGCTTCCTCCTATAAAATCAGTAAATAGTTGTAAACGATATCTAAAATCCACTCCTTTTCTTCCCCCCTTGTAGTTTTAAGAACACAAAAGCAAAAACCAAAGCAGACCCATCCATAATCCATAAGCTTTTCATGTTTACAACAGTTTTCAATAGAATCCAGGCTAAATGCATCCAAAGCTTGCCTCGTTGCAGCGATCACAGTGCCGCAAGGAGTCCTTTTAACCCTTATCTGCAAAAGTAAGCAGCAATCAAAAGAAACTCTGGCTCACCGGCACGCAACGAGAAAAGGAAGCAGTCAACAAGAACTCAGTTAGTTGCTAATTAGCGAAGTTTTCCCATAGCTCTGAGAGCTTTCAGAAGTAAGCATTCAGCTCATTTACATGTGTTAGAAGGTGAACACTTACTGATGACTCTTGAGAGCAGTAGGGAGGTACTGAAACTCAAGCACTGAACTGCACTTTTTATTACTTGTGAAACTTTCCAGTCTCAGAAGTCCATGGAGGCACAGTTCCTCCAAAGGGTTTTGGTTTTGTTTTGTTTTTGCCTCTCTTGCTCCATTCAAACGCTTTTGAAGAAGCGGGGTAGAAGTTAAAGCTCCTTTCCAGATCTGTCGTTAAGATGACACCACGGAAGGTAAATGAACTCCGGCTGCCCTCTCCAACGGCACCGGTGCTCACTGGGTACCTTATACAGACCACGTACAGCCACTTTGCCCGAATTTTGCAGGCACTGGGGTCATCAATAAAAGAAGCAATAGTCACAGATAGTCACAGATTCCCTTGGTTCACAACAGGAGGGAATGCTGCAGCTGAAAGAAAGTGCTGTCATTTCAAATGTCACCCAGTATGTCACTAAATGTCACCTTCCTAGATTTTTTCTGTAATGACAGTTTAAAGCTGTATGTGATGTTTGCTGAACCCCCTGCTAGATCATCTATTATGTTCCACTTCAAGATCAGAGGCCAGACCTTGCTGACACCTGGCAAGTGATTGCGCTGTAGTTACAAGACACGATGAAAAGAAACCCCCACACCTCCCTGCACACATGCACACACATGCTCAGCAAATCATTACTTTTCTAAAACAATTTCTGAACGTCTCCTAATCCACCCTTGCCCTTCAAGATCGCATCAGCGCCTTCACCTTTCTGCAACAGATTTGCCTGCTGTCTGTGGTATTGAGGAGTTGCCCATTTGAGAAAGTGGGAATTTCTCTAAAAAAACAGATTACTCACTACCTTTTCACAAATAAAAATTCCAAGGAGACATACAGGTGTTAGGGGAGTCCAAATTCTGCCTTTTCATTCTAAAGAGATGCTCTTACAGAAGTGCACATGGAAGTGAGCCCTGCGTATGAGCTCGCTCCACTTTGCCACCATTTTTCCTCAGTTTGCACTCACAGAAAGTTCTGTAATGTGTTTTTGAAATGCATGTATTGCTCTTCAGTTTACATTGGCTCATTTCAAATATTAGACAGTAGAGTAACATCTGTAACATAAGACAAAAGGCAACTTTTGCATATTTTCACAGGGTTCTGGCAGTCGCTGAACACATTTCCCAAGCACAAAATAAATTAAAGCCAGCGAATCTTGCCCCAACATCATTCCCTCTTCTATGATTTTACATCTTGTGCTCCAAGTTGTCTTGTTTCTAGTAATTTCGGCCTCCAACAGTGACCTTCTCTCTTATCCTCCTATGCAGTCCTCAAACCATTGAAGGGGTATTTTTAATTACATTCATTTACTTTCCAATTAGCATTGCTTTTAACATACCTGCAAAAGAAGCGAGCAGGTTTACTGATGACACTATCTGGGATTATTTCCTGACTAACCCATTGTTTATCAGAGCCTGGTATTTTTCTCCCCTCAATGTTCCTCCTCTCTTAATTCTTAGCATTCTTAACACTAGACTCTACTTCAAAGCCGCCTCTGCTACATTTATTGTCCTGCCAAGTCTGAGGCTCCTCTCTCCCGACTCTGCGTTTGACACTAAACTCAATGATCAGTTGATCAGTCTAGCCTATCTGTCTGGCTGTTGACATTGAGCCCCTTCAAGCTTCTGTTTTTCTGTTCTATTTTCGTATCATTCAGCAACTTGCGTTTTCCTCTGAGGTCACCCTTAAAGGTCCATGTGTCATGTTTTTCATTTCTGCCTTGTCAGGAAAATCTTGCCACTGCATCTATCAAAGCAATCATCAGGCCTTGATGTAAGAGTATGGTTCCTCTCACATTTTTCATTACCAGATAATTTATTAATATCCTCCTGAGCAAGACTAGATTTATCTTGATAAAACTGCTATCAGTGGCAACACAGCATACAGCACTCAGTGCTCAGCCGGTTCGGCAGCCGCTCAGAGGTGTCCTCTAACCTCTCCCACCCTTAATTCCTCAGCAAGGCTTGGATCCTGCAGCCCTTGCACCGTGCCCCTCAGCGGGCTGACTGGGGCAGCCCTGTAGCACCAGCCCCACAGCCTCACTGGCTTTGCCCTCTTGATGCACTCTGTTAACAGAGAGTATGGAATGCAGACACATTAAATGAAGTCATGTCACAATACATGCAGAAGTCAAGTGTTTACAGCTGGGAGTGCCTCCCGATATCAAGAACCTACAGACAGTCATTCTACATTTCAGGTTGAACAGCCCCTGACCCAGTGCTGGATATTTTCTACCCAGAGGGATATCTCTTTCCATCTAGTAACTGAACCCTGCCTATGCACCCAACCCCATCTCAATCCAAGCTTCCTGTAGCAGCTATTTCTCTTTTACATTATCTTTGCTGGGAAGAAAAAAAAACCAACAACATTGTAAGGCCACTCAGCTCCCCACTCTATTATGTACTGAAATTAAAGCACAGGAGGCCTTCCACAAAGGCGGCTGGCTAATGACTCTCCTGGTGGACATTAGGCGCGAGATGCATTTGTGACATGAGTGGCAGCTGTGCAGACACCAGTTTATGTGATTCAGCACAGCTATTTCATTAATTGTGTTTCATGGTTCATTTCCTCAGATTACACTCAAAATAAATAAATAAATAGGACCACAAAGCTGCTGTGCTCTCTGAACCATCCACCCAACAAAAAGGAGGAAAAAAAACGGCCTTGCTTTAATTGGCTTCCCACATATTTTTCTGTCTGAGGTGCTTTTTAAACTGCAAAGTCAAAAATAAAATAAATTGCAGTTATATTCTGCTGTCTAATTATCTCTTCAGTTTTCCACAGAGACTTGGTGCCTTCCAGAGAGCCCCGCTATGTGGAAGCACGCTTTAAAGAAAATGAAAATTGTGTAGAGGCTTACCTACAAACATCACACATCTCCATCTGCTGATTTACTTGCTTGTGTTTGTTGCTTAAATTTAACACAGGGAAAGTACCTGGGCAGACTCAGGAAGTCAACAGTGTACTTGTCTGTATAAAACCGACCCCTCGTGTATCTTTGTAACAATATGCATGCAAAAAAAGTATTTACAAGAAGCAACGAAGGACGCAAACGCAGGAAGACAAAAACTGCTTTGATCCTGTCAAGAAGGCAGGTGAGAATTCTAAAAAGACGTCCAACTGATGGCTGAAGAGGCAGTGACAAGAGATTTCTTCAGCGCCATGTAAACCTTAGAGAGCAGCCAACATGGTCGGGAATTTTTAAGATTACATGTTACTGTTTTATCAAAAAAATTGCTTGATAAAACAGTGGTTAAATATCAGAAACTGTAATTTTCAGAATATCTTTGGTAAGGAGCTTTTACTAACACTGAAATTAGTGTGGAGCCCCAGCCCAGTTCCACTGCTATGCCACTGAAAACTTTGTCACTCAAAGCCAAAAATCAGTCTGAATCAGATACAGCAACCTCCTAAAGATCGAAATCTCTATAGATTTTTCAAAAGCCTTTCCTTAGGAAGTTTTTCAGGCCTACTGGGGAACAGATGCACCCAGGAATAGCCTTCAGTCTTGCTGTACAGCAATCATGAGGAAATGGAGGTGCAAATCTTCATTTGAAGTTAGAGCACGTTCCAGCTGAGAGCCTTACAAAGCACAGCACATCTCTTCGTGAGAAAACAAACAACATCCCCTCAAAAAGCAACTACTTCTGACAGGGAAAATATTGCATCTTTTTGTTTGTTTTTACAAAAGATGCAAATATTGAAAGCTCAATATTAAAAAAAAACAAACAAACAAACTGGAACTGAACATATTTAGAAAATATGGGGCAGGGAGTCCAGGCAATTGCTGAGTTATAATCATCTATCTACTATAAATATCTGCAGTGTGAAAAGAGCTCTTTCTGCCTTTGTGTTTACTGCTGCTGCTAAGCACAAGGCTTTTTTGTGGTTTCATTTTAGTAATCAGGATCTCTCGTACTTCCCGGACAGATGGCCATTCACACTTCAGTGCTCATTTAAACACATACGTCAATGATGACAGAACATTTCTGCTGAGAACAGGCCAATGTAATCTTCCAAATTCAAGGCTATCTGTCATTTTTGTTGGTTATATAAAACCAGAGTCAAAAGTAGGACTGCTCTTATTTGGAAAGCCAGAAAATGGAAAATTCCACCTGGCTTGCTGTCTCCACAAAACTCAGGCAAGGCTATTGAAAATGATTTGAGAAGCTCTGAATGTCTAGCCTCCTCTGATCCATTGGCAGCTCTCTTAGGGCCTGCTAAGAAATGGGAGAAGCTAATATCAGATTAGAGAATGAACGTTGGGCCTTGCAGGCTGCTCAGAACTCCCACAACAGCATTAATTCTATATATCCTCTTCAAATCCATCCCATGTTTATAATGTAATTGTCCTTCATTTGTCTCTTAAGGTATTAGATAAGTACATGCCAGCACCTTGCAGCTGCACTCTGCAATTTACAAAAGCCAAATTGAAAACGGAGGGCAAAGTATCTTCTTGACTCTGACGCTGATCCCCTGTGTTTTCTCTGAGTGGACGCAGTACTTATGTGGATAAATAGACAAAATTATTTTCCACTGCTGTCAAGCCAGCATTGTAGACAAGAAGGAAAGCATTTAAATTTAATAACATTCTCTTCAGCTTCAGGCTGGACTATGTGTAAGAAATGGAAATCTGAAATATGAAAAAATCTATTCATGACATTTTTGGTTCCTGCCAGTTGCAGGAAGAACATGTATTCTGCCAAGAATGTCTGCTTAGCTGGGGTTATCAGCAAATGATTTTTATTTTTTTATTTTTTTTAGTTCAAATAAACTTTGCAGGCAATCTTTAGGGAACTTTGCCAAGCTTGAACCAACCTGTGAGGACTTTAAAGTTCAATTAATTAGTAATTAGCAGGACAGAATTAACACAGGGGAGCATTTAAAAGAATGTATATGTAATCAACTAATAATTATCAACACAGCAACAGAAGTGTGACACGGTATGAGTTTCAAGCATATTCACCTAAGTGTGTAAAGATAATGGGAGTAGGAGTGGCTAAATAGTTCAGCTTACCATCCATGTGAATCTCCAGTATGTCTATGTATTCTGCAATTTTGCACCTAGGCTACTAACCATAAAGCTAAAGAAGCTCAACTGGGAGCAGAAAAATATTTCTTAACTTACAATGCTGCTTAACAGCTGAGATTCAAAACTGTATTTTGCAGGAGAATTGCCAGCAATGGAGACCTTTGCTGTACTGTACTTTTGTCATTTGTGCCTGCAAAGGGAGATTTCTCATCAATAAACGGAGTGCAGCAATAGATCAGCAGTCCAGTCAGACTTGCTAAACAAATGAATCTTAGAAGTGAAAAACAAAGGTCATGAAAATCAGTTTGACCCTGGATGATCCCATCGTTCTGAAAGTAAAAGCTATAAAAAGTGCAGCGTTTAGGGAACATTTTACAAGTCAGTAAACTGAGATTATTCTGCAATGACTCCTAGGTCAGGGCAACCAGTGGCAGCCTGCTGGGAAGGTCTCACTGGTGGTACTGGAAACCTTACTCACGCATTGCTGGAATGCATGTGCCATCCTTAGGAGTATACCACAAACGATCAAGGAGTTATCAGGTGCTTGGTATTTTTCAGCTAGTCCTGAGACAAAAAATTCAGATAACAGTGATTAGACTAAATGAAAAGCTTTGAGATAGTAGAGGAAGTGCAACTAAAACACACCGGTGTCATGTGGTTAGCACTGGAAAAGGCCCCTTAAACACACTTGCCTTGTCAAACACACCGTGAAATAAAAGAAGCTGACCCAGAAGGATTCTTCAAGGCACAACAGAGGAGCAGCTTTACAGATCAACAGTGTTAACAAAGCAGAGGAGCTGACCCAGGACAGGATCAGCTGGAGGAGCAGTTCTGCCCTAAGTACTTAACAGAGCTGGAACAAGACAGAAGATGAGAATAAAATACCTTTTGGCTTTTAACAGAACTCACTGGTAAACTTTCTGGTAGACACGAAAAATTTGAAGGAAGAATATAATTAATATAATCTTCTTCTGGAAAGTAGTTGGTAATTCATTTTATTTGCAGAAGAAAAAAAAAAGGTTTTCTTGTGAAGGAGGCTGAAAGGATATCAATTAAAAGGACTTCTGTGCCTCACCTTTTTGCTTTCTTTGATTTAAGCTTTTTCTTGAACACGGTGGAAAGATATGAAGTTGACTGAATGCAGGAAGAGGGCATGGCAGTCAAGATGCATGTTCTCCTTACAATTTGTATTTCTGTACTTTGTGATCAGCAGCCCAGGCATTTAATGAGAGCTTTCACATCTGGTTGATATTCCTCTACAGGAGTGTGAGCAAGGCAGAAATTACTTCTGGATGAACAAGTGATTTGCAGTGACTCCCAGTGTCAGATGCTGCATTATGCCCATACAAGCTCTGGCAAACTTGGTTAATGGACTCTGTAGACATGAGTACAATATATACCAAATACTATAGATCTCTTTTGAATAGATCAAACTGTGTTAAACACTCAGTATTAGCAAATAACTAGATAAAGGTTTACAAAATGCATAATTGTAATTTCTGGGGTTTTAATTTTTTGTTTGCTTTTTTAGGTAGACACTATTTTACTCTCCTGTATGGTTTAAGCTTTATGAGAACTCTGAATGTCAATTTTGGAAGCTGCTGAGTTGCCAACTACAAACATATTTTGAAATCTTGGTGAAATAAAGAACCAAAATTACCTAAAGAGACATTGCTGCAGAACTTAGATATGCAAATGAGTTTCTTCCAATACTCCTATATTAACAGATTATTAAAGTTATAAGGGTATTCCAAAACCTGTTGGTTTCAACTGAATTTTCCAACGGTAAGTTTTGGCCAAAGAGAGATGTCTATTCCTTCAGTAACTTCAGCCTAAACATAACAAGTCACGATGTTTATCCATACACAATCACTCAGTTCACTCCATGTCATCTTGTACATTCCCCATCAGTTACAGAACCTTTTTTAATCTCAGGCTTGTCATACACTTATTGACTGCATAGATACTACTAATGACTCCTAGTTCGGCATATATTCAGACTTCATTCTCTATAACATCAGATCCTCAACAGGACACATAAGTGTTTATAGTTTTTAATATAGTTTTTTTTTTCAGGGAGGCCAATCAAAAGAAAGTGGCAGGTTAATGTTCTTCGGTATTCAGAAATACCGAAGTTTGTTACTCATCTGCCCATTGCAGTCACTGCATCACTTCAGCTGCACAGCCAAATTAGGTAGGTTTTTTTTCAAGCCTGAATCACCACTATGCCATTTCAAGCCTTCGCTTCAGCAGGTCTGTTTTGGCCTGGAGTAGTCAGTGGCATTTAACAACTCAGGAGCTGGACGAATTTGCTCATCTATCTAATCATTATTAGTGGAACAGATCTTTTCAGTAATATTAATGACTGTATAAATAACAAAATAACTTCTTACAGTTCTGCAAGATGTAATTCTTATTTAATACCCGACCTTGTTTGAAAAGTGAAGGCATTATTGAAATGCCTTTTTTAATTATTAAATACTGTAGTCATAAAAAGACAGAGAATACTTGGATTATTGCCTCTAGTTTACATTTCATAAACAGAAATTTCACTATTTGTATGTCCGTTATCAAATATTTTGTTGAATATATGTTTATCATTTAAAGATGACAGTATCTGTACTGCCTGAACTTTAAAAATATCAGTGCATAGATATCACCAAAGCAGCCTATTTTTCTGCCTTCACTTATCTCACAATGGCTCATTCGGGATATCTAGCTGAAATCTAATTCAGGATAGAAAAGAAAGGACAGTTCCATTCATGAAAGTGCTACCGCGTAATGATTACCAATTTCATTTGTACCGTGTTAGTGCCCGGGAGACTTGTTCTTTATAAACATCACTAGCACCAAAAATTGCCACAAAGTCCTGCTGCCAAAGGACTGACAAACTAAAATCTTCACGCTGCATGTTCCTCTAAATTGCCTCATAGCTAAGTGTAGAAATTAAATGTTTCGAAGAACGTTTCTGAGCAAATGGACTCTTCCCTTCCATTTCCTTTCAACACACATCACACCCCAGAGTCCTGAATGGCAACTCAGTTACATGAACGTGAAGTTAACAGATGAACACTATAACAGCAGAAGATGTGAAATCACTGGCCGTGACTCACTCAGCAAAGACGTACCTATTTCTCTCTAGAGGAAGACGTTCAGATGATGTGTCAAAAGAATATCTGTAACCACTAGGCGGAACAAGAAAGATTTCAAAGGCCTAATGAATCTATTGGAAAGAAAATGTTTATGCAACAGAGTTGACTGTGCACAAGCTAATGTAGTTGTGAGAAATTCATAAGCTCTAGTTTTTCTTAGAATAAGTCACAGGCTGTTGACAAACTAACAACTAATACAAGCCTTCTTTGTAATGGGATCAAGAAAGGACTAATTTTAATAAGATAGAGATTGCTTGGAAAACATTACCAAATTGGCAGGTGTATTTGACTGAATGAACAGAAGAGGAAACTCCAAGTTTTTCTTCCTCCTTGTTTTCTGAAATCAAGTTCCATGTACACAACTGGAATGCTTGAGTAACACCTTTTTCTACTTTGCATTCTAAAAATAGTTTGGAACGATGTGAAACCCTCTTTTTTTTTAAATGAAGAAAAGTCTACTGAAATGCTAGAATCAATCCAATCTGCAGCTGTCTTAGCTCTTTAAAGCAGATCATTATTTTCATTATCAGACACACATGCCAAGTCATAAATTAATATCAAAGGCAGTGATGGGACCTGAACCTTGATCTAGTGGCTTCCCAGGTGAGTGCTCTGCTCTTGAGGTAATAGAGTAATTAGACAGCTTTTCCCTCCAAAGGATAATTGTTAATACATGTTGGCTGTTGGAGATGAAGCCCTCCTGAGAAGCAGATATGGGTTTCCTTTTTCATTAAAAAAGAAACTTAACTTTTTCAGCGTTAACCTTCAGCATATTAAAATGTTTAGAGCCTGAATCAGATAGAAGTGTTCCTCTGAGTAACAAACAATTAAACACAGCAGACAAGTGGGAAAATAGCACTGTGCTTCTGAGGCAAAACAAACAGTGGCCATTAAATAACAGCTGCCCCATTAACCAGTGTGTGGGGGCATTGCCCACTGGGCTGAAAACCAAGCACACAACAACTAGAGATATTGACAAAAGTAACAAATTCACATTCTGCACAAGCAGCTCATATGCAGTCTATAGCTAACCTATGATCATAATTTTCCAGAGAAAGTACATCCCTGAGACATGTCATTAAGTGTGGATTAATATAGACCATTTGATCTAAATCTAGTATAATCTTAGCAAATCAAGATTATACTGACATAAATGGAAAGATCACAGATCCTGAATCTTAAACTACAGATATTCGTAAGTTCTCATAAACGAAAGAATTTTACAACTGATGACTAACAAGAAGATATCTGAGGCTCAGTCTGGTCTACTGAAACGTACAGAAGTTGTCATACTGGCATGATTCAAATCAGCTTTACAGTCCAAACTGTTTAGGTTTGATCCTTCTTTGCCTTACAACTTCTGTGATCATTAAAGTTCTGAAGATGGAATGCCCTGTACGTATGACATGCTACTAGTATATTTAGTCTCAGAATGTAAACACTATCATTTCCATTTCCTCTTAGGTATTTTTATTTTCCAGGAAGATACTTTAACTTTCAAAAGTGCATCATAACACACATTTCAGAATACTACAACTGGGAACCTTATATTGCAGAACAAATTCCATGGGCTTCATCAGTCTTAACGTTGAATGAGAACAGCAACAATCCCTTTAACTGGATTTCAGAGCTAACGGGAGATGGATTTGACCAGCAAGGGGTCCTTTGCTTAATTTCGTACTTTTCACCCTCTCACAAAAGTTTTCCTTAGCATCCGTTTCCCTCTATATCTTTCAGCACTGAACCAGCCTTCCTGGAATTCAGCAGCTCCCAACTGTCATCAAAAGTTAAGGCCACTTCCAGAAAATCTGAATGATCAGCGTGGCAGCGTTAGTGCTGCAGGAACAAGTGACATGTCAGCAGTGGTAGATGGAGCCATTTACAAATTATATTAAGAAAAGAGGATATGATTACCGACCCCTGGAAACAGAATGAAAACCTATTTATAGCCTTTTTGGTTATCATCCCAGACTACACTATAATTTTCATAGTATAGAATAATAAATCGACCTTCTGTTTTCATTCTTCACCTCCCCCTTGCACTACTTTGCAGTCAGCATCAACGGTATGCTGGTTGCTCTTTTAGAATAGACAAACAACGAAAGTTCTGACCATAACTACTCACTGAAGATCCCTTTATGTTGTTGGCACATTTGGAAACATTAACTTGCATCTTCTATCTGACTACTTGGTTTAAGTATTCAGCCTATAATTACTCTTTGAAAGAGTCTGGACCTTATCTTCATTATTTTACGCAAGTAAATACCTGCACATTATGAACCTTGCATTTCATTCCCGTAAGAGAAGACTTAATTCTCTTCCTCTCTTTATGCGCTTCTTGCATGGACATTCTACCATGTTTCCTCATAGATAATCCTCTGACATTCACATACCTGCTCAGAGTCAGCATCCCGCAGCACTGCTGTGAGATAAGGCCACACCCCTGAACTCTATCATCAGTGGGAATCTGAGAGATGGAACCTCTACAGCCCACAGCTTCAAAAATATTGATGCATCTGCCTTCATCATCTCAAATACGTTCACAGATTTCAAAACAGTTCATCTGTAAGGAAACAGAACACCGACGGTTTCTGGAATCATAAACTATTTCCTGCTCCCAAAGGCAGAAGGATTGTATTTGCCAAATTTGAAAAGGTGTGGAGAGGAAAAGTTCCGCTGCAACAAAAACAAGAGCAGCAGTGAGAACTCTCACTCACTACAGCACCTTACTGGGAATATATCTCAAGAAACCCAATTAATGGAGGCCTCGTGTCATGAGTCCTTTTGCTGCCACCACTGATGCCTGTGGTACTGGCCCTAAGAGAGCTGACCAGGAGAACTGCAGCCTCCAAAACTTCATTTTACGCATGGGAGATTTATGTCAAGTTAAGTGCCCTCAGAACTTGCTTGGTTTAAAATGAAATTCAGCTTTGGGGCTGGATCGGTTGCCATTGCTAAAACCACAGCAGGAAAGGCTCTCTATCTGGAATGGGAGATGACCTGGTAAGAGTCTGTTTATTAAAAATGGTGTGTGAATGTTTTGGAGTGGGAAACTATTTAAGAAATTAAAACCACCTTTGTCTGCTGACAGGTTACAATCCTGTAATTTATTCATCCCTGCATTATCTGCCAAAATCTTTCCAATTTATACTCTATTAATTGGACACCAACTGTGTATATTATGATCATCTGATATTCATTCTGTTGTTTCTGATTCTCTTCTGAGCGAGAATAGTTCTTGGCATCTGACTTCCACTGTGACCACTCAGGCTTCCAAGCTTGAGCTGAAATGCCTTTACACCAATGCACGCAGCACGGGAAATAAGCAGAAGGAGTTGAAAACTGTGGTGCAATTAGAAAACTATGATCTAATTGCTATCATAGAAACATGGTGGAACTTACAAACAAGTGGGAGACTGACTTTTTACATGGGCAGATAGTGACAGGGGGAATTACTTTAAACTAAGAAGACTGAGATTTAAATTAGGTATTACGCAGAAATTCTTTTCTCATAGGTTGGTGAAGCACTGGAGTAGGCTGCTGTAAGAGACTATTCTGTTAACTTCTGTGTCTCAAAGCTTTGCACAGAGAAGCTGTGGATGCCCCACCCCTGGAGGTGCTTAAGGCCAGGTTGGATGCGGCCCTGAGCAGCCTGAGCCGGTGGGGGGCAGCCAGCCCATGGCAGGGAGTGGTGATCTTTAAGGTCCTTTCCAACTTGAACCATTCTGTGACTCCACGATTCTGCATAAAAACTTTCTGATGTCACTTAAAATTTAGGCAGCATTACTTGTTCGAATATTCACAGAAGCCATCCAATATAAATCCAATATGTCACTGAATATAAATGAGGTTAAAACCCATGTACATTAATCTTTTTGTTGTTGTTATTTGTATACGATGAAAAGTTTTTCAGTACACCATATTACTGATGTTGAAGTTTGATAATATTCTGGTTAAGCAAGCACTGTTTTCAAGGATTTGCAGTCACTACCTTCTAAGTTACAATGGCATACACGCTTTAGTTTTATTACAGTTCGCTTATGAATCTAGATGTGAAGAAACTATTAGTTAACATTAAAACTGACAATAACCATGCTGGAATATTTGTTCTTAAACCTGGATTTTCATTTTTTAGATTTACAAGAATTCAATTTTCCCAGTGCCTGGCATCCAAGAGGGAAGTTCAAATAGCATAATTTAGGTGGGTTTGCCATGATTTGCTTCAGCCTTCTGCATTTTCTGATTGCATTATTAAGCACCACGTTTGGCAAGGACATTTTAATCTACCTGGCACAGAAAAAAAAGAGAGTTTCTTCCTGCCTTTATGTCAGAATTGTTGAAAGTAGTATCTTAATCTATTTCTTCATTTCTATTTAGATTAACTTCATAGTTATTAAAGGATGAAGCTATGTTATGATGCTAGAACAACATCTTCCTTTTAATTTACCTGTACTTTAAAATCTCAAAGATATGTTGATAGAGAAAATAGTGTCCATGTGACATAATGACCATTCTGAATTAAAAGAGGCAATTACTAAGTTGATGCTAGCAAGCAGTTTGGGATATCAAAATGATAAGATGAAACAGAATAGGTTCAGCGTGAAGCCAGGGGCTCTGTATGTGCTTTGTGCCGAGTCCATTAATCTGAAATCAGACTCAACAGATCTAGACATCTCTTAGGTTCAGTTGGTGTTGTTATTGAATAGTGAGCACTTATATGTGGATGTGGAGACTGTGGTGAGGTCTGTTGTTCCTGTTTTATTTCAAATTCTTATCTGAGAGAGAGTGTAGTGGAAATGAGCCTTTGGGGGACCCAGTTCCCATCCAGTTTTCTTGGCTTTGAAATCGAAAAAAAACAAACAAACAAAGGAAAAAACCCAACTCCAACTGTTATTTTCTACTCACTGTGACTTGCTGAATGTCATTATTCCTAAAGGGTTGTTCTGGTTTTACATGATTTTGCATTTGCCTACATTTTCTTAAAAGCCTTTAAACGTTATTGTAAATCCCTTCACCCATTTCCAGCCTGGCAAATCAGTTTTCTCTTTGTTTAACCCTAACAGATATATTTTAAAGGCACTCTTTGCCCCTCATTTTACTTTCTAAGTCATCAGACAAGACCCGGGGGATCACTGAGGATACAAGGAAATTTTTCACAGGAGGAGCCTAATGCCCTGATCACATCAGGGTTGAGTAATTGCATTTCATGCATAGTGCATGAACACGTGCAAGAGTCTCCTCTTTGCACTGTCAGCTAGACTCTGCACTATGGATCAGACTGCTGTTTTTCAGATTGCTAAAAATGCTTTATGGAGAGAAATATATATCTGCCAGCAAAGCACTTTCCAAATGAAGACAGAGCATAAAACCACCCTGCAAGTAACACAAACTGGTAATGGTGACATTTTGCAGTATAACTGCATTCACTAGCACAGTAATAAGAGGTAAAGAGCAAAGTTTTTGTGTGCACGCAGTGTCAAGGAAGTTGACAGCACAGCACTTCGCTTTTACCAAAAAAATACAGGAGAGGCCTCAGCAGCATGAGGAAGGATTTCTTCCTGACAAACTGAACATCTCCTGGCTTCATCATTCTGCCCTCCCATTGGTCACACAGGGGCAGGTGAAAGTGCCTTTTGCTTATCAGTACCACAAGCACAGCTGCAAGCAAACATCCAGTTCACAAACAGGAGACGTATTTACAGTCCAGGCTGCTCTCTTTTCCTCCTTTGCAAGCATTTGTGTCACCTCTTCAAGAGAAGAACAGCAAGTTCTTCCAGAAGCAGTGTATCTGAGCTCCTGTCAACGCATTGTTTCCTTCTCCCCAGAAAAGAGCAAATAATACCATCAGTGATTCATAAAAAAAAAAAAAAAAAAAAAAAAAAAAAAGGTGGGTTTTTTGTTAAATAATAAATGCTGCAGAAAGGGAAAGGGAATAGGGGACCTGATTACAGTGAATGCTTTAATTTATACTTCAAATGCTTTTAACCGCTTATCTTTTTTTCCACGCAACTTTAAAGAAAGGTTACAAATATTTTTAGAGGTGATAGTTTGCCATGGAAGTAAACAGGTAGAAGTCTCTTTATTTCAAATTCTGTATCTCTTGGCATAATTTAATTCTGTGCAGTGGCAAACCACCTCTTTCTAGACATGCTTATTTCACAAAAAATAATGTAACAGTTTCCATAGAGCACTGAGAAATATTTTTTTCCATAGTTAGGAAATAATTTTAAAATGTTGCAACACTTGGCAAAAAAAAACAAAAACAACATGAAATGCAAAAGCACACCAACACTGAAAGAAAACACAGATTATGTAAATCTGACTCACAGAGGATAACAGATCTACTTTCATAGGCTGAGGACTGAAATGCTGGCTGTCAGAGAGCTAGGCCCTCTTTAGAAACCAAGTAGTCTTTAGCTATTTATACAAAATCCAACATCAGCTGCTAGCAGGATAGGGGCAATGTTTTCCTGTTTCTTGTCTTACCTTCCCATGTTAGCTTGTCCATCTTTTTCACTTAAAGGGAAAAATGCAAGACTACAATCTGATTACACCATTTTCTAGGTCTGAACACTGAAGAAATTCAAAGCAGACTTTTTTTTCCCCAGTTAACTTCCCAGAGTTGTATAGCTGTCCTTGTTTTTAGTGTTTCCTCATATGGGTATGTTCTACTGAGTTCCCTGTTGATTTCTTATGATCTCCTAATATTCTACTTCTGTTGTTTCTACTGTTTCTGCTGTCTATTGTTTCAGCAGCAAATTGGAGCTGACCTGATGTCTTAAGAGAACAATTTATATTGACTTCAAGCTATTTTTAATGCATGGAAATATTTAATTTGGAGCCCTTAATTACATGAAGTTAGAATTACTTTCTTCTCCATAAACACTACTTTGAACTAATTGTCAAATAACTCAGTATTAACTAGTCCTCCTTTGACTTTTCCATGTCTGCTATAGATTGCTGCCCTGCATAAATTTACATCAACCAGACTTTGTCAGAGAAACTTTCTCTAAATACACAGCACAAAGTTTAGTACATAGCCCTGTGAGACCTCATTAATAACATCCTTCCAGCATGAAAATTTAGCATTTATGTCTATCCTTTGTTTCTATTTTTTAACCAGTTATTAGTTTGCAGAGGAAAGTCAACACTCTTTAAGCACCTCAGCTGACAAAATTTTTGGAAACTCAGATTTGTTACATTGCTCAAATGAGCCTTATCCCCATACCGAATCTGCTGCTGACATCTGAGGACCTGCTTAGCTGGTGTATGTGTAACAGGTCTGGTGTGGAAACCGTGAGGTGCATGACCTACACCAGAAGTTCACACAGCATCCCACATATTTGCCTGAATGGGGAAAATAATTACTGAGCTCTGGAGAAATCGTATGTGTTTAGTCATAATCCTTTCATCAGGTCAGTTCATCTACAGTCATGAAATAGTCTAATTCAGGGAACGCTGAGGATACGTACTTTCGTACTCTTACTGGAGAGGGCTTCAACATCAAGTGATGCTTTGAAAGTATCACAGTTTTTAAGTTTTTCCACTATCAGGTAGTTCCAATGAGACCTGGACTGAAATGCGGGCTGTCAGAACACAGGAAAGGCCTGTGAGAGATGAGCACAGAACAGGAGCTGGATCCCAGAACAGTGGGACAAACAGGGGGCGTGCTGGAGGAAACTAGAAAAGGAGGTTATGATACAAAAAGAATGCACATGTGAAGTGTGTTTAAAGTAGAAGCACGTAGGGTATTTAAGAGGCAAAAAAACGTATAAGAAACCAGACTTCATTTTCTGCTGTTTCTCAGAAAAACTCATTTCTATTTAATGTCTCCTTAACAGTCTTCTTAGATACCAAACAGTTTTACAGAGTTCATGGTTTCTTCATCTACAGTAGATGGTTCTTTCTTACACAGCTAATTGTTAATTCGTAGAGCTCTGGTGAACTCCCAGATTCTGAATTAACCTCTGTCACGCAAAACGATTCACTTTCAGCCTGTAACAATCTCACCATCCCTTGAAGTCACTCATTAAGTTCATTTTACCTTATTCAAGAAGGATTCCGGGATCCTGGCTGAAACTTTTTTGCTGCTTCTTTGTTGAGGCACTTTAATGTACTTGATTTGGTTTGGCTTCCTAAATTATTTGTGAACTGTTTCACAGCGGTCTAGAATTGAGCATACTCTTTTCTCTGGACTTGCTGCTTCTGTATCTTCCCTAATTCTGTCTTATTTCAGACTGTCCGTAAAAAGCTAATGCTAGCCTCTGTGGAAAAAGTCCACGATGTCACTGAGAATATTTCCCACTCCCACTCACAGCCACCTTCCAAGCCACTGTTAAATCTGGCACCCCACCAAAGGCTGGAAAGCAGAGAAAGCTGGTCAAAATCAAAACATTCCTTTTTTTTCTTTTTCCTCATCATCATGAACTCCAAAGGGAAAGTCTCCTAAATCCCTTTGCATTGCACTGTAGGTGACTTCTTTAGTAGAAAATATAAATGTAATAACCATAACACAATGAGCTCCATGCTTAAAATTCTTTATATCATTTGTTATGTGTATAATTACAAATGATGGTCAACATTAAAAAAGACATAAGCAAAAAACATACACATTATTTCCCTAAAAATAAGATCTACTCATCTATCCATATTATTACATGGATGAAGAATGCATTTCAAACCTCATACTTTGTTTTTTGAATCTAAATGTGATACAGTCTCAACAGAAGGCAGTTTGATAGCCTTGCATTTGTACAGGTGGCTTATAAAACACGCATCTCTCCTCCAGCTAGTGACTATTAAGGAGAGCAGGTAATACACAAACCATGATCAATCCTACTGCCTGAAAATGAGGAACAATTAAGATATTTTATTGCACATCCTTCTTTGCAACTTTGTAACTAAACTGGAATTAGGAAGTATTACTTTTCAGAAAGGGTGGTCAGGCACTGCAATGGATGCCCAGGGAGGTGGTGGAGTCACCGAGCCTGGGGGTGTTCAAGGAAAGACTGGATGTTGTGTTGAGGGACATGGTTTAGTAGGAGCTATTGGGAATAGGTGAACGGTTGGACTGGGTGATCTTTCAGGTCTTTTCCAACCTTGGTGATTCTATGATTCTAAACAATCTGCAGTGTCCTGAAACCCAGGAAAATGCTGGCATACCATTCACCTGAAGAAAAGTATGCTCTTCAATGATTCTCTTAAGCGGTCTCAAAAATGAACTAAAGTTTTCATCAACCAGCAATAGCAATTCCAATATTTCAATTTTCACTGAAAGGGTAATGCAGCAGATTGCAATCTTCACATAACTAAACATTAAAAATTTACTTATTTATAGGAAGAGGCAGGAAAAATGACTTGGATTTCATTCTCTCTGATTATTCAAAATACCTCTTCTATTGTAGCCTGCTGAGCAAAGGTTCTTTCCATGAAAGGTCAAAGCAGTGAGGATGACAATGGGAAGGGGTATAGGCAATTTGATCAGTAACTTTCTTATTGATTTAAGCTGCTGTGTTTTGGATTTTTCTCATCTCCAACAAAATCGCTTCACTTACTAATTATAGTTATTAGTTGCTGCTTTCATTTACTAGTTGACAAAAAATTAATCTTTTCTTGACTGTAAAGTACTACAGAAAACAATGTCGAAACAACTTTTCCAACCTTTAGACAACTACATGACATTTATGCCTTTTTCCACTCTTGCTATGCAATATCTATTTCTCTCTAATATGATATATGAATATATTTAGTGTAAACAGCTCCTTCATTTTGATGAAGACTTGAAGACAGGGACAGAAAAGTGATGGCAAAATCTATACTGTAATAGATGACCAAACAACAAGTGTTCACTCCGTCAGAACTGCTGTCTCAGTAGATTCTACTCTTGCAAATAGTCAGGTTTTATATACCTAGTCACGTTTTTTTTGAGATCAGGTTCCCCTGTAGCATCTCAGAACATGCATGGCAAACGGGGCCTGTCCACCCTGAAGACCAAAACCAGACTGACCTAGAGCCTTATGCCTCTAAAAAAGAAAAAAAAAGAAAAAAAAAAGGCACTGCCATCTGACCAACGCAGCATGACAAAACCCAAATTTACTTGAATATTACTTGATCTTTTTGATTGGCAATCCACATGATTTCACTCCTGGCAATGAACTAGACTATGAAGCATTCTTGTCTTGCATGCTTTATGTGAAAACAGTACAATAACACTAAATAAATCCAATCAGATAAACTTCTTTGCCATCACCCTCTGTAGAACGAAAACTCAGATAGGGCAGAGGCTGTACTAACCTTTAAATCAATGTAATAAATCCTGCAGAAGTAGTTTTCAAAGAGAGACAAATCACAAAGAATGCCAAGAGGCCCATGAACCCATCCAATGCCATGCTGAACACCCCAGAAGAAACTTGTTAACTGGGAGGATAAAAATAAAAAAGAGATTTTAAAACAATTAATGGCCACTATAGCATACTAAAATATTCTGATTCCTCGCGTGGGAAGACGTTTAGGCACTGTTGTGAAGGAATTTTTAATGGAAGTAAGCAGAAAGTCTGTGCTCTCTGGGCTGAAATAGCATAGCCTGAGGAACACAGCTGTTCTCAGCTTAGTAAGTAAAGTTCTTCTTTTTAGCTTTCTAAATCAATCTAGTAGGTTCTCCTGCTTTGACACAATGTTCTGACCTCCTTAAACAGGGAGAGTTTTTTTCCTTTATTAGGAGAGGGATGGAGGGCAACAGATTTGCCAAATATTTTGCATAAAACAAGAGGAGACCTGGCTGCTTTCTGATCATGCTCCCCAAGGCTGAACAGGTTTTTATATAAACAAATGGCAAACCAAGGGAAGGCAGATGACAAATGAAGAGGCTACATCTCAAGCTGCAAAAAGTGAGCAGGGAACACAGCTTTGTTCTACAGCTACTTTAGCAACCCACAGCAGGTCGACTTGAACTGAGGTTCATTTGTAATGACTACAAATGAAGTGCCACACAAAGACAAGACTATTCTGCAGAAGCTCACGCCAAATCTTTTACGCTGTCCTACATTTTCAAAATACACACTTATGTCCTGTTACTTTTCTAATGCATCACCTCATCCAAACATCCCACACTGCCTGAAGTTTAAGACATTAAAGAATGGTGAACAAGATAAACACACAAGTTCTTTTTAATTTTCTGTCTGCATTACCAGAAGGATTTTCAAGTAATATTCTCTTTATTAATAGGCACACCACCTTCAATTTGTGCAGAAATGAGGATGCAAACAAGTCTAGTGAAGATGAAGACTAGGACAGTCAGATAAATACCATGTTAAGGACTTGAAGTAATGCATTGGCAACTGTGGAAACAGGAAAATAGCAGGTTGAAACAGAGGCAGGGAGATGGCTCAAAAAACCATCATGAGCTTAACCCTCTAGGAGACTCCTGCAGCTCCACAGCCAGTGTCTGGACTCTCACATCCAGAACAGAAGCATAATGTGGCAGATGTATTCTGCCCCCAGAGAACATACACCAGTTGTAATAGCAACTTTCAAGCGTCAGATATCACATAGTTAATTCCATTTAGCTTAAAATGCAGCATGTGATGCAGGTCAGGAGAATCTGTGAGCATGAACAATGACTCCAGGAGAGGCACTCAGCTACACAAGACTTTCCTATAGCTACATGCGCGTTCAATCATACTCAACATTTATACTGTGTGCCCAGTAACATGCAAGAGAACATAAAGTCATTTCCAAAAACAAAAAAAGAAATTAAAAAACAACAAAAAAAAAAACCAACACACCAAAACCTTGGTGTTCTGGTCAACAGCACGCCTGTTTAATGTGATATCATTATCTTGCACTGATGATAAATAAGCTTTATCAATTCAGATAAAAAGTTATAACCTGATTGGCCTTTATGAAGTTTTGTTGCATATTTGCACAAGACAAATTCTCTTTTAATGTTTGATGTTGTCATTGGAAGCAACCTATAATCAATGTGAAGTTCAAGGGGAAAGTACTGGGAAGAAATAAAATAAGTAACTATCAGAAGCCATAAAAGCAAACTGACAGCACACTCAGTTCAAAGAATTGGTGACACTATTGGGCAGCAGATTCATTTGCTTCAGAACATTTGCTTCATTTGTATTCAGAACAAGAATAAATGAATGAGCAAGCTATAGTTCATGTTTTCATCATTAGGACCAGATCTGTAGCTTCAAAATGGAAAACTGAGGTTAGGGGATGTTGGAACTAAAGAAAACATTTCCCTTGTTTTTGAGCAGTAAAGGCATTGGCGAAAGAGGTATTCCACTCTCAGTGCAGAATTATGCTAGCTCAGAAGAGTGCTTTAAAACCTGAGTTCTGTAGATATTAGCAGAGTCAGATATACAGAAAACACTGTGGAGGATTTCAAAGTATGAAAAGCTTAAGGATTATATAGACTCGAACTGTGAATGAGGTTGAAGTGCATTCAAGAAAGCAATAAAGACTAGTGAACCAGAAATGCCCTGCTCACTTATGATAAAATATCTAGTTAATACCAAAGAAGAGCTTCAAACAGACTTGTCTGGTTCTTTAGAAAGTCACTATAAAATAATGCCAGTATTCTTTCTACAAATACTTTCACAAATAAAAAGTCTCTTTTAGAAAGAAGATTGAACTTGGTAAGTAAGCAGCTTAAGCGGTAAGGAAAAGCACATTAAAGTTATTTCTCAACTTGCAGAAATGTTGAATAATGGTCCATGGCCACGTTCTATTACAACGTAACATAGACTGTTCTCAGTGATGCAGCTTTTCATGTTTTCCATACGAGATAAAAACCAAAAGGTTAATTTGATCCAAAAACATGTACACAATTAACGTTATTAACACAAGCACACCTGCTACTTCTACTCAATTTCTTGAGTAGTGGAAAATTCACCAACTACCTTCTCTCTTGACCAGTATTCTTTTCACTATTTTTAGTGAAAAGATACAACAGACTAAGTGGATTAACTTAATATAATTCAGCTAATCAAAGTAAGTGATGAAAAGCATGAAATGCTTTCACCTTAATTAGCTCACATTTCATTTCAACAAAGTCAGGCTCAGTGTTCTTTGGGGGGGGAAAATCAGTAGACACTATAGACCCAAAAAGTGCCTTGTTTTGTATATGGAGATCTTTCTAGAATCATAAGACTCAAGAAAACTGTGCAAGAAATAAAAACACATTCTAGCATAAGAACCATTATAGACACTAAGGCAAAACTCAGCACTTCTCCATCTGTTACTAATTCAAAACGTGATCCTCATCAATTTTGAATGCGAGACTGATTTTGGTGAATCAGCCATTCTCTTACTGCTGGGTAAAGATCGTGATTTTCCTTTCCAGTTAAAGAATTTTAAAATTCAAGACTCTCGTCTACATAGGGTATACAAAGCACTGCTGATCAATTATTGAGATTTCTTAATAAACAAAGTATCCAGGTAGAGTCAGAAATCTTACCTCTCTCAAAACTTAAGGCTTAAAAGTTACACGGGAAAGCGTGCAGAGAAAAAGATGATAACTAACTTCTCTCCTGCAGATGGTATGCCCTTGCTCACCAAAACAGCTCTGGATTGTGCATCAACTCTCCAGTACTACCACCTCTTTGTGGCTCCACATTTGCAAAGCCTCATTAGCAACTCATTAGGAACACTACAGATGTGACATACATAAACTTGCTCTGGGAAAGGGAATTAAGAAAATCTGTGCTAGAGAACTACATCAGAAACCTGAAAACTTTTTCAGTGATTGTTCAGAGACCATCCTGATCATTATGTAAAAAAAGCCAAAACAAACGACAAAAATAAAAAAACTTATTTGGCAAATGCTGAGTGAAGAAAAAGTTAACCCTTTTTAGGGATGGAAGGGTTAAAACAACAGCTGTCTGGGTCAATTCCCAATTTATACTCGGATTTGCAGTAACAACAGAAAAAAAATTACATCGCTTACATAGCGCCTTCAGGAATGACAGGCTTTAAATAAACTCCATCAGTGGCTGCTTATGGCAGTGAAAATAATATTTCTTTCTGCTCTGCTGTTAGTATCAACAGCTCCTCAGTAATTCTTGCAGTTTCTTCTTCATTTAAAGAAGCTTTGTTATTCGCTTATCATTTAAGAACAAGTGCCAATTAGCAGGTACTTACACCTAGTTCAGCCTAAAAAAAAGTCATGGGTTTAGAATGCCCTTAATCCTTCTTAGAGAAATTCACTGTAGAATTCTGCCTTAATTCTGTGGTAGCAACAGACACTCGGTATTATTCACAGTCCTAATCTGGGATCAGAGGTCCTCTAAAGGATAGATTATCTGGAAACATGCAGTAGGGAGTTGGGTCCTACACTTGCTAAGGTAGGCCCTCCTCAAGTCCACCTGTGATACTTCTGTCTGAGAACACATGATAGGGATAAGTTCAGTAAGTTTCTGATGGGAATAAGAGTAGAAGCAAGTGTAAATTGATGTCTGTCATATTTTGATGCAGTCGTGGTCCTCAAACATACAGAAAATGAATTGAAGTAGCTCACAGATCTTAATATCTGAAGATTCAGTTGTACTCTGTTACATATTATACTCTTTTTACACCAACATGCATTTTCTAGACAATAAAAGTACTGACTTCAGGGGGGTTTATTGTAGTGTGAGAAGAAGATGACTTCTAAAAAAAAAATACAAAAAATATAAATACAAGCAAATTTACCTCCATATAAATCAAAAATTGCTAAAGTGAATTTTGTTCTCTTATCTTTCTGCTCTTCTTCCTTCCCCAAATTATTTGAGCAGGATACATTTAATCAGAATTTTGTCTTTAAAACATTTGGCATGATAAAGCATGCAAATGGAAAATAAGCACTGAAGGGGGAAGAAACTTCTGAGGTTTGAGTTGCTGTTGCTATGGGAACCGCAGCGCTGGGATGCACAGGTTGCACGCTGCCTTTGGCTTTTGGAAGGCCAAGAACCTGCCTTGCATGTGAGGTCAGGAAAAGGAAGATGGGTTAAATCTTGTAGAAATGTTCATGTACAAAAATTCAAAAGGTTGTTGGTTAAAAAGGACCTGTGAGAGTTCGTCTTAAGCTCACTCATGTTTAGTGCAATACGGACATCACAAATTCCTTCACTCCTCTCATTGCAATTTCAATTCTACTTCTTCTCACAGACTGCACTTCCATGCTCTTTACCTCTCAGCAACTGTTAGTTAATACAGAAGTTACTGTACGTTAAGAACGGTGAATGGCGTAAGATAAACTAATTGGCAGAGATTTATTTTGGACAAGATCTCACAGGGAACTAAAAGGTAAACAGGGCAAATTAATGCAGATAACTGTCTGAACCACCAAAGCAGGTGGCATTGGCTCCTGGTTTCTGCCAGCAAACTTAGACTGTTATCTTTAAATAGACTTAGACTTGTCATTTGTACCTGACTTATATAGGCAATGTTCTTGGCCAAAAACTAGTTGAATCACCAATGAAAAAAAAAAAAAGACCTTGGAAACTCATTCTTTTTCCCCTAGAAAATACTCAAGAACTTAATGACTGATTCAAATAATCATCAAATGGTTTGGATTGGAAGGAACCTTGAAGATCATCTAGTTCCATCTTCCTTCGCTATAGGCAGGGACGCTTCCCTTTAGACCAGATTGCTCAAAGCCCCATCTAGACTGGTTTTGAATGCTTCCAGGGAAGGGGCATTCACAACCTCACTCAAATAGACTTCACGCACGGCCAGCTCATAATCTTGAGCAAACCACGGAGCAAACCAGTATTAGAATTATTCCTAAATCCCAGGAGGATAAAACAACTAGAAGCATACTGGCTGCACAACTGTATGTATACAATTGTAAGAGAACAAAGAAAAAAACAGTTTTGATTCTTCATGTTTTCACCTCCCCATTAACATCTTCCAGTGCAACAATTTTACATCCAGATTAAAAAAAAAAAAAAAAAAAAAAAAAAAAAACCAGCCAACCAACATAAACAGTTAAAACAAATCTATTCTCAGAAAATCCAGAACCAAGCCTGAAATAAGACAGTCAATAACAGCTGAAACATGATGGGCAATTGAAGAACCCATCCCAAATAGCAGCCATGTATGAGCAAACGATTGTGCTAAAACCCCACGCATTTTAACAATCACCTGTGTTGGTGTTTAAAATAAGTCCTAAACAGTCAGAGATGTAATTTCCATGTCTCTAAATCCAGCATCTCACTAAGACAGGGGAAACAGTGTTTTCTTTCGTGTAGGTAAACTCTATCCTAACTATCTTATTTAAAGTTTCTCATAGTGGTTTCCAAGTACCTCAACCCAGCCTCACCTGATATAGGGATACCCATCTAACTCAGTACAGCAACTTTCATTTGTCTAAATTAATTCTCAGGAATTTAACAAAGGCACATTTAATTTTGTGTTGGTTGTAAATTATATGACAGACTTCCCAGAATAAAAACCTTTCATTGTGGAGATTAAAATGTGAAGTTTCTATGTCTTCCCAGGGAAGAGTTGAACGATATAAAATATATCTGTTTTCTAAATGTTTTATAAAATTTGTTGTTAAAAAGCTAATAAAAAAAGCTAATAAAAATGTTTTTGTTAACAGACTTTACTTTTTTTTTTTTTTTTTTTGCTTTACATTATGCTTGTTTCCTTAAATTTAATAAAGCCTTAGAATTATGTAAGTAATTTAGTCTCAAATCTCCAGATTCCTGTCCAGTTTTCATCATTTCACATGATTCTTTACCCCATATTACAGAAGTTGGCTTTCCTCCCAACTCATAATGCGACCTGAATTCTTGAGGAGATATTTCCTAGCACTGATTTTCCTTCATTCGTAATGTTAATGTCATGACTACTCCTATCTTTGTGTACATTCTTAGCTTTTCTTATTTTCATAATCTAACACTAACACTCTATTTTTTTGTTATCTAGACCACTTCTTTTTCTTTGTGAAAATGCCATAGGCATTTCATTTCCCATTTAATTTTCCTTCTATATAAGAAACAGGAAATCTGTCTTTGTTGAACTTCTTTTGTTGGGTGAGTTTGGGCTTTCAGCTCTTTTTAAAATAATGTCTAACAAGAATATCAAACAACCAAAATTTTCTAATCAATTCTTATTATTAATATTGGAGTCTCTTTTCAATACCTGCAATCCATCTGACTAAAATTCCTCTCAGAATGTATTCCAAAAGCTCTTTATCTGGACCATTTTTTTTTTTTTTAACAGAGTACTGTCAGCCTCATATAAATATGGTTTGGGGGATGTCATACTCACTCTAGTTAGTAGAATTTATGAAATTCATATATTTTCAAACTAGACCTTGGAAGTATACATGTTACAGGATGAATTTCTTATAAAACCTCGTCCTTCTTCCTTCAAAGTATTATCATGTTTAATTTTGTTTAATCTCCACCTTTTTTTCCTCTTTGTTTAGCACTTTTTTACACATTATGTCAGTTATTTGAAATATCCATTAAAAAAATGCAGAAAAACTTATCCTACTTTCATCTAGGGACTAAAAATTACAGCATAGCCTCACAATCCTCTCTCTAGCCACTCTGACTTGGAATCGGACTGGTTTCTCTCTTCCCTGCATGTATGTGGCATGGGCATTTCCTCCTCCATGGCCATGTCATGTGCTTACTGTCACCAGACTGAACAGTACGCTGTTCTCCTGCATACACAGAAGTTCTACCGTGCAAGGCTTGTTGCAGATCACTATCAACCATGGCCCATCCTAGCCATACAGCTCTTCCTGCGTGCGTTCCTAACAGGAGATTAACAATCACAAAAAACTCTTTCCAAAAATCAAGGCCTTTGCTCAGGAAAACCAAAATCTTGACTTTCAACGCTTCCCAACAATTTCCAACACATTCCCAAAAAGGGTCAAATTTTCTAATTCCTCTATAACATTCAGCATCATTTACAAAAGGCTATATTCTAGTTAAGAAAAAATGACGACAAAATATCATCTCTGTTAAATTACTTTTTCAATAGTAGATGATTTATAGTTGATTAGGTAATTAAATCAAATACAAGTGGCTGAAAGTAAATCTATTTTTATCATCCCTGTAAATTAAAAGTTCCGCATCATAAAAAATCATGACCATCTTGAAAATGACTAGTGAAGTGCTTTTTATAGGCAAGCAGGATTTATTGTCAATTAACGTATTGAACTGTATAGTCAGCATAACCCTGTGCTCAAGACTTTTTAAATTATTGGCTTCCGCTATCAAGCTGCTCCATATCACAGTAATGAAATGTATCTAGCTATTCACATATTGAACAATTCCTTAGGTTGGGTTTATATCTCACTATAACAACATTTCATTTTATTATTATCTCCGATCCTCTGTAATGAATACAAATATATTCTTTTTTTCCCCATCATGAGTTTATCAATTCCCATTGATTTGCCTGTAATGAACGCCGCCAAGATGGGGGAGGGGGGCAGTTAAAATAACTGTAAATTCAACAGCTTTTTTCACAGTAGAATCTGAATACAGTAGAAAAGAAAATAAATAATTAGAAAGCTAATTGAAACGAAATAATAGTTAAAGCCTTAATACTTACATAATAACTGTATAAGGGAATTTGGGAACTTCTATTTTTATGTATTGGCACTTGTAATTTATTTCCACAGACTTCAGAAAAAAAAAAAAAAAAAAGAGAGAGAGAGAAATTATCATCACAGTTCTGCATTTCACATAGGTTAATTTGTCATAATGCACCACATATTTCTTCGTCAATAAAGATCAACTTGACTAATGGAAATGCAGCTTATAATGCAGCATGTGATTTGCTTTCCACAAAATATGCTTGAACATAGCTTGGGCCAGCATTCCTTCCTCACTGAAGTTCCCCAGCCCCTAAATTGGCCCTCCCTGAAAGCACTTACGCTGTTGAAGTGATTGCTAACAGGGAGGACTTCAGTGTAACCTATGAACTTTCTATAGTATAGGAACTGATATTTTCAATTTTTTTTTTCTTCATGCTGAAACCTTAATAAAGACACATCAGTAGAAAACAAATATAGAACACATCAGTACAAAACAAATATAGGCGTCTTGAAATTCACATTCCAACTATGTTAGAAACTTTAATATGGAAAACCAAACTTCTAAATGAAAACACAAAGTGTTCTCAGTTGTGACATTTTATTGTACTATAACCATTGCATCTGCTTGTGTTTGGCAATTATATCATTATGTGACAACATAATTCGATATAAAATGAAGTGATGCAATAACATCCTGGCTTTCGTTCAGGCGCAACAAAAATCCATGGAACACATAAGGTCCAGTCTATCCAGGAAAGCAATACAGACAGTAGAATTTGACATATTGTATTTATGTGGTACAGCACATTAGGCCAAAATCAGCTTCACAGAGAGAAAGAAAGAACTGGTAGGCAGAAAATATCAACTCCAGTTAAATATATATATGGATACGTATACACACGTTAATTTTAATAGGTAGAGGACTTCTTTGAAACACACACAGATAAGTTTTGATTGGGTTTTTTGTTTTTTGGGTTTTTTTTTTTTCCAAGTGAGAAAATGCACTTCTAAGTGCCTAGAGGAATCCTACTGAATTCAGAGCCTCAGAAGATCATAATCAAACACTAAAGCCCGTTTTCTAAAAGAAGGGGGTAAGACCAAGCGTAAAAGCATGTTATAAAAAAACAAAACAAAACCAAAAAGGCTGTCAGCCATCAAAACATAATTATTATTCCTTATATTTCAGTCTTGTCCAAGGAGCCAACAACATTACGCAAGCATTAGAACGGGATGTGCGGGGCGCTGGCGGAGTCCCCATCCCGTTTGATATGTAGGAAATATGGCACCAAGGGATGTAATCAGACTCTGTAGATCGGGTTGATGGTTGGATTTAATGATCGTGAAGATTTTTTTCAATCTAAATGATTCTGAGATTCCATAAATAATCTAGTCCCTAACTAGTGCTGTATGTCACGTTCTCTTAAACAAAAGACGGAGAAGGGGGAAATAAGAAAAAATGTCAGTTAGTATACAACTTCCAGCTATCAGAAGAAGTGTAGAAAACTAGCACCTATTGGCATAATAGTGATTTACAAGCTGCAAATACCCCAGTCCTGTTAAATAGACAGGCTACCTTTTCAGACAGTGCACAGTCAATGAATATAAAGATCTTATAATTATGAAATAAACAAGAGAGTTTGGCAAAGCAGATCATAATAACAAACAGAGAATAGACAGAATGCTTA
Organism: Centrocercus urophasianus; assembly: GCF_019232065.1. Lineage (NCBI taxonomy): Eukaryota > Metazoa > Chordata > Aves > Galliformes > Phasianidae > Centrocercus > Centrocercus urophasianus. The sequence goes on along the minus strand of NW_024884855.1, from coordinate 2,896,453 downwards.
CCCACATCCTGGACTTACTGCAAAACTCCAGAGGAGGGATCTCCAGAAGAGATCCTTTCCCACTGGCACTCAGCTCTCAAATGGGTCCAGCAGAGGGGCAGCCAGGCTGCACCCCCTTCCGGCAGCGCAGGTGAATTGCCTTCACCTGTGCTCCCAGGGCTGACTCAGTGCTCGCCTCAGGTGATCAATCAGAGGTTCAGGCTGTGATTCAGCAATTCCCACGCAGACAGACAGACAGACAAGAAAGATATGGCTGGTACTATGACTGTATGAATAAATTGAATCAGAAAATGGTGCTTTTCAGAATTACATATTATGCTCAGAAATCTCTCTGTCATATGTGTTAACATTATAACGTATTACAAGGCCAATTTATTTAAAAAGGAAGACGTTTAAAAGTAACTCAGAACATCTTCCTTGTATTACTAAATTGGGAAATAAGATTAAGATGCACAAAAAAAGAACATGTGTTAATAAATTTCTCCTTCCTTGTTAAAAGAAAGTTCAGAAACTATCAGACCGATTCCCTTTAGATCTTCTGAATTTTCTTTCTCTTAGTATATATTTAAATTCAATTCTCTGGATCACTGAAACAGTGAGTCTGGCATTGCTTTGAAAATTCTGGCTCAGAGCATTACAAATACGGTTTGAATCAGTTACTTGAGTAAAAACATCCCTGTCTACTAGCATTTTTAGAACTTTCACTGTTACTCTTCTCAGTAAATAAAGAATACATCTCATTTCAATATCTGGGAATGTTTTCTGTTACATGAATGGATGCTGCTCCAAAAGTAATGCCTCCTATTTATTTCCATGGAAACTACGAGAGATGCAAAGAGCTCAATAACACTACTTGATAAAGCAAATTCTCAGCTACAAAACACTATTTTTCAGCACAGTCACCATCAGAAGCTCCACGTTTTTGCCAGCGATGAACAAGAGCCTGCATGCTGCACTTGTAAAAATCTGCACCAGCGCAGGTGACCTGCTGGCATTGTCACCACTGCTGAAACACAACAACACAGCCTCACTGTGCACACATCCACTGCTTGGTCTCCATCAATGTTCAGCAAGTGTTGATGAATGTCAAGGGGTGCCATTTTTCCTGTATGGAGGAATTCAGTGACACACCCTTGCTCTATCTGTACTTCCACGTCAGATGTCATTTTCTCAGAGAACCCCTCTGCTGCCATCTGTCACTTGACAACAACTTGCAAGGGGTTATGGTGGGAAGGTTCAACCTCTACTGCCATCCCACCAACATCTTCCTCTGTCATTGTGGGCCAGCATCATAAAATAGGAGGCACTGATTGGCAACAACTCTCCTATAAGCAGATTTATAACTACGAGGGCAAGAGCAAAGTTAAGGAAAAGTTGCATTACTTTCAGAGCAGCCTGCGTAATATCATAAGTCATAGATGTAGCATTTAATACTCAAAAAATCACTACAGGTAAGGCTTGGTAACATGATTTATGGAGAGATAAATGCCGTGCACTGAACTCTGTGGAGCTATTTACAAGTTTGCCAGGTGGAAGAGACTTTTAACAGACTTCAGCTGTAAAAAAACAAAAACTTGCAGAACCAAAGAACCTTGGAAGACAATACCTAATTTTGCCTGTGCTGTTTAGACTAGCATAATTATTTAAATTATTTAAGACATTGTAGAGATTATAAGCAATAATTACAAGACGGCTCTGCTACAGATTCAGCATTTCTTAGGAAACTTTAAAGCACGTTCCTCTGAAATTAAAGCATGATTCCAGTATTGGATGAAAATAAAAATGTAATCATCTCTTGGATATTTATGTATTAATGGCAAAGCAATCAGTATTGGCTAATGAAGTATCAAAGTTGAATCTGAAATGTGATGGATTTTGTCACCCCCTTGAGAACATGTAGTACTTTTTAGTGAAAAATAACTTCAATTTTATTTTTGTTTATCACCAATGTATTCAAAGTAAATAATCATCCTATATCGTAATATTTGCTTCCAACTCCAGGCATTCCCAGCATCAGTTGTTTTCAGGACTTTTGTTTGGATATTTTCCTAGAAACTCCTCGTTCCATCTGTCAGAGGCAATTACTAATTGAAGAGGGCATTTAATTTATTCTTTTACTCCCTGCTAGTTATAAAACTGCTGCTCTGAAAGAGAACGTACTGTGCATATCAGGTTTTGAAATTTTAATGTTCTTCCTTGGAAAACAAAAATTAAGCTAAATAATACAACATATAGGCTAAAAGTTTGCCCACCAGTTTAATTTCACTGTTTTGGAAAAGGTTTCTTATGACTGCCATCTGTTTCATACCTTTTCAGCCTGGCCTAGCCTCATCAAACACATTTCTCTATGTTTACAAATACAATTAGAATGCTTACTGATGATGACAATCTCCAATGGGGACTAGATCTTCAAGCAACATGGCAGGAATCAAGTTAGGCAGAAGGAAGCTGGGCACATATGACTTACTGAGCCACCAGATCTGACTCCTTAAGAAAGTGGTAGGCTTAACAGCTTTATTAGAACAGTGAGTTTCATTAATGATGGAATGCTCTAAAAATAAGATAAGAGACAGGGAAAGTAGACATCTGGTTACTCAGAAGATTCTGATTCAAACCCCAAGTCTGAGAAAGAAGGAAAGAAAATAGCAGCTCGCTCTTAAATGAATGGGCTATGTTTTTAGCACAATTTTTCAATTTGGCAAAAAGGAGCAACCTTCCCTGCTTCAAGATTATTTACTGCTAGTCTTTGTTAGCAAAGTCATTTATTTTCCTCTTGCTATACTCCCAAATGTATACTGTGATGCCTTTCCTCTTCCCACTCTGGTTCTAAAAGGGTTGAGGAGTTGAGATTGCTGTTTGCCCAGTGTCTCCTTAAGACTCCAGACAAACAAAGGAGGCTGAGCCAAGTCGCCCTAACGTACAGCACTTGCAGATGAGGGTGGCTTTATGAAGTACTCCAATGATGCATCATCTGACAGATTTGCTGCAGAGGTCACAGCTCCTGTTTCACACACACAATCCTATAAACCCACCACTCTCTTTGAAACCCTGAAGATAACCATCTCCTAACTGTTATGACATTGTTTGAGGCAGACAACCAAACAAAAATGTGCCAGAGGTGCATGAAAGAAGCGCACACATAAAATAAAAACTGCTGCATGATGGGTGAAGTGAGTCCACCCTGCAGATACCATCTCCCATGCTTAGCACAGCCTCTCCACCTTCAAACGCTTTACAAGACACCTCAGTGAAAGAACTTCTTCAATCTCTTCATTTAAAAATCGATAACCTTCAAGTTTCCACAGCCTCCTTTGAGACCAAGGTAAATAAAATTGAGGGAAAGTTGGAGGGATTTGAAAAGCAATGGAGTCAATTGAAACTCAAAGAACAAAGAGGAATTCTGTAATAAAAACCACAACAGAGAGAAAACTGTGTTTAAACGTTATACAGTTCCTGAAAGATTCAAGTCTTTAGAAAAATCAACAGCATTGCCACCGTGCTTAATGTTCTGAGCATCTCCACAGACAGCACCAACACCACTGGAAATTCATGGAAAATTTGTAAGCATATCTAATGACAAAAGCCTCATTAAATGGAGATAAAGTAGAAAGGGCAATACATCCGTATGAATGTTCAAGGCACAAACATTGCAGAGGAAGCACATAGTAATCATAGGAAAAGCAAGTAACTGAAAGAAGGATTTCAGCAATGGCCAGAGTTAGAATACAAGTGGAGACAGCCATCTTACCACTCCGTAAAACCTCATCAAAGGATAGAAAGTTGCTTATTTTGGAGAGGGAAAAAAATATAAAATGACCGTGCATAGATCTGTCCTGCCAAATTGAGATTACCAAGCTTACAAGAAGAAATGCAACACTGCTGGGAAGCAGAAACAGAACACTGTTTCACACAGACATGAAAAAGGGGCATGTGGAAGAAGTTAGATGGCTAAATGTGTTTTAAAAAATCCTCTCCTATCACTTTGTTTTATAACGTTTCCATTAGAGATGTACGAAAGTGTGATAGTCCTTGAAAAAACTATTTATTGTCTCATCCATTGGTGGATTCCCTCATGTGCTTGAATAAAGGAATAAACTCAACTAGAATAACGTGAAAGGTTAGTTAGCATCAATTGTTGTAAAGCTAGTAAGTTCCTACTGGCAAACTAGTCTCATTTCTAAACTGCACTTTCAGAGGACCTCTTCTTATGTTTGCCTTACAGTAGGATTTGAAAACGGCTGCTAGGACTAAGAGCTTTTACTCAAACATATTGATTATATACCTTGCCAAGTATCTTGACATTATTTATCATCAAAAATCAGTATATATAACTACAAAACAACAAATGAACACATGACAATTTCCTGTGATAAAAGATTGCACTTTACTACTGTGAAACAGAAAGAAAAAGAAAAGGAAAGGGGAACAATGAACCTAACAATCCAGCTTTCTTGCTTCAAGGAGAACGTTGGGATACTTTATTTCCACCTGCTGTCACCGATTCAAGAAAAACCCACATCTTCGTTAACCTAGAGTGAAAACGTCCTTGCATGTCTGAGCTAGGTATATTTATTTCTGTTGAATTGAGATAAGCTGCTGTATTGCACCCAAAGGGAATGTTGAAAGCATGCATGACAGTGCTGAGTAGGGTGACCATTCAGGAGAAGACATGCTCAAAGATGGGTGTAGGCTAAGAAAAAACCTGGGAGACAAACTGATGTGAAACTGATGATTTATATCAAACAATTCAATCAGGTGATCTCAAATAATCTGATCAAGCAGTGGTAGTCTGAGGACAGATGAGACTCTGCTGTCACTGAGTGGAACCCTCAGGACTCCTACCACATGCTGCTGTGGGCCCTGGGAAGGGCCAAGGTTGAGCTCAATGCCCCGAGTCTTGTCTGAGCTGTGATGTTGCAGCCCTGCAACAAGAGAACTGGCATGTGACAAAATGGGTTCTGAATCAGATCACAGCATCCTACAGATTTTCTTTGCTTGGTAAAATGGTTTGTATGCTTTTGCACAATTTATATGACCTAAACATAACGTAGAACAGATGCAACTGAAAATATTTTGAAGCACAGGAATTAAAACAGCTTGTTTCTATCCCAGAAATGTAAATAGAGCATCTTCTTTGAGTACAAATTAAAAACCTCAAAGTACAATTTCCCCTACACATTAAAGATAATCTTTATTTTCTACACCAAAACTAGAAGGGTATGGTTCTACAAATGTCTTTGCTCCAGAACACTGGGGTTGATCAGGAAACTTGCAGGAACAGCTCTTAAATATTGCTAATGATTTTGCTGTCTAGCACAGGCTCATGTTTTTGAGTTGGCTTGCTCCCAGTTTCTTCACTTGTGCATATATGAAGGCTTCTGTGGCTGGCTGGCTTGTTTGTGGTTCTTTCTTGCAATGTTCCGTTAACCTTCCTTTATGTATTTTTAATGAATACTACAAATAAGAAATGTGTAAACTCATCCTGAGAAGAGGCTATAATGTCTTCCTGTGCTTTTGATTCACTGCCTCATTTGCAAGATTGCTGCTTATTCACAAATTAATTATGCAATGGCATCTTTAGCTAATAAAGTCTAAACAAAAAACATTTAATCCAATTCATAGTTTTCTCTCAATCAAACCAAGTCTGTCAAACATAATTACATTACACATGCAAAGCAGGAATGAGCCAAGCATGTGCCACACCTGCTTAGCACATCTTCAGGCAGACGATATACAGTAGAAGAGCAGTTGGTAGCACAGATGGCAAAGCAAAGAAGACTTGTGAAAAATTTAGTTATGGAGTGTGGTTTGGTGCCTTTTACTGATGGGAAGGGTCAGATAGTGATCTCAGTTAATGTCAAACCCATCCTTCTGGTAACTTCAGGCTTGACAACTCTAATTTTGGAGACATAAAACGCAGGCTTCTTGTGCCTTCCAAAGGAACAGAGCTGCACAGCAAACAAGGACTCATTGCTGGATTCCATCCACAGCCACAAACTCTAGGAATGTGTGCTTTCCAATTTTTATTCATGGTATGGAGTCCGTACCGTCCTTCAGGGTGAATCTGAACAATTTGTCTCCCCACCAACACCACTGTGTATCTATAGAAAGGAGACTATTTGGTAGCAATAAGGAGAGTGGTCCTGAACATTTCAGTGCACTTGGGTCACAAACTCAGCAAGAAGCCTGGTATTTCACTTTAGATCACCAAAACAAAAGATAAAAAAGCAGTGGTGGGCAGCTTTTCAATTGTGTGGATCTGCTTAATTGTTAAAACAGACATACGATTTAACACGAACATGTACTTTTTTTCAAGAGATTGAGTTTATGAAAGTTGCTTTATTTAAAGATTCCACTGCATCTCCTGCCAAGCCTTTTTTTTTGTACCACTGAAACAATCTCAACCTTCATTTACAAAGTTAAGACGTTGCAGCTGTCACAGCACCCAAACCCAACCAGTGTCTCACTCCATATTTCCTAAAAGAAATGCTACCTAGCTTTAAGTTCCTTAGAAGCAAAAAACAAAACACAAACAGAACAAAAAAACCCACCATCTAAATAAGGAAAACATTTTTTTTAAATAAAAAGCTAAACTTATTCAAAACACTTTATATTTCATATCTCAGTTACTGTTATTTGCTACTTTTCATCATGAAAAACTTGCCCTCTGCAGAAATCTTTTCACATCTGTTAGGTATATTCTGTATTTTCAAACGTGCCAAAGTTACAAAAGCATGGTATAGAAACACCGTAGATAGCTACTTTCATAACATCAACAGATTTTGTTCACCACAAAACACATAGATATTCTAGTCTTTAAGGTTTTTTGTGACTTTCTCTAGCCTTGCCCAGCATTAGGGAAACATTAATTTCACCACATAGGTTTTCTGTCCTCATAAATAGGAACAACTACTAATGAAGATCTTAAGTTAAAATCCACAGAGGATGCAGCTGAGAGCCTTAAGGAAAGAAGGGTAAGGGGGTTTCAGATCCTTTACTAATTTCTACAAAATGTTTCCTCCCACTTCTTTTGTTTCCAGTGGTTAACCAAAAAATAATGAATAGTACAAGACTTTACATGCACTTACACCAGCTCACAACACACAGGACAGAGAAGGACAGGACGGCTTTCTCCATTACATGTGCACGTGCCCCTGTAGTACTGCATCTCCTACAGCCCTGCTCTGTGCTGCACCAATCACCTGGAGCTGACTGTTGGCAGCTGAGAGAAGAACGTGTGCCCTTCCTCAGGTGAGCTAAATGAACAAAGTCAGCTTGGGGTGCTCCAGTTGCCTTCAACACACATTCAGCTGCACCCTACTGGCTCCGAGACTTTAGTAACTGCAAAATAATTTAATGGGAAAATTTGCTTATTAAGAAATATTTCTAATAAGCGTTTTAAGATCTGGTTCTAAGATCACTGTTGGCATCCACGCATCAAAGCAGAATATGGCTTAATGTCTGCATAATTATTTAGGTGTTGTACAGTAGAAAGAATGGACTTGTTTTGACTGCTGTTTCAAGTAATGTTTCAACATTAGAGAAGCTCCTTTTCCACTCAAGTCTTCCTCCTGCTTTCAAACTTGTTTCTCACTAACATGACCAGAATGCTAACAAAGTATTCACACGCTATTTCCCACAGGTGTAGGTACACTAAGTGGAGGCTCTGCAGAATCAAGGACTGGGAAAATGGTATTGAAAACAGTACATCTTCAAATAACTTCTTCAGCAGTCGTTCCCCAGACTGCTGAATTTTCAAATCCATTAGTGTACTTCCAAATTCAAAAATATTCCAGCACAGAATATTTTGTCTGCTTTTCTCCAAGGATGCTTGACCAGAGGGCTGTGAGCTAGAGATGGAAAACTGTCAGTGGAACTAAAAAGATAACAGTAAATAAATAAATAAATCACAAACCTTTTTTGGGGATTGAATGCAAAAATTTTTCAGAGGAAAATACACTGGGATTTAACTTAAACAAAGTTTAAAGAAACTCACAAAGTTTAAATTACTGAGTGAACAACAAATGTCCTGGGAGAATCCTTACGACAGCACAAGTCAGAAATAAATCAGTAGAAAGGAATACGTATGTTTTTCAGGGAAGAGAAATCTCAGTGCCATCATAAGTACTAGAAATATATATATATAAAAAAAATTTAACCAGACAATGCTATGCAGAAAGCATATTTGTTCCAGAGCCTCAGCTCTGCTGAAAGACACTGAGATGAGCCAGCAAGCAAAGCTATAAAACCAGAATCCCAAACGAATAAATAAAAAGGCCATCTCCTGTTTCAGAAATCAGCAGTCCCATAACACATTGCTCCATAAATTTCTTCCCCACAGACTGGAGAGAGAATGTTCTTGACTAACAGATCTTTCTTGCTGAAATATCACCTGGGAGGTATAGTACTCACTGGCAGGCTTGCACCATCTGCTTACTGAGGCTCTAGTGAAGTAAGCAGCATAAGTGTTTCACGTTTGCATAGCACTGATTTAAAGGAAATTGTGTCTGTTTTTACTTTGTCACAAAGGGGCATTTATAGAAAGCCAAAGTTTACAGCACATTATTGTCTCAACTGTGCACTATTCCAAATGAAGCTTAGCAAATATTTTCCCAAATACAAAAAATGCTTTTTATATGGCATTTATATTTCAGTCTTAACCAGATCAGAGCCAGCAAAGTATCAATCAATAATTTTAACACTCTTCATGGTTGGCCATAGATTATACTGACAGCTGTTTGAAGCGTGGCCATGGGGCTGCAGTTTGGGCACCAAAATCTCTCTTACTTTTCCTTTCTGCTTCCAAGTAGCATAGTCCTGATGTCTTTGGGTATTTCTACTGGGTGCAATGGAGCACAGCACACAGAGCACCGAAATAAGACCATTTAGAGCCAGAAGCAGCTTGAATATGGAGATTTACATCAAGCAAGGACTTAATCGCTTTCCCAAGACGAAGATGATTAGCATGGAGTGCAGTGGTGCCGTGCTGAGGCTGGACTGCTGTAAGAACCCACAGGATATTGGTGCATCTTGCTACAGTGAATTGGGATAGCACTAATAAACCTGAAAACAACCTAGATAGCATTTCACAGCGCTGTACTGTCAGGCAGACATTGCTGTTGCAGCCAGCTATGCTATGCTTTTGATAAGAATGCAGTAGAGTGTCAATTTAAAAAAAAATAATCCCAATTTACTCAATCTTCAGCCAGCACTGTTCATAACTACACTAAAAAGGCACAAATTTATTCCTCTGGGTGGAAGGTAAGATGTGTTCAAGCTTTAAAGCAAAAAAAAGACCTTCACTACCTGAGCTCACAGCCTTTGGATTTCACAGAGGACCTGGGATTTTTCCCAACCAGAAATAGGTACTAAGTGGTGTGATCTTTCACCTTTTAATGTTCTCACTTAAAAAGTATGAAGCACTAAAGTAACAGACAACTATTCATTCTCCTACCTTCAATACCACATTTTAAATAAAAATGCTCTGGATAGAACGTATGAGATGTAGAGTATCCAAATCTGTCATATCTTATCATTTTGTGGCAACAATCACAGCACCTTTGTTTCACTTGAAAGGGAGATTCTGTAAGGTTTAGAACTTATAATGAAAGTGTTATCTCTCAAAGAGCAACAAAATATTCACATACGCTTAAAATTCAAGAACATACAAGAAAAGCATCTGCAGGCTTATTTTTTCACTAAGCTTTGTTTTCTCTGTACCTATATAATGTTTTTTTGAATGTGTGAAGTTATGAAGTCATCCCTCGTTGTATGAACAACCGTTCCAGATATTTATGCATAATTTAAGTATACATCCCCAGTGGTGATGTTTATGTGCACAGCCATAATCATGTGTGTAAATATCTGTCAGATAAGTATCTCTTCAATTTCGGACCTGATTTTTAATAATTGACGGTTTTATTTGGAAGCAAGATTGTCAGACGATGACTCTTTCCTTAAAGTCACTCTATTTTATAGCCAGGGAAGTGGACCAGGTTTGAAAAATAAATAAATAAATAAAGTGAGACCAGATTGCAACAAAATACGGAACTGGCTATGCAAAGTGTTTTGGTTCTTTCAGCGTTTCATATCATTTGAGCAAAAGGCATTTTTGACAGCTTTTTAGGTCAAAATATAGCCAAAAGCAACTTCGATTTGAGCTATATAGCAATGTTTCCTAAACCTCCAAGTAAAGCATGAAATAGATTTTTGTCTGGTCCCACCAAGGGCTAATGTCACTCCTTCTGCATGGCTGGAGGTGGAAAAGTAAGCTGGCTGTCATTCACATCCCAGGCTTCTTCGACCCTCCCACAGATCAGGCTCCTGCACAGTCTGGCAGCTCTTCAACAAATGAAAAGAGAAGCTTGCATGTGGTTATGTCCTGCTGATGCTCCACTGATGGAAAACATTTAATTGTACAACTGCAGAATTTTAATAAGTATTGATTGTATCCCTGTCTTCAGAAGACTGCAGATCTTGTCAAACCAAAGCGAGCGCAGGTTAATGCAGGTTTTTATACTGACCAGTTTGTCTCTGTACTAAGTCCATTTATTCTCTGTTTATTGGAAAAGCACCAAATTATGCAAACGTGTTCCAAAGATTTGTAAATTATGAATGTATAATGATATTCACTGGTTGATATGGAATAAAAATCTCAACAGTCACATTCTGCTTTATGTCAGGCAGTAAAAAGTTAAGCTAGGAAACATTTCTCAAGATGCAGGGAATGCCAGGGCAGAGGAGAAAAGAAAGGATTTTGACATTCCTAAACCTCCATGAAGGGTTTTTCTGGAAGAGCTCTGTCATTTAGGATTTGTGTGCTGCATTCCTGAAATAGAAAGGTAGGCCTACAGAACTGCTCAATAACCTTGTACGCAAAAGGAAGATGGTGACAGCTGAAAAAGATGTTTGTACACAGGATTAAGGCCAGTATTTATCTTCTTGGCAAGAGTATCTACATGAAAGACGAGAGTAATGATGCCATACTCTACAAACCACTACAAAAACAAGATCAAAGGAATTGCATAAATACACCTATATAACATCCATCACATTAATGAGAAAGTAGAGACAAATGCAATTTGCTGTTACACTTGGCATCTATTGACTATGGAAGAAAGTTAGACACTGTAGAGACAGATGCTACCCTAAAGCCCTCGGAAGACCAAGCATCTGAAATCATTTGCAGTAACATACAAAAGTTCATCCGTCCAACAAAGTAGCATCTTTCAGGCTTGGCAGCCCACCAAAAGCAAAACTGAATGCTATTATCGTCTTAACTGCAATCTTTTCAGCTTGGTATACAAAGGATGTACTTGGAAAGCTGATCTTGCACAGGAAATGATGCTAGAGTCTCAGAAAAACTCCACTCATGTAAGATTTAAGTGTCATATCTGAAACTGAGGAAGAAGGTAATGATGGCTGGGCTAAACTAGCAAACTGAAAAGCACCAGTTTAACATCAAATGCAGTGGAAGTAAAATTGTATTGATCTTTCGGATCAATAAATAGACCAAGTTATAGGAAACACTGCCCGGGATGTTTCTAAAGAGATGGAAAGGTAGTAAAGGGAAACCAGCATATACTTTGAAATGGAAACTATTTCAAATGATAAGATCCAAGCTGGTAGAGAAAGTACCCAGGTACTATTTAGGTGAACTGAAATGAATTTTTAAGTGCAAGTAGCAAGTGTTAGCTTAATTCCCATTTTCAAGCTTTTATACGCATTACTCTCAACTTTTCCACCTGTAATTATGAATTGTTTTTAAAGGGAAGGTAAAAACCAAAATTCCTATGGAAGTAAGATAGAGCTGCAAGATTACAGATGGGTTTTTTTTCCTTTTTAATTCCAGGGTTTTTTAAAGCAAATTTTTCCTCATAAGGCACATCCCACGGCATTACATTATGCATTTAGTTTTTATTAAATTCTCAAGGTAAACATAAGAATATCACTTTTCTGCAGTTTTGGTCTGAGCTGTCAGCAATCATCTAACTTAATATTTTTTTTTGTGGTCAGCCAAAAATGCTTTTTAGCCAAGAGATGCATAAAGGGAAGAAATGTTTTGGGTTTTTTTGGGTTTTTTTTTTGTTTTTTTTTTTTTCCTGCTGAAGTTACAAGACAAAGTTGCAAAAGGCCTAGGCTGCATGAGAAGTCCTGAGGAAATGTTTTTTAATGAATGCAGTGGTGAGCACATAGTGATAAAATGTCATGTAAAATGCATGTGTTTTCCCAGAAAACAAACTGAAGGAGATACCAGAGAATGGTATTATTGCAAAGGGTAGGCAGCAGATGGGTAGGAGTGGGCCTTGAGTCTCACAGATGTGAGTCAAAGTAATGACTGTACAGCCTGCCTCAAGTCAATATCACAAAGATATAAAATACCCACAAAAGGACGAGGCCGTTAAACACCCGCTTTTGCAGGATAACCCATTCAATGTTTGGCGTGAAGCTGTCTCAGTCTTCTCAGCTTTCTGACTCAGATGAATGCCAGAGGCCTTCTGCATCTGTGTCATATCCTTGTGTCAGCAAATGCCTGGCAATATCTGCACTGCCTGACAAAGACTGGAAAAGGCACAGTATGAAAATGTATGCATTTCAAATGTTGCCTCCTCAGTTTTATTACCAGACCTTAAAACAAACCAGCTCCAATGGCACCAACTCCAGATAAATAAAATGAACCGAAGTTACTGCTCTCCCAGACTGGTGATGGTCGCAGCTCTGCTCCCCAACCACAGCTCTGCAGCTGCTTGTTGTCAGGGTGGAAAGCACAAGCCCTGGCATAGCTGCTCTCCCTGTGCTCTGGATGGCTGCTCAGCACATCGAGGTAATTGACTCATCTTGGCTCAGCCACAACCTCAATCAGCTGGACCATCTCATTTTCCCCACAGCCAAGAAATGCTGCCGCTCTAAATATTAGGGCAGCAGCCAACTTGTTTTCAGAGGAAACCTTTTTTGCAGAATATCCCTCCAAATCCCTAGGAATTAGCTGGAAGTTTAAATGTTTCTTTTGAGAGAAAATACCTTTCCCAAGAAGGGAAAATAAAGGTCATTTTCTGCTGTCTTTCTGAGAAATCTCCAGAAGAGAAAGCCAAACCCCAAAGCAACAACACTGGGAGCAAGTGAAAGGTAAAAAAAAAAACCCAAAACATTGAGTTAGACTTGAGCTTTGTGCTCAGTGAATTCACAATCAAAATACTCCTGCATTGGTTTTGAAATTCACCATAGGTTACTTTCATCCCAGTTCAGAACTGAGAAATGGAAATCTCTGTTTTAGATATTTGCTCATTTGGGGGTACTTGAATTCACAATGTCCATGTCATAAAATCATAAAAGCACTAAGGCTGGAAAAGACCTGCAAGATCATCAAGTCCAACCACCTACCTACCACCAATATTTCTCCACTAAACTATATCAATATAGGTTCTGATATAAATGTTCCTCTCTGGAAAAGTAACATTGTTGGGTTTTGTTGTATTTTTTTTAATGGAACAGTTGCGGTTCTGAATGCAGCCAACCTTAAATAAACTTTGCTTATTTGAAGTGAGCAAGATTATTTGTAAATTTCAGTCACCACAGTTATTACTCACAGCTGCATCTGGGTTCAGGATTTGTGTGGCACACAGTGAACTCCAGCAAAAACAAACAAACAAACAACAACAACAACAACAACAAAAAAAAACCAGTTAATTTTAGGAATTGATACTGATGCAAAAACTAAAATTTAGCTCAAATTCAAACTGTCAGAATCCTTACGAAATATTGGAGGCTACTGTTAATCTGGTCCTTCAGTAAATGCAAGCTTCAAGCATTAAAATGAATCTCCACTCACATCATTAAAGGCATTTGTTGAAACAACCTTCCAGTCATCTAAAATTGTTTTGATACTTCAGAACTCGGATCAGCTAACTCAGAACATCTACACATTTAAGTGTATAACTGTTTTCCTGTAATGCTTCAGACGTCATTCTACCTCCTGAACAGGCTTTCCTGTGCCATTACCAATCTGACTCAGTCCATGGAGGCCACTGTTGTAATTCTACTGCTGTGCCTGTCACTGAGGGCAGGAGACGTCCCAGCACGTGTCAGCAGTGCTCCCTCTGTTTGCAGTCAGAGGTGCTTGAGGGTCCCAAACTAACCCAGAAGTTCTGATGAAGCTGATGATAAACATAAGCCTTTCCTTACATTTCTTTTGCTTCTGATATCAGTAGCAAAGATAGGGCAGTGGGAATCTTGGTTCAACCAGCTGTACCAGGGGTTGAGCTTCCAGGAAGAGAGGAATCCCTTCCTTCAAACAAGGCAAAGGCCTCTGCACTGTGCTTTTCACTTCTCTGGCAAAAACTATTGCTCGAGAGGTATCTCATTTCTGAGCAAACTGGGTATGTCCTTTCCCTTCCCACAGCTCCTTGGCCAACTCTCTGTGTTATGCTTCAGCATATCTCATCTTCATTAACCAGTTTTCCCTGTTACGCACAGACTAAATGCTGTACGTTAGACACTCATGCCCACACATCACTTTCCCTGGACAACGGGGTCTCCCAGCCCCACATATCTGGCTCTTGTCTGGTATGGAGTGAGCACAGAGCCTGCCAAACCACCATCCTGTAACAGCACGTACTGCCAAAACATTTCAGTCAAGCTCTGGTATCTTCTATAACAGTGGCATAAATAATTACAACTCAGAAAAGAAAAGCAGCTTTTCAACCGGTGCATTACAAAAAGGAAAATAATATTTTCCTTCAGAAGCTGCAGAAGATTATGTGCCCCCGCTGCTGCTGGCTTTTATTTTTGAGGATGGAGAAGAAGAAGAAAGTGCTGGTGCTTTAGCAGACTGTGGTGCTCACAGACTGTTACCCACACGGGTTTTGCCCCTCCAGCACTTCCCTTCATGTGAACACAGCACTCTTCTCCCTCTTTCTGATTTGCCTCTGGGATTTTCAAGTAATCTGAAATAATCTGCCTTTTTTTTTTTTTATTTTCCTTCCAGCCTTCCTTACTCACACAGATCTCATCAGATGATGTCCCCATAAACATATGGATCACATTAACAAAATTCAACTTCTGAAAACACATTGTGTTGTGCTAAATTTATCCTTTAGTTTGGAGAACCTCATTTCTGACTGCGACACACAGAATCTCTCCTTGTAAGTCACCTATGCAATGTGATATGAATGTTCAGCTATATCGGAAAAGATTTCTTCAGTTATGGGAATAAAGTTTGCAACCAAGCTTGCAAAGTGGCCACTGAGAGATACTGAAAGCTTGCAACAGGATTATCGCTGATACCAAGCAGTATCATTGTTCTGCAACACACAGCATTTCCCTCTGAGGCATCTCACACTCTATCACAGAAAACACTCACTAAAAGATGATTGCTTTCACTTCAGTTCTGCTAGGAATTCTAACCGGGAAAAAAAATATTACTGGAACACTTCTAATAGGTTTTCTAATAGAAAAACACTCCACATGCAAAAATCAAAACATTTTGTAGGCATGTGTTGATTTCAACAAGTTTTTGATAGGAACTGGGCAGATTCCCAGAAGAAACCTATCTGATGTACTGCCAGCCTCAATGTCTGTTGTTTAAGCCCAACAGCTGTTTATCTGGTGACCTTCCAGAGCCTAGCTTCTGAGTACCACACATCTTGTATGTAGGGATCAAGCAACACAGTGTTCCTTATCCATAAGGGAAGAAAAAACCACTGTTCAATCCCAAAATATGTTGGGCACTTAGATGCTGAGACATTTCTTGCCTTTCTTCACACAGCTGCTATGTAGCTGTGCTGAGAAGCATACAAGTTACACAGCAAGGGGCTGCAGCATAAAGGTATGCTCATGCTGCAAAAGAAACGTGATCACAAATTATCATTGGCACCTAGCTGCAATTGCCTATTTATTACAGCTAGTATATACACATGAAAACTTCTACTCAAAAATAAATACCAATAAGTACACACATACATGCATGCATGTAAGCTGAGAGAACGCATTTCATCCTCTGTTGCATAAGAGGGGGTTTGGTGCAGCCTTGTGAAAACTAGGCAAGAGACGCAGAGCAAAGAAGCTACAGAAGCTGGCATTATTTCCACTTAATCAGTATGAAATCATTATAGCTTTGCTATGAAAATGAAACAACCCTAGTCATACAAGATACATCATGACACAGAAAAATTAGAAAACACCGTGAGCACTGCACAGCAAGATTTGTAAGCCTGCCAACAGAATCACAAACTCGCACAGCTCTAATTTGTCTAGGAAAAAGGGGTGTTTAATTGCTGTGCATAATAAACACACAAACGTCAGAGAGCAGCCATGGATAACATGCACAAGTAGATTCCAGCTGTACTGCTAAGGAAAAATCAAAGTGATTTACTTTATATCTTGATGTTAAGACCAATAAATCACATTAAAGCAAAATGACCAAATTTCCCTAAGTGCTCAGCACTCAGCAGCTCTTGCTGGCCTCTCTTTTGAGCTCTCTTCAAAATGCATTCATTTCATTTAGGTATCTGCAGGGTACAGCAGCATGCAGCTTTACCTGAACTGCGATGGCCTTCACAAGAAATAGATTTTTAGCATGACTAATTAGCCCTACAAAGCTGATCACTAATGTAGCCCTCATGCTTCTAGTGCCTGAACTACTTTAGTGAGAGCTAACTCTGGTCAATCTTCTCTCTTCTCCATTTGCAAATCCCCCAAGCATCAGCTGATAACTTTCAGAAGTCTGTCTGGTTTTTCTTGCCTAACAAGAGCCTCCGGGGGTTAGCCCTTATACAAACACCTAGTCAGAAATTCATCTTTGTTCCGCACCTCTCTACTGCCAGTAGAGATCACCAGATGTCTAAAGTGTACACGAATGGGCTTATTTTAACGTTATGTTTGTATCTCAGAGTTTACTTCTTTTCATCACAGAGTGAGTTGAGAGAATAGATGGAACAAGTCCACTAGAAAAGGATATGAATTTTGTCCTAGGGAGGTCACTAGCCTGCAATTAGCCTAAAGTCAATACTTCTTGCAGTTGCTTCTCAAGATTATTTTCATTCATAGCTGGAGAAGACATTTTCACGTAAACCATTCTGGTAGGCAGGGAAGTCTTCTTTTGGTGGGTACTCTCCAAGCCATGGTTCAGCCCACTGCAACATCTCAGACCATCTCAGTGAATGCTTTAGAGTATGCTGTGCACAAACCAACTTAATCTACTCTGTAAGCAATTTGTGTTTAATTTGTTTTTCTAATCATCTAACCTTACTTTCCTGATAAGATGTCTAAGACTTTATGGACTGTTTAATAAGGAACTTTAAAATCTTGTCAAAGTGCTGATATTTTGTCCTTGACAAAAACAGACTTAACTATGTAACTTCACTGTTACATTGCCTTCTCTGCCAAACTGGCTTCAAGAAAAAAAAAATATTTGATTCCATACTGAGATTACAAATCACTATCAATGACTCAAGCAGTAGAATGAGAAACCACTGTAACAGGGCATTCTTTGAGACTACAGACACATTCGGAGCTACCGCGTTTTACAGAAGTCTATGTATGTAACATTCTTACTATCTGCAAATGCCCTTTCTTTACTGCAGAGAATTTCCTGTATTACAGTCAACACACAAACTCTGCCAGCAATTCCCCTAAAAAGTAATAGGGCGATCAATAAAGTTGAATATCATAATTTTTTTCTACTTATTTAAAGCGTCGGATTTGTGGGAGAGTTGGACTGCTGTTTATCTGATTCATAGAGGATACTGTCAACTTGCAAAGCCTCCTAAAACAAACATTTCTAAAGCCAATTAGCATGAGCTTGAAATTAATAGCAGAAATCAGAATCTGACTTGCTTTCTAGGTTGAGTGCATAAAGCCCATCCTCATCCTCAGTGCCATTTGTAAAAGAGCAGAACATTTTAGATCTTACAAGTCCTTCAGAATTTACAATCTAACTAAGAATAATACCAGAAAATCATGGCAGCCTGTCCACTTTTTTATCTTAATGTCAGTCCCAGTCTGAATAAAAATTGTGCACAACATGGAGAATATTTCCCTCCATGATCACAATGGTGAAAAAAAAAAAGATTTACCAAAATATGAAAAAGATATTGCCATAATAAATACAGATAATAAATACATTTGTCCTTTGTTCTAGTGGAAGGTGCACAGTTGGAGAAAGGAGAGGCTGGGGACTCAGGATTATTTAGTGCAGGGGACTGTTCAGCCATCTGTCCGTATCTGAACAGATAGCAACCTCTCCCATTTGTGCTGGAATAATCTCTTTGCAACATCTTGCTAGATCAAGGTTGGTAATGAAAAACTGACTGAAAAACTGGGTTATAAAAGTCATGTTGAAGAAAGTTATTAGCAGAAACCTATAACAGAGAAGACAGTTACAGGAGAGCATATTATGATGCTAAGAATATAGAGACAGATACAAACGGTGCCTCCCCAAGCCCTTGCATACTCAGGGAGTAAAATCATATTTATATTAGCTACTGACAGTTGGAAGCTTTTCTTTGAACACCACAGAAAAAGCACTGCATCTCAAATCAGTTAGCCAGTAGGTAAAATATTCAACAAACTTGAAATGAAAACACTTTTCAGTATTTTGAAATGTTATCAAAGTATACATAATAAGACCTAGTAAGAAAAGCTGAGTAAAGTATTTGTCAGAATCACTCATTAGCTGTTTTCACATCACAGAGGCATAAGGTAAGAAAAGGCATAAGTTTTAAACTACTTCTAAGCATACAAAAAGAAATTCAAAATGGAAT
This sequence comes from Centrocercus urophasianus, assembly GCF_019232065.1. Taxonomy (NCBI): domain Eukaryota; kingdom Metazoa; phylum Chordata; class Aves; order Galliformes; family Phasianidae; genus Centrocercus; species Centrocercus urophasianus. The sequence goes on along the minus strand of NW_024884855.1, from coordinate 2,877,695 downwards.
GTCGTTCTATTGCTTTAACAGGAGTTAAGCTGACACGAGAAATACAAGAAGTATAAAGATACATGTGCTTTTTCTAAAGCAGATCTTTTTGGAAACTTGGAACCTACAATTTCTTGGGAATTGAAAGGTAATTGAGTCATTAGGGTGAGAAGATTGATTCAGGCATTCAAAGCATGAAGCCGGTGTTTAAGCTTATAACCTGTGATTCAACTACAACCTTCTATCTTCCCGGTACTATTTATATGGCAAATAAATCAGTGTTATGGGATTTACATAATTGATCTGTATATAAGCTCCAAGTTAAAATAACATGTTGCACTTCCTTTGTCAGAAATGGGAAAACAAACTTCCATTTCGCAATGCAGCGAGCAAACAGATTTAAAGCTTGCATCTCAGAGCATATATGAATCACATCAGGTTGTGTGGTCAAACACATAAAAGGCTTGAAGTCTCCTAATGACTTTACAAGTCATCTTAAAGCCATTCAATTTAGATAACCTCTTCAGAATAATGGCTTCTAAAGCTGCAGTTCAGCACAAATCTGGCAATTTTACTGTACAGCACATCCACATCTTTGAGAAATGATCAAGGAAAGATTAAACCACTTCACAATAGGATAAACTATTGCTTCAACTTGCAGTTTTAAGTGAAGTACTATCAAGATCCTCTTGAAGAGCACTGCTTTAATATTTAGATTCTCTAGTACCCAGAATGCTGCTTTAGGTTTATCAGATTTACAATAAGAGAGAGAAGGGAGATTTACTAAGTCAATATTGCTTGCTAAACTACATTTCTCAGGCTGAGTTACAAGCACATTATGCTTTATAAATTAAACTGGACTGTCAAGATAAATGCATAGGCAATACAGTGCCATTTGTAAGTAAATGCCTCTTTATGTTTAAACAGGTTCTTATAGACCAAGAGGCTGAATTTCTTTTCCCTAACGACTTTATAAATCTATAAGCCAACGGAATAAAATGAAAAGGAAATGGACCATAGGTCTGTGTGAAGGATTGATGACTCAGACAGTACTAAGTGTACCAGAAATGATTGTTTTTCTTGTCTTTAGTTGGCAATCTTCTAATCATCATGGGGGGGGGGGGGGGGGGAGTAGAGGAGGGGGATAGGAGTAGAGCTGAGAAAGGAACACAATAAGCAGTAATTTTAACTTCTTAATTCTCCTTCTAGGAAAGATTGCCTTTGTTACTTGCATATCCTGAGATAGAGATAATAGTACTAACTCAGCAGGTTACGTGTTGTGCTGGGTATGCTGTGCTTACTTACAGTGGAACGATGCCCTACTGCAAGAGCAGAATGACTGCTGATTAAAATCACAGAAACATTCACCAATTATCACCATTGAGAGGGGAATATCAGTTTGTAAACTACATAGTAACAATCTCTTATCCCAGTCCCAACAGGCTGTGTTCCATCTCCACCTGTTTAGAGAAATGTTTCTGCCTTGCCCATAAACATGAAGCAGAAATGCATCAGCAGCACAGATACATCAAATCCTGCAGCCTTTTGTATGGCTGGACTGTGGAAGTTCCACTGCAGGATGGTCTTTCCCTGGGTCTTTTCCCCAGAGAGAAATCTTTAATTTCTTTCTTGATCTACCAAATTTATGCCTGAACTAGATGTTTCTTTAATCTGTTTTAAAGTACAGTAGCCATTCCAACGGGCAAACAAAAAATAAGTGCCTTTGCAGCTGGGAAACATAAATAGCACTGAAGCCATTGCTCAGCATAAAGTGAAGCCAAAGAAGTATACGTGATTTCAGATTTCATTTTCAAAGACGGTAGACATTGCTTTTAAAGCTAATGATTCCTTCTCTGGCATTTAACACCACTCAAAAACATGTCCACACAATTTGTCTAAGCTCTCTGTAGAAAATACAAAAAGATATAAGTAAGCATTTCTGAGGACACACTATTATACACTCGGCAAGTCAATACAGACTCACAGTTTGCAGTGTGTAACTCATTAGGTGTAGGCTGGTACGGCACATCCTGCATTATCAAGGCTCAATTCAGGTTCTGGAACCTGTGAAATGAGACAGAGACTGAAATTCAGTGCTGCCACAGAAACAGAGCAAAACTTACTTGGCTGCAATTTGCTCAAAGGGCAGCTCTTCAGAACTCTTACAGGGCAAACTATTTAAATAATACATCAAAACTTAATCTGTAAAGCCTTAAATCCTACAAAAAAGATTTTGCTTACAGGGACCCCCTCCATACAGCAGACGCGCTCTATGCACTCTGTAAACTTTTAATATCAAAGTAGCCAGATGATGTGAAGGTTTATGCCTGCCAAATGAACTGTCCATTGTACAGCTGCCAAGGACAGAAAGGAATTTCAAGATATGACTATGGCTTAATAACTGCATTGGGTTTACGTGTCATGATGCTGGCAGCGGGGCTGCAGGGCCTCCGTGAGGAGAGGCTGGGACTGCCCAAGCCAGACACAGCCAGTTCCAGGACCCACCGGGGCAAACACAGTATAAATAAAGTGCACTGTTTGCACTGTTCCCTCCAACCACGTTTTTAGAAGCTTTGTCCAGAAAGGAGCACAGATTAAGAAGTGGAAACCTCTGCTCTTCGTGAAGAAAAAGTCTAACAGTTTTACTTAGAATAGTGTGAGAAAGTGAAAGAAAGACTTTACATTTCCAAAACATGCTCTTCTCCTGACTCTATAACAGCTCCTGAGAAACAGTCAGCCTGAGTTTCCACGGGAAGATAGTGCAACTTAGTGAGAAGTCAGTGGAGGATGCTGCTAGAACAGCAGTAACTGTAAATGCCACTATTGTGCGAGGCCTAGACAAAAAAAAAAACAAGTACTGAGAGAAATCATTACTTACTGCTGAGAATTAAAGTAATACTTTTTTTGTGTGCTCTGAAATCTGAAAGTGGCATTTGTTGTTGTATGGTCTACCTGAATGACCTTGCAAAAAAAAAAAAAAAAAGAGTATCTCATGTTCCAGATTTGTATGGCAAGCAGAGGAGGAGCGCACTTCCTCATGTTGCTGCTGCCCCAGATGTCAAACATCCCTACAAGTCACACTTAACATATTCTAATCAGAATATCTTAACTGAGGAAGCCACCTGAGAAACTGTTTTTCAGAGTGGAAATGGTATCACAATTAAACCTAGCAGGTGCACAGAGGGCAGCAATCATGAACTAGGGAAGTAGGAAACCTAATTTTATTTTCCTTCTCTCACGTTTATTGAGAGAATTTGGCCTGAGCTAAATATTCAGTACAAATACTCTTGGTCCTTTGGCACATAAAATACAACATAAGCACTTCCAGAAACTTTTACACTAAGTTAAATTTTGACTGTGTGCAAGGTGTTTATCACTCCTAAATGCCAGGTGCTGGTTTCCTGGAGGAGAATGGAATAGAAAAAAGCCTGCAAAACTCCCACAGTACAGCATGCCGGGTGTATGGCTGGAGCTGGAGCTGCAGAACCCACAATCCACAGACACATCTGATACAACGGATGCACCGTCTTCATAAAACATCACACGTACTGCAGCCTAGCAGAAGTGTTTTGCTGCTTTGTTCAAATGAATCCACAAATACACAGAAAGCTTTCACAAGGCAGTTAGGAACTGCGGCAGAAGACAATATATAGTAGCCAACTAACTAGAAAAGCCAACGGATAAATAATCCAAGACCAAAATAAAAAGATACTTAAGCTGGCATTTTCACTTGAAGAGGTGCTAATTTGAAAAAAACCACTACAGTGAAGTCACTGTAAATGAGAATGGAATTTATCTGTTTTATGAAGACAGAAGAAAACATGAAGTTCAGAATTGTAGACAAACTATCATTATTTACCTTAGAAAGCTGCCACAGATGGACTTAACAACATTAAATTGACAGAGGTTTGGCTTACGTCCTTTTTCCCCCCAGCTGAATAGAAGTGAGAAAATACACATACTGACTGATTTTTTCTGAAATGTTGTCTCTTTTCTAAATAACTGCTTTGACCCACCATTGGATGAATTGCAACCAAAGCTGAATACTTGCATCTGATTGTTCAATTCTAAGGGCAAATATGGGGTGCAGAAATGTTTTGATTTGTGTTGGAACAGAACAGCATTACACAGTAACGCTACAAAACAGTTTGTGCATGAGAAGACAAAGCTTTCATTTTTAAAATTTCTTTCTGCCCTGTCAAGTATGTATTTGTTCTCCTTGTAAGATAAAGAAAAAAAACCATTCTTACTGACGCATGTGCTCAAATAGATTCGAACATTATTTTTTTATTACTGCATGGACTATACGGACATTCTAAAAGACAATATTTCTATAAAGAGTACGTAAGAACAGATTTGTTTTAATTTTTAATTTTGGACAACTCATCAGGAAATTGAGGATTTTCCTACCGCTTTTTTGGTTTCACTTTATGCACTTGCTATGGTACGCAATTAATACAAAACATTTCTGCATCCCCTCAGTCTAATTGTGTTTAGATTCCAGTCTGTTTTAATCAAGGCATTTTCACCCAGTACATAACTCACTCCGTAGCAGTTCTAGTTGCAAAGAGAGGAGATGAGTGGCCCTTTCATACAAGGCTACATTCATAATGATCTGTGGAGATGTCGCTTTTCATCTGCTGCCCTTTGATAAGGAAGCAGAGATTTCCCACTCAGCTGATTAAAACTGAGTGACTGCATAATCTTATAATAATCTCATCTATTACTCAAACAAAATGGTTACCTACTGCATCACAGTGGCTAATAAGAAAAAAAGGGCTCCATTCTACGTTGAGGTTTTGTAAATTGTCTGCTCTACCACATTTAGTTCATGGTTAACTTATGCAAGATCTTGTCTCTGCCTTGTGTTTTTCCCTTTAGTAACATGACACATCAATGGGAAACACTTTAAACTGTCTACAGTAGACACTAGAATGCAGTAAACATAAAAGAAAACTTAAGATCACTATAATACTTTAAGGTAGCTGTGGTAGCCCACCTTGTACTGCATAATTTCTAGAAGCCTACGGAAAAATCTAAAGAGCACCACTAGCATTTTCTAAAGACACCATGTTATCACTTTCTTGTGATCAAATTCTCTCACAGAAGTAGGAAAACGTGCAAGGCAGAATGTAAGTCAAAAAATGTAAGATACGGGGATCAACAAGTGCATAGCAAAAGACACATTGCTCCAATTTTCCTCAGTGGCCAGGATGGCATCTAGATCTTCTGGCAGAATATGGGCCATGTTGACCTGTAGACACTCCTCTTTTGACAATCTGAAGATGCAACTGACTTTGCTGAGAAAGTCTCTCCATTTCCAGATTCAAACACAGTAAAGGAGTGCCTGTTTTTTTTTCTTTCCCTGAGTAACCTTCATTAGTCCCAAATAAAGAAACCTACCTTTCAGCTTTCCTGCCTTAAGTTTCTCATCAGCTTCCCTTTCGTATTTTTGTAACTTACCATAACGTAGTGCAGCAGCCAAAGTAAGAGCTTTCAGCCTAGAGGAACCAAACAGCAAGGATCACCCTCAGAAAGATGAGTTCATTTGCAGCTTCTTACAAAGTTCATCTTGGCATTAAACCTTTACTTCCTTCAAATTCTGCTTTACCTCATGCTCTAGGTGTAATTACGACAAAATTCACTTGGTGATTGTAAGATGTAATTGCCATCCTTCTCTCCCCAAAATAAAGTGAATTAGCTCAGGTGTTATACACACTGTTAATGAAAAAAAGCTTCATGTATATGCAGCCATTTCTGGTGTGATGGACTTTTTTTAAATCTAATTTGTATTGCAAGGTATTACAAACATCACTGTGTTTATATAGCATAGTAAAGAAATCATGGAGATCCCTGATAAGCAGCCTCGGATCAGAACAGAAGTATCAATTTGCTACTTGCAAGGAATGGGTCTCTGACTTAAAGTAGCCAACACCAAACATAAACAAGTACTTTCTTAATTGTGGTCGCCTTACTTTTTAGCCAATTTTGAAATATCTAAGCCCGAAAACAATGAGATATGATTAGCATGCGTAAGCAACCACACATAAAAAGTCTTACGTGTCAGTGTATCTGGAGTTCTCTGTTTCCTAAAAATGCCTGAGATTCCTCATCCTTGATATTATGATACTCTTGAAGAAGTTTTGAAAGTAAGAATTAATTATATCATAGTGTTATTGCTCATGCTCCTCATACAATTTCTAGCAACATGGGAGCTTTAAATTTAGGCCAAACTTTATGTAAGATTCCTGGAAATCAGAAGAATCCTTACTTTCCATTTTGTGTTAAGATATCAAAATAACTGGAGATAGAGTTGACCATATCCTGTCTAGTTCAGATTTAGGCAATGAGTTCTGCAGAGAGAGAGAGAGATTCTGTGATAACTAAGGCTTTGTATTCATATGAAACACAGGAATATCAGAGCTCCCTGTACAGACTCTGAAGTATTTATATAGCTGCCTTTACATCTTATTAGAGTTGCATTTGTAACAAAGCATCCACACCTAAAAAGTGAACATTTCATTTATACATAGATGTATCTATGTATGTATGGGTAATACGCTGCAACCCAGAGATGTAAATTGCTGATTCCTATGACAGAATTATCTAACACTGGTGTTGAGATGGCAGTTTTACTTTCTGTTAAACTACAAGGCATTTCAAAAGGGCAAAAAAAAAATACATAATTCTTGATTAAGTTGAAACGGCTAAACAGTTTTTAACTGTTCAGTTAATAGAAGTAGAAATAGGAGCTATAAAGGAATAGCTATAAATCTTCAGCGTGCATCTCAGAGGTGGGAGCTTTCTAACAGTAATCCAAGGTATCTACCTAGAGCAGCTCAAGTCTTCTTTCTAACGGTAGAAGGCTGCTGTTCCAAAGTAAAGGTTTTATGTCCTTAGAGGAATGTATATTTTTAGTACCAAGCTTTTTGCTGGCAGAATGCTTTGTTTTGCTGTCTTTTATCTTTACTTCTTCTTGAAAAATACAATCTTAGTAGTTAGTTATCTTGAGGTAATACAAATAAATCCATTCATTATCTAGTATCAATTTTCAAAAGCTGAATTGATTCACAGCAGGAATGCTTGCAATGTACCTGGGAAGGCTAGATCTAAGCCAGACTCAACTGCAGGACCACTGACATCTCCAGACTGCAGAGATTCTTTACTATGCAGGCAGCTAAACGTCGTTTACAGAAGCACTTACCAACACAGCCTGAACTGTCCTCAGGCCAGGTCTGAAAAATTACAGAAAGCCATACTTTTATTCTCATATCTGAATCTTCTCCATTAGACAATGATTTGCAACCATTATCCATATTTTCAAGATCAGTTTAAAATGTCAAGTTTTTTCTCACTTTTCATTTGAAAATACTGTGGTTTTTTTACACTCAACATCTTTTACTCTATGCATTCTGTCAAAATATATGATGTAACATACTTCTGACTATCTATATTACAGTCTGAGATTTTCTCATCTAGCATAAGAATGCTTTTCTGGCTGCTCTGACGATTGTTAAATAAATAGTACTCAAGTGTTTCAAGTTTCAAAGTTACTTTTCACATGAAATTGTGCAGACGCGTCTTTTGAACACTGAGATTCAAAACAATGGAATTTGTCTACGCTATACGTATATAAAAGCACACTCGTGTTGTTATCCTCTTACTTGGTAGAGTGATGAACTACTCAGTAGAGGTGCAATGATCTTTTAACTGCTTTTGTCTTCAAAACACCCTTCTGAGTATAACATTACTTCCATTTGCGTGGAGGTGATCACAAACCTGAAAACATTTTCATGTTATCTGCTTCTTTAAACTGACAATGATAGGAGCTGTTTACAGTTTCAAAACACTTCACAAGTGAAAACTGATAAGTGAAACATTCCTTTCTACTGCATAAGTGAACAAATTTTCTTATAAGAGTAAAGTTCTGAAAAATTAGCTACATAATTTAATCTCAAATAGTTACTGACATTACTCTCCAGTAAAATGAATCACTTAGCCTCAAGCAATGCTGATATTGGGGAAATATCATTAGCTAAAGAAAAATTACACTCAGTTTCTGGACTGCAACTCTACTGATAAGAGAAAGAAGAAGGCATTCAGATATTGGCTTAGAAGGATAGGATGCTTAACGGACAACTATGCAGCATCCCCTTCTGCTGACATTCCCCAGGCAGCAAACTAGCTTGATACCAAAGCTCTACAATAAACTGGGCAGTACTACTACATCTTGTCTTCTAGTATCCCCAGAACCACACATATATTTTTAGAGTAAGATGCCATCTGAGATTCCAGGTGGAGAGAGAAGGGAGGAAAAATTTGCTGCTGTATCTCACCTTGCATGTAATTTTAGCTTTATCTTACTCCATTTTGAGTTGAATATCCATCTGAGTAATAACAGTTTGACAACTCAATGATAACTCACAGATTCATTTAATTAAAATGGGAAATTATCACCCTGTGTATCAAAACATACGGCCTACCTTAGCTTTCAAATCAATTATTTAAAAAAACCAATCAACCCTGAAAAAAGTACTGATCCAAACTTTCTTAGATACCATATGAATAATGATGCAAAACTGCTATTACGTAAATTTCATTCAGAGAACCCTAGGTCTTTCTAAGGCTGCCAAGTAAAGCTACAGAAATAACCCAGATAGCAAATAAATAAATGAATAAATGAATAAATAAATAAATAAAACTGTTTGTCTGATGTTTCTGACTTAAAATCTATTTTCTTGCATCTCTTTGCAGAAGAGAATCAGCAGGGAACACACATTACCTTAATTAGCGCTGTTCTCAAATCTACAAAGATGACAGGTATATTTTTCTAAGGCAGTAGCTTTAGTTAAATAAGAGTACGTCTATAGCTAAAAAATCATGGAATGAAAATATAATTTTAAGGAATTTTGATAAAGCTTTATGTTCTTTAAATATTTATGGGAAGTTTAAATCTCAGCTAGTATTCACTCAAACCATTACTGGGACAACTGCATAAGTATATTTGACCATATAAGTAGCCAAATAATTGGTTCAGAAAACTGAATACAAAGGAGGATCACAGTATTTAGTCCATCGCAATGGAAAATTTTTGCAATGATTTTATTATGTCATTTACAGGACTGTAATTACCTTCAAAAAATGCAGTGAAAGAAATGAATCAAAGGGAAGGAACAATCCTGAAAGCATTTGAAAAACAGATCTAAGTCTTGGATTATTACCTTAAGCAAAATTCACCAGTTTGCACCCTCCACAGTCTTTAACATTTGAGGACTGCTATTGAGAAATTTTAGTGAGGGAATATAACATTTTAGGAGGATCAGATTTTTAACCACAGAAGTAGTGATAAAGGAAGGATAAAGGAAGACTTAAGATTTAATTCATGGTCTAAGCAGTTGTGGCTATCTGATCATCAAAATACCAGTAAGAAATCTACTAGATTAAATAGGCTCAGATAAAGTGATGAGGATGTTAAATCTAAAGACTCACTGCATTCTTCCAAGATAGCTCATACAGTAGATCTAATTGCTTTCTACTTGTTAGTATGAAGAAAAAATATACCGGAATTTTCTGTTCGGTGGTCCTACTCTTCAAGCCTTCACATACCCATCATACCGTATGACCAGCATTCCCTAACCATTTTCCTAGCTCCAGTCCTTGCCCCTGGTCTCCGGGGGACCTGAGATTACAGGAGTTGTCCATGCCTGGTTCTTCTGAGGAAGAAAAGACAAGGAGGGACTTTGCTCCACATCACAGCTCAGAGCCCCTCACCAGTTCTGCTGGCTAGATGAATAGTTTGTTTAAACGTAGATTAAATATAGCACAAATTTTATTCCTCTTCCAGAAAATGTACATACATTTGCCCTATGTGACCAGAGGAAGATGAGACTATCCTACTGCAAACCAATCTCGTGCAGCGCACACACTCCTGCAGAGGAAAATAAATCCCTGAAGTACAACTTCCACGTAATATAAATGCGCTCCTCTTCTTACAGATCAGAAGAACAAATGCTTCACCTTCTGGGTGACAGAACAATACCCTTAAAAAAGAAAACTGCAGCAGAGGATATCGAATGTAACTAAGTATACTGAATGTTAAGTGCTGTTCCATCTAAATACAGGTAAAAAAAAGAGCTGCTTGGCAGCAAAAACTTCATTTTAGAAAGGAAACCGAGCTATCATCTGCCACAATTTTTAACATGGTATTTCCTCACCTTTTATGACAAAGAATTTTTCAGAAGCTCAGACATTATTTTCGCTGATATATTTCCTGTCCATCACAGATAAATTTTCCATTTTGCCAGTGTAAAATTGATTACGAATGATGGGTCTCTGACATCTATATATCTGTTACCAAGAAAAACAGGCAGCCTCTCATACATGGATTGCAAATGTGATGCTATTACAATCCCTATGCATTAATACAGACAGAGAAGCATGTGAAGTTGACAATAAAAAAAAGAAAAAAAATAGGCTCCCAATAGGTATCGTGAGCATTCCTAACAAATCACATGTTGCACCTAGAACACCGAAAGTCTCATAAAAATTCATAAAAATGCCACCTTTTCCTTTTTGCAAATCCGCCTTTAAATAATGTAGCCACAAAGCCTACAAATCAGTTCAGCCTTCTACCAGTTAGACAGATCTGTATTATTTACTAAGCGAGGCTGCAAAGGAGCCAGGCTCCATTCACTGGTGCCCAGTGCCAGGAGCAGAGGCACTGGGCACAACCCGGAGCACAGCAGCTCCCTCAGCCCATCAGGCAGCACTGCTGTGCTGTGCGGTGCCGGAGCCCTGGCACAGGCTGCCCAGAGGCTGTGGGGTCTCCTCCTTGGAGCTCTCCCAAAGCCACCCGCACATGGGGCTGGGCCCTGCTCTGCAAGGCTCCGCTGGGGCAGTGGGACCCAGAGGGCCCTGGCAGCCTCAGCCATGCTGTGATTTTACACCTTTCTGCTCTTACCAGCTATTTTTGTCTTTTTTTGGTGTCTAATAAAAGAAATTGAGAGCCCAGATTATCTTTACTGAGCTTTCTTCCAAAGTGAAAATACGTATTTCTAGGGCTGACTCTGTGCTTGAACTGGTGCTAAGCTGAAAATTACAATTAGAATGCAATCTTTAGTTCTAGAAACAACATATGATGGTCAGACTATTAAAAACTAAATTCTTCCGAAAGAAAGTTAAGCTTGCAATTACTATGAAAGTTATTTATCAGAGCAGTTCTTAATCTACCACAGAGATACACAAAGATTTAGATTGCTCACAAGTTTAAATGTGACAAATTCAGAGAAGCAAGTAGTCATGTATTGTTTATCAAGTAATCAATAATTGGCACGGCCTATTAGGCACGTGGCAGGTTCGCTGTCATTTGATGTTTTTAAAATCAGATCTGGGTATCATTCTCAAAAACATTCCAACACTTCAAGCCAAATTTAAAGTGATTGGGTTGGTCTCTCTGACCAAACGGCATCAGAGCTCCAACTAGAGTTGTATATCATTTCACCTTAGTCTTCAATTTGTTATTCTCAAAGTCTATATGATGAAACAAGAGTTTCATTAAACAGCCTTTAAGTTATTCTGAGATGCTACAAAGAGAAGATTATCTTTTTTATTGTAAAACTATTTTGTACGTTTTATCATGCTGAAAGTTAGACTCATGTTTACAGTATGATAAGCTCTGAGCAATAGTTATCAGAAGAAAGTCAGCTGATGGCACAAATGATAATAAAGCCTCCAGAATCATAAGAAACTAAAAGATCATGTTATTTAAAAAAGGATCAAGCTTCAAATTAAGAGTAATATAAAATGGGAAAGGATTTAAGAAAAATAATGCAGCACAAAATTTTGGCACACTGCAGTTCCTTTCCTATTTCACAAATCCTGAAAGGTGCAGAGCTCTTAGAATACACTTATTAGCCAAAATACAGGATCAGCCTTAAACACAGAAAGAAGCAACTCTGAAATCATCAGTCTGAGGTCAAAGCAGCTTGATTAAAGGTGGTAATTATTATTTCCTCCTATCCTTCAAATAACAGAATTTATCAGAGCACTTTGTCATCAATACAAACAATAGGAAATAAATCTACCTATCCATCACTGATAAACAGATGTAGAGGAGATTTTGTCTTGCTCATAATTACAATGCTCAGAACATCCCTCCTATTTGCACATGCCATTATACCATTTGCCTCACTGTATTCTGTGCTTTGCTTGGAAATTAAATCAGGTCTCGAATTTGAAACCAGGACAATATTGAATCCCAAATCTATCAGAAAGTGCTGTCTCCTTAACTGAGCAGAAATTTCCATTTTCCCCTCAAACTATTAATATTAAGATACAATCACAAGGAAAAAAAAAAGAAAAAAAAACCTTGAGCTTTAGAATATATCTCTTTGCTGAATAAGTGACAAAAAGTTAAAAGCAGTAATTTAGGAAACTTAAATGTGACAGTGTGTGATAGATGTGAGTTGGCAAGGCAAGAAAATGAGAAACATTAAAATCATATATTAGAATAGATCAAGCTCTACACACCAGTTTATGTCAGCAAATTTCTTTTGATATGTCAAGTCCCTATAGGGCTGGAATTCAAGTATACTTTGAAGATATATTTTAAGAAGAACATGTTTATGTTTAGAAACGTAATAAGGTCATGTGCGTATGAAAATCAAAGAAAAATAAAATTGAATGCAGTATTAAGTTCACTGCAAGGTTTCTCACTGTGCATTTCCAGTGTTTTTCATGTTCTTCAGAACATTGCAGATTCTCTTACTGATATAGTCTTCTGCTTTCCCAGGTACAGAGGAGAATGATGTAAAAGGCCATATGGGATTTTATCCCTAGACATTGCTTATCAAAAATTATACCAAGTCAGTGAAATGCTGCTTGCTCAAAGGACATCAAGGAAATTGAATTCAGGTATGCTCCATCTTCCACAGGATGCTGTCAAAGGCTTTGTCACTACTAGCAGGGGAACAAAACACATATTCTAATCAGCACTGAGCCATAGCCAGAGGTTCACAAGGAAGCTGAATCCCTACACCTAGATAGAATCCATAATATCACCGAACAGAAGATCACTCAGTTATAAATAAACAGATGTACATTGAATCCTTGCCACCACTCCATTTTAAACATAGTACTGACTAGCAATTAGACGTAAAAGCAATAATTCTGCACCTGAGATGCCATTGCTAAAACAAGAACAAAGACTTTTTGCCTATTTTCATACAGCAATACTACTATGTGGTTGCTGTCTTAGTACTAACAATGTGGATAAAATGAAAGGGGCAATGCTTTGTGATCCAGAACTGGACAGCCCAAAGCCTGAAAAAGAAAAGAAGGGCAAAGTGCTGACAGTCATATTCAGCTCAGTTTCTTCATCACCATCGAGATACAAAAAGAGATTCCTCTGCCAGTAGGGACAACTCCAGAAATCAAATCACTCAGTACAAATGCAGTCAACAGTCCTTGTGTCTACCCCTGCTACTTTCAGGTACATTCCAGGTGCGTAAAAGAGGTGGGCAAACAGAGTAGTAAAACGCAGTGAGATAAGATAATTATTTCTCCCCCAGGCCCTCATGGGATATTGGTACTTGGATCGGGTAACTCAGCTGTATTGATCCCTAGGGAAGATTTTGCATTTGGGATCATTCTGGAGGGAACTGAGTAATCCAGTGAAACCTTGGGCACAATCCTCATCCAGCCCTAGCATGGTACATATAGGACACAAGAGGCACAGTGCTGTGGAGGACTGTGCCTCTATGCCACTTGATGGCACTGGCAGTAATGTTAACACTGCAGTTCAGCCTTTTGCATCTTTTAAGACTGGAACATAATCAAGTATGACTATGCATTATTGCATTTACAGAAAGATGATCAGATTTCCTCTCTTCTTTTTCCCTTTCTAAATTAATGTCTTAATACGTGTGCTTGTACAATGAATCCTGGTGAATAAATATGCTAGCGCATATGAGCACGTTTATAGTTTATATGTACACAAACAAAATAAGTAAATGCATGTAAAAAGGCTTTCTTCTTCATAACTGTGAATGAATCTACATAAAGCCATTTCAAAGACTGATGTTTGACAGCATTATAAAAGGCACAAATGCTTAAATGATTCTGAAGCAAAGGTGAGCCAAAGGTAAATAGCATCTAGAATGACAGGGTGGCCCATATACTCCCTCAGCAGCCACCCAGACCCAGCTGCAGCTCCAAAACCATCAACACAAGTGCCTGCTAACTCTGCCAGGAAGCCAGATGCCATTTTCTGGAAAACTGTGTTCTACAGCTTGGCATCTGGTGATTGCGATGACCAGCCAGTAACCAGCCAGTGACGGGAGGGGAGGGAAATATATTTTCTTCAGTAAATGGTACTCCAGTGAACAGTAAGCAACTGATCTCCCCCACTTAAAACTGCCATTCTAAAGAAAGAGAACAAAACAAAAAAGAAATAACTCACAGTATTTATCAAAACATAAACAAGAAAAATTTTCCTGCACTAAGAATGCGATAAACCCAAGCTCTCATTTATGAGTTCTCATAAATGATACATTTTTAGGAAGACTTTACTCAAGCATCTGTAGAATTTGTTCAGTTCTTTGTTATTATCCAAATAGTGTACTGGCAATAGGAGGGCGGGTTATGAGGCAGTCCTGCATAGCATTTCATGGACCATCAGCTCTCCCTGCCAAACCCTCCCCAGCTTTATCTAAAAACGTTCCATTCAGCAGACCACTAGGAGGCCTTCCAAACTCCACAGTTGGATAATAACCAATCATCTATCTTCTGCTGTGTGTTGAAATTTTGCACACTTCAGGAGACCAGGAATTTTCTGCAATATGGCTAGAAATCAGACAACTTCATGCAAAATGCAAGGAGGTATTTTCTTCTGCAAGAATTTCCTAGCTGAAAAATTAGCTTGTTTTCAAGCTGAAATCAGACCTACAGTTACAATGGGTAGTCCTTTACTTAGAATGGAATGTTCCTCAGTACACCGACCGCTACAGGCTCCCAAGAAGTATTTGTCCATCACAGATAAAGCATAAAATGTAGGTGATCAGAATTTTTTTCTAGTAGCTGATATAGGATACATCCCTTCTTAGCAGTAAAATGCTGGAACAATTAAATACTATATTCTCATGATTAATCAATAATATTTCTGTGAATTTTAAGAGTTGAAGTGCCAGACTGGCATCATCACTGAGCGACATCAAAGCTCGCCTTGCCCCAGGAGCAGACTGTCAACTGGACAGACAATCAGTGACCTAGTTTATTTCCAGCTTTGTTCTATGTTGGAGGGAAGCAAACTGGTCAGCTCTACTTTTGATACACGCTGCTTCTCAGATCACCCTCATTTAATAAAACAACTGGTTTGAAGTGAAATTCAGGGTCAAGTCTCTCCTGTGTGAGCTGGACAGCAAATGGCTTTGGTGCCCTCATGTACCACACAATTTCTAAGTATCACAGTGTAAATCATCTACTTTTATCATCTGTTTGTTTGTTTTCCATGCATGGTATTTTAAATCTAGGCTCAAAGCATGATAAAGAGTTTCGTCGATCTCTTCGGGCTTTGGATTAAGGAAGGACATACCCAATTACAAATATTTCTGTCCAGACTCATTTAAAATAAAATCTTAAATCAGTAATACTACCTTTTCATAAATTCATTAGAATGCAATTTGATTCTATATTTCTTGATTTGAAAAAAATGTGTGCAAATTCTTTTCTGATCTTCCTGTATTTTCTGTTTAGATGATTGTCATTGTTGCACTGAGAAAGAAATGTTTATTTCACTTCTTTAAAATATAAAAGATTTAAATAAAAGACAGAGATAGCCTGTAAGCTGGGACTGTACTTCTCATGTCATTCCTATATAACCAGGCCCAAACTGCACCCTGTGACACAAATATTTGAATTTATCAGATTTAAAAGTAAGTGTTTTTCTAAAGGCAAGGTTTCAAAGTGTTCAGAAACAAAAACTGTCACCACAGTCAACTTTCATACAGTGCCCATGGACTACTGAATGCCGAATATCACCACACATTTATGCTATCAGCAAGGAAAACACACAAGTTTTATAACATGAAGTTTAGCACAACAGACCAAATTTAGTTCAATATTTGAAAAACATGGTAGGATTTAAGCATCTATCTCATGCCAAAAGTAGAAGTTGTAGTTCTGCCATTTGTAATTGTGTTGCCTAACAAGGGATAAAATATTGACAGGAAAAGACAACTACAGTACATTAAAAGCAGATTAAAGTTGTAAGAAAAACCAGTGGAAGGAAATTCACTGTTAAGGGGAAAAAGCTCCATATGTCTTCTAACACCAAGATACAACTGGGGGCACTGAGGAAGTCATTAAGGAGATACCCCATCGTGTCCTGGAATTACAAGACATATGGCATGTTTTCCCTAAACTGTGGATTTTTCTGATTATCTGCCATCAACATACAACTCTAATGTTTTTGAAGAACAAATTTTAAAGAGAGAAAACAATAACCTGTAGTTACATTTGAAGTAGTTTTCATTTGCAGCAAGTATTATTGCCTTTCTCTGTCCTCCAGACAGACCTAGCATGGGAAGATTTTATAATACAGATCATGTATACAAGCAGTGTGTTCAAGTCACTACCAAAAAATGAAATAACAGTAGCATATCATTCCCTGTGTTCCATGGCTCATATCAAAATAGAAATAACTCCCAAGCTTTAAGGAGGATACTAAGGCAAAAATCCCAACTGGTGAAGTTACCGTTGTCCATCCAGTTCTCACTTGAGAAGACAACAGAGTAGCATTGTTATTGCCATCACAAGGATGTGGTAACCTTTTAGGAAATTCTGGAGACATCCAAATTCCTCAAATAGTAATGTAACTACTTGAAAAATTAATCCATGCCACAGAGAGTCTTGTTTATTAAATCAATGTATAGTCTTTTAGAGCTGCATGAGGTTAAACATGTCATGTTTATTTTATAGATGAATTCATTACTCAATCCAGAATAATCATCAGTAACTACAACAGACTTTACACTATCCTATGTTTTCTAACATGAATCCTTTCAAAAGCATTTATCTTTTTATACTGATTTTGGCAAAATCTGGTTTCATATATTCCACTAGTATTGCATTAATAATTTTTTTATTACCATTTAATTTTTAAGCAATTTTACATAATGAACTACACTTCAAAACTACACAATTTCATTAAGATATTTCAATTTAGTAAAACAGACCCATAATAATTCTACCAAAAAAAATGTATTAGAAAAGATGTTGTATTGTCTGGCATGTTTTCACTACTGCTGCTAATCACACTGAAGCCAATGGTTCAACCCAACAAGATCTGTGAGTCTCGCTACAGAGCCCAAGTATGAAATACAATATTATAGACTGTAAAACAGAAACATAAAAATTTGTGGCACAGAGGCCTTGAAATATTGGCCAGGCCTCCCACATCCCATTTCAGGCTTTTTCAAGGCAGTCACACCACCAGAATGACTTTCACTCCTCAGCATAGGAGTTGAAATGCTGATTAAACTATTTTTTTGCTCTGTCTAATGCCAAGTTGGCTCCTAGAGAAGCAGGGCTGATACAGCCAGAACGATCATATTTTAACTATTTTAACTGAAATTGATCTAAATTACTTCTACTTTGAAAAATGGTCTCTGTGGGGGATTTTTTTTTTTTTTTTTTTTTTGCCTCTTAGGGGGCCTGGGGCAGGACACTGAGGCACTGTGTATACTTTCTTTTTAATCTCTTATTCGGGCTTAATCGAAACGTTCATTTAAAGTGTTCTGAGAAGATGGTTTAAATTTTCAGACATCTTTGGAGGCCAAAGAAGGCCATAAAAAACTTTTTAGCATTACACGTAGGCACACATTCAACCTTCAAAAATGTCAAGTTTATTATGAAGTTTTTCATGGTTTTGCAGAGGACATTCTGAAGATCTCAGATCTAGTTAACAAGAACTTTCTCTAGGTTTAGATTAAAGGCAGCTTTACCCAATTTGAAAATAGCATAAAATGGCTTACTTCCTCTAAAGTGACTCTATACCATCTCACTTTAAATAGCTCAATAACAGAAATCAAGAAAGTTTCTGATATTTTAATCTTTACAGAAATTATCTTCACTTGAACTGGACTCAGTTTTCAGTCACTGAAATCTCACAGTTCCACATATTCTTTACATATAGCTATTTTCAAGGATTAATGCAATCAGACATTGCAATTCATAAACAAAGCAAATTAAAAAGCGAAATTTTCCATGTACTCCTAGGATCCGTGATATTATAAGAGAACAAAAGAAATCAATGCCTCCCAGTCTCCTTCTTGCAAATGCAGATCTCAAGAACAGCGATAAGCCTGAATAAAAATTAGTCTTCTGAAAAACCCTGCATCTTGGTTGGAGATTTGGATTCACACATCTGTGAAGTCATCAGGATCTTGAAAACACTGCATATAATTAGCTGAATTTTAAGCGGCTTAAAATCCACACCCACAAAATCGTTTCCAGTCTTCACGTGTATCAAACAATACAAGTAGCAAATCACAGGAGATCACAAGCTCTTTGGAAGTAGCTACGCTATCTTACAAAAGGAAATCTTACAGAAACAGAAGAATAAAAGGAAGATACTGTTTGGTTACCTACAGGACCGTGGATAGGAAAAAAAAAAAAAAAGTTTTAAGAAAAGATTGAGGATAATTACCCAGAGAAAATACCTGTGAGGAACACTGATCAAGGGGGGAAATTACAAAAACCAAATGTAACTACTCAGTGGTTGTGATAACTTGTTTTTGCAATTTTGTCATTTAAATTACGCTTAAGTTTTTTTAATGTAAATAGCATTCTCATAAGCAACTTTAACTTAAACTTCAGCAAAAACCTATGGTCTTTTCTTCATTGCTTACTCATCCAGGCTCACTTTCTACCACTACTATACAGCAGTAAGACTCTTGAAGGCTTACTTTCCCTCTTCATTCTTTTTTTGTTAAAAGTACGTTGACATGAAAACTAATTTATTCATTATTTTTGAAACATCTAAGATAAAGAATAATACTAATCAGTGACAATCTATCAGAGTAGCATGGTGATTTTGAAATCCATCTTCTATAATTACTTTAAAATAAAATCTTAACTAATCTAATTAAAAACTTTCAAAATGCACCATTCCAGGCAAAACATTTCCAATGAGCTTAATATGATTCTCTTCCTTTTTCTTCTCCCCTTTTCACAAATTAAAAACAAAGCAAGAAAACAACATTTACAGCCAATCAAAAAACCACATTGGACTCTAATTTGAACTTATATTTCTATTAATGTTTTAGCTTTCTCAATTACATTATTTAAAATATGTATTCATCTGGAACTTTCAAACTACTTTCATTCCTCATCTTTTGTCCTGCTCTTCTTCTTGGCCAGATGTTGCCATTTCTGAGGAAAGAGATGTACCTGAGGTATGCATAAACCAGGTCCATGACTGCTGCAGTATTCAGCCAACTGTAGGAAGACAGACTAAATCTGTGACAGAGAAGGTGAGAGCAGTAACCATTTCAGGCACCAGTTGCAATCTGCTGCCAAATGTCTGTCAGAGCCCAAAGGCATGTTAGCTCTGAGATACCAGTACCATTTCTTAGCAAAAGCATCTGTCTCAGCTAAGACACCTTTTTAAAGGGAAGATAAAATTGACTTCGACACTTATAAACCTATAGCATATGCATTAATACCTAAGGTTCAAGACAAAAAACAGCAAGCTTGCCACACTAGAATGACAACATATAGTTGTACTTATTGTAACAGGAGAGAAAGAGCAACAGATCACGAGTATATGGGTGGCTATTGACTAGTTGACAAAAGAGGCTAAAAATCAATAGCATTTTCTATGAGAAGTTAGATAACTTCCCAATAACACAGAACGGTCTGCTGAGGAACAGCTGTCACTTCTGCTGATGGCTTCACTACAAATACTTCATTCATTTATTTTTGCTTCTTGAAGAGCTCACCAAGTTTGGTCCTGATACTATGCTCAAGGGAATAAAAGAAAGCAGTGCTCATATACAGAAGGAAAAGGCAGGTTTCAGATCATGAGCAATGCTGAACACCCAGTGATCTGCTTCCTGTAAACACCAGAAGTATTTCCTTAACTTACTGAGAAACACTTACTGGTGAAAAATTGATCTGAAGAAGCAAGGAGAGCAGGCTCACAGTGTCAAACATGAGCATAACCTGTTTCCCATAGGATGTAAATCCATTATGCTTCATCTCTTGTCATAGGCAAAATGAAAAGCACGTTATAAGCTACT
Source organism: Centrocercus urophasianus (assembly GCF_019232065.1). Classification (NCBI taxonomy): domain Eukaryota; kingdom Metazoa; phylum Chordata; class Aves; order Galliformes; family Phasianidae; genus Centrocercus; species Centrocercus urophasianus. The sequence continues at coordinate 2,857,419 of NW_024884855.1, read as the reverse complement.
GATAAAAATATGGCAACTATCATTAGTTGAAATACAATTATCCCAACACTTATTGTCCAAATTTCTACAGAGAAAAATCACCAATACCAACACACTTCAGATCATTACACACTAGCATCACTAACCTTTGCTTGTGCTCTCTATTTCACCGCTCGTGTCTCTTGACCTGCTGGCTCCACAACCATCAGTGGGACAGTACAGACAGAGGGTTGGGATGGCTGGCAGCAGCTCCAGCCCCTCACCAGAAGGAGCCAGGTGCTCACAGTGGCTCTTTCCCAGGTCTGTTCTGCTGTGCCATCTTGTTTACTAGGAAATTATACTAAAAACAATGAGTCAAAGCTTCTACAAACAAAACTCTTACTAAAAAGAAATCCACCAAAAAACAGCTTTAAGAGATTCAGATGACCTCAAGTCCATCTCCATACTGTACAAATTATCATCTGCAAAGACACCAGCTCTGAATTCATTGGCTGTTCTTTGCTGAACAACACTTTCCGATAAGCTCTTTTTAACATAAAAAAAAACATAACACTGAACAATCTAAAGCAAGCTGCCAGGCTTAATCTCTATCAGCCAGAGATCAAGTGACCTTATAAGTCCAGCTTCTTGCAGAATGAAGCCCACTATAGCACCCCAGCACTGCCCACACCGCAAACCTGGCTTCCCAGCCACCGCAGACCCTAGACAGCAAGGCACGCCTGGAGGTTCACAAGCTCCCACTTGTCTTAAGTGGCTGCAGATATTCTGTAAGATAAAGCAGAGCTCCCTCAATATGTGATTTCTGCACTTTCATGCTAATGAAAGAAGACAGGAGATAACTTTACATTAGGCACGATGACTCAAAGGAATTGATCTTCAAGCAGAAGGAATAAGTCTCACGGATCACAGCATGTACTCACTGTACCTTAACTCTAGACCAGATTCCTAGGGCACATGGAAAAAGGCTGAACTAGAGTCTGACACACCTCTTTGCCAAGCTTTCAATTCTGTAAATTTCACAGTGTTTTTCACTCTAATTTGTGAACGAACAAGTATAAATTAGGCCAACGTCTCCAGAACTGTTATTGCTCAGTTCGTTTCCCTTACAAGGAAATTAGCATTTTTGGGTGTCCAAATCTCCGAGAACAGAGAAATAGCACTAGTGCTGCTTTCTCAGCAATCCACCATTCTGGAGCTGCTGCAGTTCTGCATGACCTTCTGAAAGCTTTTAAAACCTTCACCAGTCTTGCTGCCACTGCTCTCAGCTGCAGAATCCTTAGCAGAATAGGCAGTCTTCATGTACAAAGGTGGATGGGTGCCATGCATATTTTAAATATGCAGCCATTTGCTTCTTAACTGGCCTGATAAGAGCAGTTCTTTCTACAACAATGATAAAATGCAGCTTCCATATGTTCGCATATCCAGGTTTACCAGCATCGAAACTGAGCCAGGCCAAGCCCTCAGCCATTCCTGCTCAGAACTACAGAAGTGATAGCATCCTTGTGGGTCTTACACATACATTTTAACTGCAGCTTACAATACTGTTAGTTTATAGCATTTCAACTTTTTGTTCGTACAAAATGCATCAATTTCTTATAATGCATCCACATCTCTGAACAGAACAGTAATAAAACTTGATAATAACTTAAAGAAGAAAAAAAAAACAATGGAAAAGGATTTCAAAAAACAATGTGACATAATGGAGGGTTAGGTGGTGTTTCTGCTGCAATTGGACCAAAAATATTAGTCAGGTGTGCTTTTTTATTTTCAAATGACCAACTAGAATATCTTACAAAGTCAAATGTATCCATACAGTCAAATGCAGGTCACCTTATCAAAACAGATTACAGATTTTTTTTTCCAGCACTGAATTGGCAGTTGGGGTTTGAGTGGTCATCTGAAAAATTACAGTATTTCCTTTTCCCACTTAAATTCTTTGTACGGTGCTTCTTTGTCAACAGTCATTATCATAGTTATACTAAGAAAAACTTGACAATTATTTTTAAAAAGAAATCATTTCTTATCAGCATATGTCTTACTCTTTGCATAGGATTAATTTGAATATGTCTGCAAAGGTAAAAACATCTTATATTTTACTGGGGGAAAAAAGTAATTCAATCAGTTTTGTATTTGTGGAGCTCCTTTAAAGTATTAAAGAGTAACTCGATCCCCAATGAACTTAAAATTTTAATTCATTTTACCTTATGCTGGCTGTGGAAGAAGTCAAATTTTTAAATGCAATATGACATATGGCTGTTCATTATTTATACATTCTGTAGCAGACTATAAATTTTACTTTGGACGTATATCGAAGCACTGAAACCATTTCAGTTGCAAACACATAAATCATAGTTACAGTTATTAGTCTAAATGTAATGCCACCCAGGTTCTAGATCAAAACCTTTAAAATCCATTATAATTGACATCTGCTGCATAACTTATGTCTGATTTTATTAAAGGAGCTCATTATTATTTATACCTTTGAAGTGTTATATTCCTAGCTGTGTAACCAGTTAAATGTGAAAGATTTGAGGAAGGGGGGAAAGAGGAGGAGGGGACCATAGTCTACCAATGAGGAAAAATAAGACCTCAGTGGAGGACAAAATGTTCTGAAACTAAATTACCTAATTCAAGGTACGAATTAGCCAGGCTCTACTAGCAACCAATGTTTGTTTGGAACAAATAAAGGGGTTCAGTATCGGCTAAATTATAAATCACTGAAAACACTGCAAAACAAACTGCATTTCTTCAGTGCTCTACATTGACCACTACTTTGCAGAATGGGGAGCAGGAGGAAAGATTTTATACAGCTGCTTGAAAAATCACTGAAACAAAATGGAAAAGGCTGAAAGGTCTTTATAGATTTATTAGAAGGCTTTTTGCTGATGAGCTGTTTTGTTTGTGTAGCCAGGATGCAAAGTGCACTCTGGGATAGGCATCCTGTAAACATGAGCAAGTCCTTTGCTTTTATTCTCCTGTCAAAGTAGCTCAGCCTCAAAGGCAGAAACACATCTTCTCTGGATCACAGAGACTTTATCATCCCCTTCCCTCTTTCCCTTTTGTGCTCAAGTATAGCTTTTATTCAGCTCTAAAGTGTAGCCAGAAGAAATAAATGAGCAAGACACTATGTCACTTAAAGGTCTACTGAAGACCTGATACAGCTGTCTTTAAAATCAATGACAAAATTTCAAAAGACACAGGATCAGACTTTCATGTGTTTTAGATTTGTTGATGGAAATGAATCTGTGAAATACTACGTTACTTACAAGTGAGTAACTAAGACCTCTGCTGGTGTTATGATCTCAGGCATATGACTCCTGTTGGACCAGACAGGGTGGACACCGAAAACGTTTAATTACTGATTTGCTGGGAGAAATATAATGCTTTATCCCCTATTTCACCTCAACTTTACATATATTTTAGCTACATTTATCATAACATATCTATATATTATGCTTATATTACTTGTAAGTTATATATTAGCAACATTTTTATTCCCTTTACCTTCTTCACATTAGCTGAAGAGAAAAATATTGATGCATTGTCATACTCCATATATCTGCAATAAAATATGATTTCTTGAAATATTTTGCATATTTCTTCAACCATCAAAGTTAAACATCATTTCCATTTTAATTATACAGTAATATTTTCTTTCACCTAAAGTTGCATAATTGTGCTTAGAAGAATACCCAGTCTTTGTGTTGTTTAAGGTGCGTAAGTGAGGAGCAGAAAAAAAAATACAAACAAATTTTGGTAGTTTTTAATGCATTAAACGATTCATGGTATTGTTGATTTCTAAAGTGTACACAGTCCGTGTACATTAGCAACAATAATTAAATGGTATATACAACAGCATATGAAATGCTTGTCTTCTCTTGCAAATCAGAGCTACTTATTCAAGACACTCAACCATCTATGAGCACTATCAAGGTCCCATACATACACATATACATGACAGGCAGAGAAATATCCTTCTATCTAATGAGTGTAGCCCAAATTCCACGCTTGAGTCAAGTAACGACTATTGTCTAGGATATGAGTTTTTCTTGAGGAGACCTATAGAAAGTTTACATTTCCAGAAATCGAGCAGCATTCCAGGAACAGCAGAAAATAATCAGAAATTAGCTGCAGTTACTATAAAAATGCAAATAAAGAACACATTTAAATTTTCATTTTAAATGTAAAATGAAAGAAAAAGTTTGTTAATACAGCCATAGCGAGTACTGAACGCTTAAAAAAAAATCTAGTGCCAACAGTAAAGTTCTAAACTTCAAAGGAAATAAGGTAAACATTTTCTTCCTCACAATGAATGTGATCATACTGAATTTATTAACGAATATCACACCTTCCCTCCTAATTCAAAAGTACACCTCTTGCTGACTTTTTCCCACAGACCATATCATCCACTCCCAAGTCTTACGTCAAATTCTTCCACATATTTCTTTGTTCCAAAATGTTAGTTTGCTCCTATTCAAATTAACTTCGCATTTCAGATAAAGTTCAAGCAATGACACAAAGCATAGGAAGAACCGCCACCTAGAACTTAAATTTGTGTAACTTGTGTATCTGCTTGTATATGAGCTAGCAGTAATTCTAAAAACCTCATTAATCATGTAAGGCTGAGTTGCACGCTACACTACAATAGCCCTGTAGCATTTTTTTGCTGTGGGGACAATATGCCTCATAAACTCAAATTAGTGTGCTGCAAAAGCTAATTGAATGTATGTGCGATACTTTGCCTAGGGACAACACACCCAGGAGTCAAATGGTCTTGCAGCTTTTATTACTTCGTTAGAAACACCTGACAGGCTTCTGTGCAACGCACTGTCAGTTTGTAAATTATTTGATTTTCTGTTTCCTTTCTAGAAACTGCCTCGTTTTTTTTAAATTTGAATATGCAAATTGACAACCAAGAGAGAAAAAGAATCCATTGGTTATTAGCAATGCTAAGCCTCTCGTGAATTTGTAAATCAGACAGACCTCTGCACCCAGTTCTGCTGCCAGTTTTCCCCAGACTCTCTTTTCAGAGACAGAGAGGATGGGATAGATACCTAGTTTGGTTTCTTGCCTTCATTCCACACAGAGAGATTTTCTTCTGGATGAGGTGTAGATGTCAAAGTTTTGGCAGCCGTGGGGCCTTGCGGCCTCTGTGAGAACAGGTGGAATCTCTCCTGGCTCCAAGAACCACCAGGGTATGGCTCAGCCTCTCAGTGCTGCAGGGAAGCTGATGTTAGAAAGGGCTGAGGTGAGGGAAGAGGTATGAGCAGCAACCCTGTGAACACACATGGAGGACTGTGCTCCAGATGTGGAGAGAACCCATGCTGAAACAGGGAAAAGCATGAAGAAGATGATGCTGCAGAGAGCTCTGAAGTGACTAGGGACACAATTCACCATGTGCCTGAAACCTGAACATCTTGCAAAGTGAATTCTAAGGTCAAACTACTAAGAAATATTTCTGCCACTTGAATACATACACAATTTCCCATAAACATTCCTTCGCCCGTTCAGCACAGCGCTCATTATCGGAAGAGATTCCTGAGTATATGAAGAGGATACTTGCTGCCATCTCGATCTACACATTCAAAAACTTTTTGTGCTTAGAATTTGCTCTAGTACTTGAGACTCCAACAAGGCATCCTACGACACTGCTGGTTCTGAGAAATTTTGGTATTTGTTGGCATTGAAGATGACCAGAACACCAAAACACACATAACATGCTGATTCTACACTACAAAGGACAATTTCACGTAGCATTCTGCCATGGGGATCATGTGGGACACATCTGTGTTAGCCCCAGAAAACATTCTTCCTCAGGTATTGTCTTTCTGAGAGAGCTAATTAGATAGTTAAGGTTGAGAATGAAAACAGATCCTTTATCTAATAAATATCAAGAAGCTAATCATCGGTATCTTACTGCCCATGGAAATGGATTTATTGCTGGATGAGTAGTGTGGTGAGTTTTAGCTTTGATTTTATATTAATTAAATTCATTATATGCTTGTAAGCCTGTGGAATGCTTTATGATTATTATTACATTTATAGCACTGTTTACTGGTAAATCTCAAAATACAGTTAACGCAACGAAACTTTTAGCAGGTATTGTACCATTCATGCCCAAATAGCTAGTGGAATTCCAATCCAGAAAGAAAATCTGATTTTACTCTACTTGCTGGTCTTGTTGTAAACAGTGTTTTTGCGTGCTATTGCTCACGACGTGACCTTAATGATCTACAGGAAAAGAAGTTGTATTTCAGATCCTGGCGATGTATCCACGCTGCATTTACTCTTTGGAAATGAAGTCATATATTCAATGCTATTATTTTTCAAAACACTTCTTGCCCAATATATGGTTTCCACTGTTTTTATAGCATATTAGAAATTTAGAATGTAAAATAAATGTTCTACATTTTATAACAGATTTAAATATCAGTACAATTCAGAAAATCACAGCAAGTATTGTCCAGAATACTGCAGTGCAAGATCCATGCTATTACTCTTCAATTCACCAGTGGCTGATGAGTCATGAGAAATGAGATATTGACTTTAAGAAATTCAGAAGACTTTGTTTGCATTTTAGAAATGATATCAAATAAGGTATTTTCGGGGACCAACAACATATGAAAAAAAAAAAAAAAAATTTGCAACCTACAGCTACAAAGATCGAGGAAGATAGTCAATAAGAATGTAAGTGACCAGAACTACAACATTACTTTGCAAAGCTCCTCTAGCAAAGAAAAGGATGCTGTCAAATTAGCATACAGTCTTTTTCCTTTACCATGACAGGCTTTCTCATTTCACTAGTTAAATCAAATTATGGCTATTTAAGCCTTCCAGGTGCAACATAGCATATCAGAGTCAAGTTGACTTCTGTCTGCATAATAAGAAATTGAACTAATTCCACAGTGTTCTTTATAGTTGATCATTAGGGGGATTTCTGAAACAGAAAGAAAAAGATGCAATGTGACTTCAGAACTGCCTTGATCCTGTAACATCAACATTAAATTGTTTTTGATCACTCATACTCTCAGATACTTCTAAGCTCTCAAATCCAATAACATTTAACTTCATAATACAAATAAATTTGAGTGTATTTTGAATTCATTACTGCCATTTTGATTCTTAATTCTATATCTGATATTGGTTGGAGACGTCTTCTCTATAAGGTGTTTTTGCACACTATTTTTCATTCTCCTTGGGTTGGATAGGTATTTAGCTGTTCAGCTGATCTTTAGTTACCAAAAATAAGCCCAGCAAATTGCATTATTTGGCAGTTACTAGATTTTTTCAATGGCTTCTTTCATCTCTTTGTATAAAATAAGTGGATGTGAGTTATTTAAAAAGGCAAATACCTTGCTGTTCCTTATAAAGATATTTAAGAAAAAGAAATAGCTAAGATTTGATTTCATGAAGGGCAAACTTTGACTTTCTACAGTCTGAAGCGCTGTCCCGTGTCACTCAGTTGTTTTCACCACCAGCTGTGGGTAAATACTAATTCATCTGTACTTCAGGTTTCATGTTATGTTTTTTGTCAGAAATATTAACATTTTAGTTTATCTGATAAAAACACAATTAGATTTTTCCTTGCTATTGTGCAGTTTCCTATCTTGTTTAACGTTTCTACAACATCTATTGCAATGCAATGTTATTTTCTGTAGCGCTAAATGCCATCCTTCCTGTTTTAAATTAATTTGGAAGGCGTTGTAGTTTTTCTAGAATGGGTGATGGCTCTGGCTACTAATCTGTGTTATCTAAGTTAACGCCAAAGGAATTTTAATTGATCTACCATTCAATTTAAAATGTTGCCAAAAGCTATCAACAGTTATAAAGTGATCTGCTTATTAAAGTGAATTTTGCATTGTCACTCAAAGAGCTGGCTTCAGAAAAATACCAGTTTTGCATCCAAACCCTAACGTTTTAGATAGAGGTCATTTTTAGCAGGTGTCACACTCAAAATAACTAGTTCACATATTTCAGACAGTATACTGTACCTCCTGCTGACAAAAACTAATTCTATAAAATATCTTTAGTTCCACATAAATTTAATTTTGTTCTTAAGTAAATAGGAAAAAATAAGAGTTATCATTGCCCTACTCTATGTATTACATAAAAAGAAGCAGTGAACGTGTGAATGCTGTGCCTCTGAAATGGATTTACATCAGAGGTGGATGATTAATGCATTTTAGAGGTCAGACAGCCTTTCAAGCAACGTCTCTGTAGAGAAGTAACATTCACTGCAAGGACTCATCATTCAAATCCTGCACCCCTTACTCTCACTGGGCTCACCTTTTAGTAACTGAGACTATCCATCTGCAGAAGTTGGTTACAAATTACAGCAACATTAACTTTAGCCAAAATACGCTACTTCATTCAAACTGCAGCATTTGATAGAAATACACTGGTTTTAAGGGTTTTATTACAGGAAAGAGAAGGAACAGGCAACAGCGATAAAGTTTCCTTGGCCTACAGACAGGGTGGCTGATTCAAAGCACAGGATAAATTATGTTGACAGCTGTGGCAGTTTTGTTGGATTTTTTTTTGTTGTTGTTTGTTTGTTTGTTTGTTACCAATTCAGTGATTTGAGATAAAGGATCTTCCAGCAGAAAAATGAGCTCACCAAATGTCTCACACATTCCATTTGTTCAGGCTTGGGATGTATGTTTTCCTCCCTTCATCAGAACTCCTCACACCAAGTAAAGAGAATATTGGGGATGAATACTTTCAGAGGTCATCATGGTCTAAGATTAGCACTCTTAAGAAGCCTGAAGAGTGCAGTGGAAGAGCAGAACAAAGTAAGAAAAGTATATATGTGTACATGTATATGTAGATAGGCCACACACACTGCAGCACCAATGATGAACAGAAGTCAACCCAATTTTAAAATGAACAGAGCAAATCTCCTTTCAGACCTTCATCATCCCGTAATTCTTATATTATAAAAACTTCTGTTTACAGCATTGACATTTTAAAACATAGTTAATTGCAGGATCTGACTTCTTTAAATTCTCTGTCTGTGGAGCCAAAGTTATTTTCAAATTGTCTCTTCCACATCCTGAATGCACCTCATAAATAGGCCTGAGATGGGAACCAGTGACAGTTTTTCAATTCCAACAGTTTATTTGCAGTTTCTGACTCAGATTGCCAGGTCTGAGATAGAAAATCACTATACCCTAGGACAGATTTGTTCGCCCATGTAATTCACTTGCTAGGAGTGTAAGGAAGATCTGGAAAAGGAGTGAGCTTATTAAATCAAATCTTTAAAAGCAAGCTAAAGATGTTACTTGTGCACAAAGAAGTCCTATATCTATTACTGCAGGCATAACTGTTAACATCACTGTTTCCATAGATCCCAGTTATACATACTCCTATTTTCTATCAAATTCTCTACTTTTAACCTTTATCAGATTAAACATTCTTTTCTCAGGGATGGAAACATTCCTTTCTCAGGGGAGGCATAGTGCTAGAATTCTTTATTCTAGCGCATAATTTCTTTCCACCTTCAAAGTTCAGGTGTCAAAGTATCACACTGTGACACTAATTACCTTGTGTTAACCCGTGTTACAGGGGCAAACAGAAGAAATGCACAGTAGCAAACTTCACATTCTTGTATTTTCCTGTTTTGGAAAACACAATAATATTTAAACTGTAGATAAAAGATATTTTATCCAGTGACACTAACACTGGAAGGGTAAAGACGACAACAGATAGGAGAGAGCAACAATACGCCAGTAACATAAATCAAAGGAATGCACTTTGTGCACTCCTGAGCACTGGTTTCTGTGATCAATACACTGTGCTAGTTTGCTCACTCTTAGAGTGGGTGCATCGCGAGAGAGAGCAGGTCTTGTGCCTTTTTATCTTTTTTTTTTTTTTTAATCTTCAGAAAGTCAGATGTCAGTCGTAACAGGCAGCATTTAAACTTGAAACTCAAAATGATTAACTGTGCACTGCCTACCAGCAGTAGAGTTTACACTCTGATATACTGTATAGGAAGGTAGTCTGTATTTTACATCCTGTTCGATAAAAAGGAAACAAACCTAGCAAAAAAAAAAAAAAAAAAGTTTTTAATCTGTGAAGCTTGCTGCAATCCATTACTGTTACAAAATGAGATTAGAGTTACTCTGGGATATTACCATATGCTTCATATATTTTGTTATTTTAAGGAATATTTTTAAACAAAGACATAAAAGATTATATGCTATTACTTAATAACTAAGCATAACACTGTCAATATTCACTAATGCTTTCCAACCAATATACCAACAGATAGTTTTCTAACAAAATTAAGTATCTAAAGCTGGACTGATTTTTCAAAGATGAACATCTCCAGTTTCCACCAGCAATTCAGCCTACTTACTGTATCAATAATAGGTACTTCTAAGCACAGATTGCAGCAGTTAACGTTGGCTGTGCGTTCAGTAAACTTCGGCCATGATAATTCTCTACTTAAGCTTTGTTTTGTTGGGTTTTTTTCCCCCGTTAACTATGAGTAGATAATGGTAACTGCAATTGAAAACACAACATGCCTCTTAAAATCTTATAATGAACACACACACAGTTTAAGAGGACCAACTGGTAGGAGTTGTCAGCTGCGATACCTACATTTTACACACATTTTGGAAATGCAATAGCAAAGAAGGACAGCTGGGAAATCTGAACTTCATTTCCAGTGTGCACCTCATTTTTACATCCATAAAATAAGCCTGAATCTTCTGCTATTTGTGTAGGTCATGTTTAAGTAAACATGATGCCTCTTCAAATAACGCCATAAAATCCTCTGCAAAACAGATATCTCTGCCTTTACAGCTGCATCTTTGGGTTTCTCTCAAATTCATAAAACATTAAATACTGAGAAGACCAGTGCTGCACATTGGAAAGAGTTTATACTGGAAATGATTGCCATTTTATACATTAAAAGAATCTTAAATAAATTGTAAAGATTCACTTAAAAGAGTATTGCATTTCTGACCCGTTTACACAACACATAGAAATAAATTTTCATGTCCCTATTAAGTCTTTAAAGAACAGTTCAAGTTTTCTGCAGTAATTCCTGTAGTACTTCCTTGCTGTTGTCAAAAGCAAACAGAAGTGAACAACAGAAGATATCTATTTAATATCTATACACACACGTGTATCATTAGATACACAGTCTTCATTACATACAAAGATCTTTTCTTTTAGAATGATCTGACAGAAAGACGTTTATGAGTTCCTTTGCTAAGCAAGGAAGTTGCAGTAATTGAAATTGCCCACGGGCTTGGAGATTTATTGTTAAGGGAGATGTGCTGTAAACAAGAGTAACATTAAGGATTTGATTCTAATAATTCAATCTGTCTTACTTTACAAAATAACATCTAAGTTTGCAAGTAGCGAGACCTTGTTTACAAATTATTTGCAGCCTTCATGATGTAAGAGCTTTCAAAGCCCTCCAAAACCTCCCAGATGAAAGAAACTTGTATAAAATGTAATACATTACTATTGAAGCACTGGTCACAAATGCGTAATTTGAAGTAAGTATGTTTCTCACTAGGATGGGCTCAAGCTCTGTGTACTTAGATGTGTAGGAATAAACAAGAGTAAAGCAACAAAGAAGCGTAACCTTTCTTTGTGACTGGTAAAACAGGCTTGGGTGGTATTACAGGGCTGAGGGTTGTGAAGTGGCAAAATCCAACGAACTTCAAGATGACTACGTTTGGAGGCAGCAGCTGTTTCATTCTGCACCAAATTTTTGAGTATACCTGTGTAGCTCCAGCCTTTCTGAAGTGGGTCCTTTTCTGTAACTGCAGCACAGAAGGGTGCGGCTCATAGCCACACAGGTGGGTAGGGCACAGCAAGGACCTGAATAGACTCCTCCTCTTAGCTGAGCAAGTCTCATCCCTCAGCAAGCGATAGCTGTTTTGATAAGACAACAATAGGATCTCTACAGACTACTGAATTACATTAATTTGTCTAGAAAGAGAAACTGTGCAACCACGGAAGAATGAGATCACAGTAAAATGTACATTAGAGAGTTTTGGCTTTCTTTGCCCAGCACTTCTCTCTGCTGTATCCCAAATATTGAAAAATAGTACTGTACTTGCAAAATGATAAGCACATATTCCTGGAAGTCCACACTTATTTTTTCTGGAATGAATGCTGTTTCCTTTTAGACAGTCTTCCACTTAACTGTTTTTAAGGGAAGAAGAGAGTAGAAGATCACATAGTAAATACTCAGATCCTGTATCATATGCAGTGCGACATAATGATTGTCTTCTGTTCCTTTTCCTTTCCTCTTGCTTCTTGCACAATAATCAAAGAGCACAGCTGCCTACCATGCTGTGCACAGATAAATCTGTGCAATGAGTCAGCATGATCTTTGCAACGTAGGCATTTATTCTGACGGACAGATGTTACTTCTGTCCCAGAGCACAAGATTAAAATCTTTACTGGAGACATTTGATTTCATATCCAGATAGAGTGCAAAGTTATTCTTGGATCAGAAAAGAAAAGGAGAAGATTAGATAACCCACTTGATCTTACACAAAAACATATGCTGCTCCAGAGAAATTAGAAACTCCCTGGACCTTAAGGACAAAATCATTAAGACAGTACTTTACTGTTAGTTGTTTTTCTATTACTTTCTAAGATGAGGGTGAGGTTGCATAGGTGCTATCTTCATAATCTATTATATTCAGCACAGCACTCATAACAAAAGCAAATAAAACATGTGAGTTTTCTGTATGCAAAAAAAAAAAAAAAAAAAAAAAAAAGAAAGCAGATACTGAAAAATACATTGAATATTGAAAGTCATCAGAACATATATCTTAATAAAACATGAGAATAGTATTTAGAGAATTATTTTTATGGTTCCTATAATAACATCTTATCTAGATTTCCTGATATTCTTGCTTAAAGAGCTCATTTATTCACCTACTCTGAAGTATTCCAGTTGTTCAGAGAATGAAAAGTACTCAATTCTGGTGCTCCTATTATTCAGAAGTAGTTACTGAGAAGATATACTAAATAGCCTTTTACACCTCAAAAGCAGATTACAACAGGGATAGATGGATGTGCATGCTGGTCTGATGATGAAAAAAAAAGTTCTATTATCATGGCAATTCTTTCTTAAGAGCCAAAAAAAAAAAAAAAAAAAAAAAGATCTGCCTATAGTGAAGACAGTGACAATTAGACAATTAAAGGAAAAGGCTATGCCAATCAGTTATTGATTCACTGCTGTACAACAGCTATATCACTGACCTAAAAGCATTGAAAGATGTAGTTGCCTAACGAGGATAATCACCAGAAACATTTTAATTTCCTCTTTTGTATATAATAATGTCAAAGACCGTAAGTACTTCTGTGATGGAGAACAAGATAGAAGACAGATATGGAGCAGCTCTTTTAATGCAAAGACACAAATATACTTTGTAGCTATTAATTAATTCAATTCACACCATCTCTGTGAAATACTACAACTATTACTACAAAAGAACAAATTAGGGCATAAAGAAATTTAGATCCTTCAGCTTTTGAAGTAGAATGGTAAATCTTCCATTGAGCTTTAGCAGAACTGGGCAGTTGATTGGTCTTTAGCTCACACAATGAGGAACTGTCTGGACAGGTAACAATAAAGAACTCTTTCAACAATGTGTATTTATTGAGGGAATTCATTACTGCAGGAACCAATGCAACTAGTCACCAGGATCTAAACCAAGATTTTCTGCGTTCACTTATCATTTAAACCTTGCATGGAATTTATCCTCTTCTTTAAAACTTTAACCAGATAATTTTATATAATTTAAGTAACATGATTTTGTCCTTCATGTTCTCTGAAATCAAGTACTCTTTCTGTATATTTATACCTAAGTGCACACATAAAGACTCTTTCATCTTATTTCCATTTTTTTTGTGTGTCTCTGTCACTGACTAGCTAAGTGAATTTTGACTTTCTAATCTTCATATTCAAAGCAGTTCATACAGCAGTTATATTGCAAAAGTATTTAAGGTTTAAAAACAGCATATACTCGCCCTCAGGGCAGATCAAAGCATAAGAAAAACAAATTGAGGAGGTGAACTAGAGCTCATCTGGGAAATCGATTACTTCTTTTTGTCTAAACCTTAGAGATGGAACAGTTTTATATCCTGGAAGAGTTGTAGTACAAGACTTTCAAGTCAGTTCTTCTCTCATTCCCATATTCCTTGTTCTCTATTTTAACAAAACTCTACAATTATTGAAGACACTTATTACTTCTCAGTAAAACTACACAAAAAGAAAGCTTTCAACAAGCATTCATGCAAAAATCACAAGATTATCTGAACATACTTTTAGATGTTAACAGAGGAGAATGCAAAAGCCAATGCTGAAGAATACGACGAGAATACAAATGCCAAATTCTGCCTTTACCACTTGCTATTTGAAACCTGCAGATCTTAAGTAGTCAGAGAAATGGAAAACACAAAACTGAAGAGAAAGAAATGTACAAGAATGTTATCCTGAAGGCAATTTTTGCTAGTTGTAGTGTTTGGTTGAACGTGTGAGCTCTTCTCCCCATCTTTCTCCAGTGGATAAACATGTATTTAAAGGCAATTTGCAATGGGGTTTGGGACTTATTACCAGCTGTCAAGAGATCAATTACTGAGGGCTTAACTGACAGCGGATAATTAGATTCCCTATGAACAGTGATTGTCTCATTCTGAAGATGGTATAATATGAAAATGAAACATATGGTAAAGTCAATTATGATTTCTTTTCAGAACTGTTTTTAATGGTGTTTAACTATTGATCTGATGGGTTCCAGTTTACTTTAATGGATTTGCAATATCATAAGAACATATTATATTTAGACTTTATATTTTAACTGCTTATACCTTGCTTAAACAAAGAGAAATTAACATATTGTTATTCAAAAAAAAGGTTATTCTGTAGTAAAATTTATGAAGCAAAAGAGAACACAAGGCTGCAGAATTATCAGTAAACAGATTAGTTTGGTCATGGCCTGGAGGCAAGATGAGTGATCTCTTACTTTAATTGTTCAGTGCAGTTAATGTTCTCTTGGAACCAAACACGTTGGAAAAGGTTGGAAAATGTCCTTTATAAAAGTATTCTTCTGACTTTGTGAAATAATACAAACAGACATTACCACATCATTTTAGCTGGTAGTTACCAACTGAAGAATGTGAGGTTTTCCTAAGAGGCAGAGATGTATATACAGCTCAGTACTCATGCTTGCATACTTGCATTTATATAAAACAATGACTGCAGATACAATACAGCTTGATCTACACTGGATTAATGTTCTTAATGTATCTGTACCTATTTCGTACAGATACAACTAAGCTCAACGATAAAATGACATATTTTAGCCAAATACAGACTCTCTCCCTATCTTTACTTGAAGATACAAACATAACATCTTGTTTTCTCATTTTCCCAGTGCTAGAAGTTTGACAGAATGTTTTTCAAGGACTAAATGCTTTCAAGCAACAATGAAGATGCCTGAACAAGACAAGCTACATTTTTTCTCAGTTTTGTCATTGTCTTTCCATTGCAGCATTGGCCACACCAGCGCTTTAACGTCTAGAGATTTAATTTCAGGTCCTTAAAAGATAGAATTCTACATGGCAGAAGAACAGAAGTTTCTTGCAATCAAAAAGATTCTTGCAATTCTTGAATAAAAACTTTAGAATCTAAAATGCTTAATCTAATCAGTTTTAAAATTATTATAACGTTACGTTTCCTCTAATAATATCAGACAGCAGTAATCTAACTTTCATTTAGAAAACACAAAATACTCCATAAAGGGGGTAGTAAAAATGCCATAAGACTATTTTTATTAGCGTAGGATATTAATATCTACCTGCTTCATTTTACAGCCCTAAAGAAAAAAAACGTAATCGTAAGGACACAAAAATATTTTTACATCCCTTTTAAATCAGACACGTACTAAAGGCAACAACCTGAATTCATATATCAAATTTAGATTTGGTCATGCGGTTAAAATCTCGAGGAAACATCACTTTCCATACAGCAGTGTATTGAATAGCAAACTTTTTTCAAGTTATAAAGCATTATACCATCATCCAGTTATACTTTTTGATTAGACAGATTGGTTATAACTGATGAGCTAATTCAACCTATGAACACAGAGTTTCCACAATGAGCAAAGGACATGTGATGGAAATAGAAGAAAATAGGAGTTTACTATCACATACACCTTTCTCCTTCTTCAGGAAAACAGAAAGGCACTACAAACTTCTGAGATTTGCTTCTCTTGGAGAGTCGTTGCTTCCAGTGGGTAAAAGCCTGAGCTGCTCAGGTTCAAAGCCATGCAATAAAAAGCTTGCCCAAATCAGCTATGAGTAGATTCCATTTTATCATTTGGATGCATTTGAAATATGTCCCTCTTCGGGGAAATAATCTGATACCTCAAAACAAATAAACACACCTCTCAAAAAGGGCTAGGGTTCCTGAACCCATATAACTAATGGGACACTAATTCACTTCCCTCAATGTTTTTAAGAAAAAATGTTAAAATACAGAGGCCACTGCTGCAGTATCTTTATAACAGCTGCTTTCCACGACTAACAATTTAACCTGGATCCAGAGATCTGAGAAGTCAAAAATGGGCAGATAGAATACTAAAAGATACTTCACAGTGTAATGAAAGCAACGCCAAAAGTGATGATATTGAATTCTACTCTTGTGGCTTTTATCTGCAGATCTAAAATGCTAGCAAGATTCCACCAACTAAGTGCTCTATATTCATCTCTGGAGGAGGTCAAGGGCAGAACTCCCATGGATTTTACAAGTTTGCTGGAATACAGCAGATGTATCAAAACATATTACTGAAGCTTCTGTCTAATATATTATTTTGGGGGCCAAAGGAGCAGTAAACCATCAACCACCAGCCTGATAATTGCATTTCTAATGAAAATATGTGCCCCTTTTGTGTCATATCTTCTGTAAAACAGCATGCTAGTACCCACTAGTGAACAGTGCACTCAGCAGAAGAATAACTAATAGGAGAAATAAAAATTATGTCCCTGACGGTGTATCTTTTAATGTATTAAATAATGATAAAGGGCAAAGAGCAAATATTCAGCAATCAGCAAGCAATGATTGGTAGGGCAGGGTGGGCTCAGAGGGATGCAGAAAATACTGATTCGGTAAGTAAAGACCATTAAAAATCTTAGTGCAGCCCTTCTATGAGATCTTGTCCCATTTGTCATAGAAGTACTGAAAGATATCATCCTTCACTTTGATTGAAGCTAGTCTCTCCTCCAGACATTAAGGATGTTCTGTTATGCATTACTATGCCATATATATTCTTGCAAATATACTGTCAAAAAGACATACTCACAGGTTGACAACCAAAACATTAAAAGCCAATTCCAGTTACAGCTGGCCAAATTTTTGATCAGCTCTTCAGTAAACAAAGAACGTTATTACTGACAGTAGGCGATTTCAGACAAAATAGGTGTATGTCACAGCACAACTTTCAAGTCTCAGTTGCACAGTATGCCATGCTAAGAGATAGCTCGAGCACCCCTTAGAATCTTGCTGTCATACTTAAAGAAACACACCAACATACGAAAGACAAACTCTTCTTTCTTTATTGTTACAGAATTTCTAAACTATGCTTCCCTTTCACACTGAACGTAGTGAAATACAATCACAACTTGTTGCCTGGCAAACTTAGAAGGAATAGCATATCTTTTGGGGGCTTTATAATATTTCTGATCCTTCATAGAGGTTGGCTGAAAAAGAAAGTACACAAAAAAATGACAATTATTTCTTCTATAAAAGGAACAGCATAATACAGACAAATGGATTTTGCAGGAGAATTGCCAATTATACTTGGCCTTGCTCAAAAGGTTAATGATGAAATATATCTCTAGCTTATATTTCAAGAAGAAAACTAGCAGTAAGACAAAATTATTCATTGTGAAGCAAGTGAAAATATTTCCTTTGCTCTTTCTTTAGCTATTGCTAATGATCAGGTACTACAAAACGCTTCCTGCTGTTGAAGCAGGTATGCTTAATCTTCTAAATTGAATTTATATACTTTAAGACAGAATCCGGAATTTTTTTTCCCTTTCTCATCTCACACTTATATACTTTTAATGATGTAAACAGAAATGAAGGATGTGGCAATGATCCTCATTAATCCAGTACTACTTTGTGGCTAGACCAGTCATGGGAATATTTACAACAATAAACTTCATTTGCTCTATGAGTTGATTTGGGAAAAGGCGGTTCAAAGAGAATAGTATAGGTGAATCTAGATGAAACATCTCCTGGCAGAAAGAAATTGTTAAAAAACAAGAACTACCTACACCATTAGTTAAGGGTGAAGTTAAGGTGTTTTGTGAGGCTGCTAATGAGCAGAATAAAAACAAGTTAAAACTCCCCTAACCAGCAGATGGAAGAAATCTATGAAGTCTTTTGAGAAGTAAGCCAACCTAGAGTTTGGTTCATCTTCCAAAGAGGATGCACAGGATGAAACGCACAACAATAAACTCTCTCTAGTATATCATTTAAACACAAAGCCTGCACTGTGCTATTCTTTCTTATTTTTCCTATTCCTTCTATTAGGAGAGTTCTTTCTGGGTGCTGTCACCAGGCAGAACTTGAGGGCATCCAGCACATGCATACATTGCTATGTGGCTTATCCAGGTAACGAAGCCAACGCTGTTCAAAGGCAGGACAGCTGCTCAGCCAAGGAAGTCTGGGCAGAAAACTAAAGCAGCAATACAGAGTATCACAAAATTTCTTTCTGACAATAAGAAATGAGTGAAATGTAGTAATCGAGATTAAAAACTTAGCTAAACTGACAGAATGTCCTTTTAATAGAATATTGGTATCATTTATAGACTGAAAGATACCATATTAAATCATTAATTACATATAATACAAAAAGTTTATTTGAAATATTCTGTATTGGTTACTGCGTAATGTACACAGTTCTCTCACTGAGAGAACTGAAGAGCTTCCATACAGCAAGCTCAAATAAGTGAAAAAGGAGGCACCTAACTGGGAATTGCTGTCAGAAGAGGCACCAGTGTCTTAAAGAATCAAGAGGTTTTAGTCTGTTTTAACCAGTACTTTAAATTTTACAAACCTTCTTAGAAGTCTCTCAGGGTTTGACTGGCTAAGAACGTATCCCCATAGAAATCAAACATCTATACCTCAAATTGAATATTCAAATATGTGTAGCTTCTAGCAGGTCTTCAGCTGAAGAACTGTTGGAAAATGCAAAGTAATTTTACATTTACACTGAGATTTCATAAACAAAACAGTGCTGCTCTGCAGTGCTTGCATAGTTCCTCTTTTTCCTCCATTAGATTTCTCTTAGAGTTTCAGACAATAGGTCAATTGCTTTAAAAAGATACACGCATGGCCTGACTGCCGCAGCAAAACATCTTTTTATGCACAGCTCTCAGGACAAAGTGTTCACTCACTCAACAAGAGCACCACAAATGGTCTTTGAACAAGGAACTGAAAGTTATCAGAGCTCAAGAACTGACAGATAAGTAGAGAGAGAACTTCAAAAGGGAGTTTGACACAACGCATGCCCAAATCAGCATTAAGACAACAAGACAGTCACTGAACTTAAAAACTATCTTCAGAATGATCTATACCTCAAGACAAACTCTTTGCCAAGTATTCACACAATTTCATAGATGTGCATTTGAGAATGAGTTAAGATTTGCACCAGGTCACACCACCATCTAAGGATATCATGTAGGTAACTTGTTTCCATCTGAACACAAGGAAAGGCTAATGCTCACTTTGACCTGTCAGCCCAATTGACATCAAAGTTGTCAACAAACATAAGAAAGGGCAAATGGGAAAGCAAAGGAGAAATATAAAGTAACGCAAAAGAGAAACTGTCTCATCATAAAGGACATCTCTGCTTAGGTCATGTTCTCACAATAGTTGGTAATAAATATACATTAACCTAGTACAGAAATGATACATAATAAGGACAGTCAGTATTAATTGCTGAAATAGAGCATGCTGATGCAAAAAATAAAGACTGTGTGACACTTAAAGGATACTACTGAAAATAAACTGAAGGGGAACCAAAAGCTCCTGAATCTTAATGCCAACTGTGAGAGTTTATTAGGTGAACCTGGCAAGTCTCTTGCAGTCAGTGTTCCTTAGATCCACACAGAACACAAAATAATATTTACAGGTTTGGATACACAGCAGCCTGCCTACACCTACTACACATCCATGTTTTCCTGAACATCATCTTTTGTTACTAGTGTGCTTTTCAGATGTAATAGGCCCAGATATTTCACAATTCAGACATTTCCTCTCGCCAGCCAGAGATCTAAGCAAAGGGGCAATGTTGCCAAAAGAGGCCAGTAGGGGGGTTTATTCTTTTTCTCCCCCACAGAAAATAAATAAATAAATAAATAAAAATTAGTATGTCAGCCTTATGAATACCCGTTTATTCATATTAATGAATTCAGACTAGATTCACAGAGAACTAATTAAAACGTTGCATGTGCCAAAACAAGAGAAGAATATCACGACAAATTGTTCACTACGCTTTTAGTACAGAAAAATTTTGCAGAGAAACTGTTTTTCAGGCTGACTGTAGATGAGGCATGCTGTGAATGATGTTTGCAGGTTGCTTGCAATTTATCCTACTTCCACTACAGCAGTAGCACAGTTTATAAACCACTGCAAAGGCATTACCTAATGATCAAGTAAGTATTCTTATGTATCATTATTTCAGTTTTCAGATGGGTAGGCTGATTCTAGACAAATCAGCAATCCGTGCCTAAAACAGATAAGAACTCACAAGAGTGTGACTCATGAACACGGTGTGGCCGCATGACAGACTGTTCATTAAGCAGCTCAGGGGACACCACATTCACCTCTTTCATTGCGAATCAGCAGGGAATTATGCAGGTTAGTTTCAGCTGCCATTTTCGGCTGCTGTAAAGAAAGCAGGGGTAGCAAGAGATATTTTTAAGTCACGCGGGGGGAAGGGAAAAGAAGGAGTAGAAGAAAATCTGTGCATTCTGTGTAACTACAATGTCAACTCACAAAAGTTCAAGATCTGGAAACCTACCATCGAGTTCCTATTTAGAAAATTTGGCTTTGAGAATTGAAGTTGAAGCTGCAGGATATACTTGGCTCACCAATTTTGCTAAAAATAACAGATAGAAGTAACTAGAGCTGTTATTAATCTGAATTTCTTATCCTTCAATGTCATTTCATTGAAAATAAACCTTGACATGCTAAAACCCCTCCAACAGAGCATGCTGCACTGTTTAGGAAGAACTTGATGTCTAATGATGTATTTTGAAGTAGATTACAGTAGGACAAACTTCTGTTTTGTGAATTTAATGAACTGTTTTATTATCACGTTAACTACATTTTTATTATTAATATTAGTTGGTATTGAAAGCAAAACACCGGCAAATGCATCTTTCTTCCTCCAAACCAACATTACCACATACTCTATAATAATGTTTAAAATATTACTTTAAAGACTTAAGTGAAACAACAACTTTGAATACAAAAAGATGAAAAATTAGGCCTTTTTAGGTGTTTCAGAGATCAGAAATGTTAAGAAGCACAACAGATTATTTATTCCTCTTATCTTTTTTGATTTCCCATGAAAACTGAAGAAATATCTATGAGGGGAATATCACAGTGTCAGCCAACACTGAAATAAAAAGCACTGATGCATCACCGCTTTCAACCCTCATATTTGGGAGCTCTGAATGTAGAACACTACTATTTCCTTTGGGTGATCTCCTGCACTGAATAGGCTGTATCAGATATAACAAATCTTTAAATTGTTAAAAATACCTTAGGTGATACGTACACAAAAATAGATATAAACTACCAGTTTCAATATTCACTTTTATCTTTTACAGAGCCAGACTTATTATACAAATATACGATCATACAATGCAACTCACACTTCATAGCTGCACGTGATGTTCTGATAACAGTTATTTACATAATTATTCTTTCTGCAGGGAAAATACAGTGCACTATGAAAAACATACTCAAGAGAAAGTCATCACACAATTACTCACACAATACTCTGGAGCCAAATCCACAATACAATGCAAATAAGTGACTTCCTCAACTTCCTCCTTCTATGAAGGAAGGTTATCCTAAGTGAGTTATCAATTTCTAAGTCAAATCTCTTTGACTGTGAAGACAGACAGTATATTTCATTGAATTTACAATTACCACATAAACAGACCGGTTTTGTAGAGCCAGTGGAAGTATGACTAGTTCTACATAAGTTGTGGGGTTTTTTTGCCTCTGACTGAAGTCTTGTTTATTTGTTTTGTCCGAAATAGACAAGTCCAAATTCGTTTCCCAGACCTTGATCTTTCAAAGCCTGAAGGACACAGAAGTTCAGAAAAGTGACACTGATGCTAACACTGGGAAGAAATTTGGTACTGTTTCTTTGTCCTCTTGATCCTGAACAATTTTAACTTCCTGAAAGATGGAAATAATTTACAAAGAAAAACCAGAAGGCTACACATGCAATTCACATATCGCATGAGGATATTTGTAATAAATTCATGTGATAGTAGATTATTCATGCCTTTTAAGACAGAGAAAAGTTTATTTGTATAGAGGAGAGCAACAGACATACAAATGCAGATATGAGTTCAATCTTTGTTGCCACTGCTCAAGACTTCTTTCTAATTCAGCACAGATGGAAGACACATGACTTTCCAGTACAGGTGTTCCTGCGTACTAACTCGTATTCTGAAGAATCCTCCTCTCCAGTAACTGTACGTGGATGAGACTGCCTTATTCCAAAGACGGTGATTATGCCTTGTAAAGAAGGCTGAGCCTAATCAAGGAATGCATATTCCCATAATCATCAAAGAATTTCCCTAGAGAAATCCAGTCATATCAATGGGACTGCATAGCTGCAACAAAATTGACTCTGCAATTCAGGCTTTGGGAAGCATTCACAGATAAATAAGCTCCAGGTACCCACGCTAAATATTCTGGGTACAAATGCAAGACGTTTATGCGACTAGGACTCTAGACTGGGACATCATCAAGCTTGTCTGACCTGTACAGCCTTAATAACTTCTTATCCTCCCTTGGTGGCCTTTCCTCATTTGACATTTTAAATCTGGGAGAAAAAAAAAAAAAAAAAAAAAAAAAAAAAAAAAAACCACCAACCAACCGTCATTCCTTGTCAGCATGTATACTTGAGGTCCCAGTCTTTGGTGGGATTTGTACAGGCTCTTATAATAAAGCCAGCAATAATGCTGGGTTCTTAATTTGAGGACCAATCCTGTGGAAGCAAAGATTAGCTCTTACTCAGACTTCCAGCAGGTGGAAAATACACCTCTGAATGGTCTGTGAACATAGTGCTTAACTTTAAATAAACGTTGAAGCTGCTAATAACTAAATATCACTGCCCTGAGCCAGCAGGTTTTGATACAGTTCTGTATATTCCTTGCAGTTATTTGCCCCCTAGTTGTGCTTGTTTTCTTTTGAAGAATAATTAAGATTTAATGGCATATTTTCACAGTTTTTTTCTGCTTGCTTTCTTGCAGCCTACTGTGCTGATTGCTTGTGTCTGATCCTGGTCATTACAAGAACTGTACGGTAATTGCCTATCTGGTGACTCATTAATGAAGGTCCCCAGAGAGATGTGAAGCTGCTCTTTTGAAGTTCATCATGTTTGCAGTTGGCCTTCTAGTTTAATCTATACATTCAGGACATCTTACTCAATTATTGGAAACTCCTTTTTTTCTGAGGATATAGACACCTTGTAAACAAGGTCCTTTATCTCTGCTAACAACATGGCTTACCTCTGATAAATCAAAGCGTTATACACACCAGACATTCCTTTCATCTGTGAAAAGCCAGAATGGTTCAGAAAAAGAAAACCAAAACATTCTGGTACAAGCAGGT
This sequence comes from Centrocercus urophasianus, assembly GCF_019232065.1. Classification (NCBI taxonomy): domain Eukaryota; kingdom Metazoa; phylum Chordata; class Aves; order Galliformes; family Phasianidae; genus Centrocercus; species Centrocercus urophasianus. Next base: position 2,833,532 of record NW_024884855.1, on the reverse strand, counting down.
GCTTTGGATCAGGGAATTACCTCCAAAATTCAGCATTTCCTACATCTGAAATTCAGCAACATATTGCAACAAACAGCCCTTTTCACGAAAACATATTTTCCAACTCTCAGAAGCTGATTTCTTTTTAAATTTTTAACAGAGCTTTAAAAGGGAAAGAATAACACGAGAATTGCATTTTAGAAATTTCTGTGAAATAAATGTTTAAAACTGCTGAAAACAATCATAACGTTTGGCACAAAGTCAACCGAAAGCTCCCAGCTACTGGTTTCCAGGCACCTCGCCCACTCCTGCAGGCAGACAGCCTAGATCTGGGCTTCACCTCCCAGCACACTGCTGCCCATGGATGAGGACTGCCTGCTCCCAGGTGCTTCCCTCTGGCTCCCTGGGTTTCTCCACTCCAGCAATATTAGCATATGGCATCTCCAGAACATCTCAGCAGATATCTTGACGAATGGATTTCTGAAAGACCTGCATGTTTCACCAGAAGTTTATCAGGACCTTTTCCAGCATATTGTGGTTTTTACAGATAAATCCATTGGAAGACAGACTGTTTCGAAAGAACGTTCCTGTGACTGTAGCACTAGAAATACTGTGTCTGTCCAGACAACTAGATTTTTCTTTTGTTTGTATGGTAAATGGCATCACACAAATTGGCAGGGCAGCTTTTTGCAGGCAGAGAAAGGCACACTGAAGGTGACTGACTACCGTGGCTTCATCATCTGTGTAATTTGTTTAGTACGTTCTATTGTTAGTCTCCAGAATGAGGACTCCGAAAGGGAGGGAAGGGACAAAGTCTTGTTGCCAGCAGACACGAACACGTCTTCCAAAAGCCCATCCACCAGAACAATGCATCAGGACTTGAAAGATTCACACAGAAAAGTGTCTCTGGCTCTGAAGAGCACGTTAGGAAGATGGATCCCTCATAAATTGAGGCATGATGGGAGGGGCAAAAGAGCTTGCCAGGACTACTGTAAGCTTAAAAGCCAGCTTCGCAAAAAAAGCAATTGTAAACAGATCTGAATGGAGGACCCCAATTGCTCCACAACAAATGAGAGCCCATAGTATCTGATGACAGCCCTGCTGCAACCCCTTGGGCACCTGCACAAATGCCTATCTGCATTCAGGCAGACATTTTGCAGAGCACCACTCCCACAGCTCCCTCAGCACAACACGAATCATCTGGAATTCAGAAAGCTCTGATGCATGCATACTCATTGCTACTCTGGATATTTCAGTTTATAAGAATGAGAACTCAGAATCCTTTTTTGTAACCATGCAAGGAAGCACAGGAAAAGCACCGGTACAAATAAAAAGAGCTCCTAGCACCTCACATCACTTCTCACAGCAACAGAGGGGCCGCGTTACACCATTAATGGATCAAAAGAAAGAATGCATTGCCTCCACACTGGCTACAAGCAAGAAGCAGCAGCTAATAGGCAGTCACTCAGCAGCTGTGATACGTATGTTCAGTTGCACACAAGCAATGTGTTTGAATTTAACTTGTTTAATGGCATAATCTCTGTGCCATAGAGTGACACAGAAAACAGCATTTTGTAACTCTTGAAATGCAATCACCAAGTTGAGGAGATCCCCAGATGGCAGCACCAGTGGATTCCTGGCTCTGTAGATTTGAATGAAAATGCACAATTGTCTGACATTTCTGCAACTGCAAGTCCTCATTCAAAAAGATTCTAAAAATTAACGTTGGCTGGGAAAAATCCACACTGCTGAAAACTTAATATTCCTTCTCACTCAAGAGATCAAAACACACATCTAAGGCCTATTGTTCAATAAAAATAAATATTTCGCTCAAACCAAACAAGTAGCAAATCCTCATATATGTATACATGCATGTGTATATACGAGGGCTGCTCAATAAGTAATGCCTCCTCTTATTTTTTTTAATGCTGGCCCACAACATCAGAGGTGATTGATGGTATGGCAATAGAGGTTGAACCTGCCCACAACATTCTATGACGTTTTGTTGCCATATGAGAGATGGCAGCAGAGGGGTACTTCGTCAGATTGCTGTCTGACATGGAAATACGAATGTAGCAAAGGGGAGGAACTGAATTACTCCACGTGGGAGAAGAAAATGACACCCTGTGACATTCATCAACACTTGTTAAACCTTTATGGAGACTGAACTGTGCATTTGAGCACAGTGAGGCAGTGGCGGTGCCTTTCAGCAGCAGCAACAGTGAAGCAAAAGCTGCTTTCTGAACAGCCACACACAGCTGTCACATCATGAAATGAAGAGCGTCTGGATCAGCTCATCCACATGAACTGGCTAATGGTGGTGATTGCATTGAAGAAACAGTGCATAATATCTGAGAATTTGCTGTATCAAATGTTGCTATTGTGCTCTTTGTACCTGCTGTACTTTTCATGAAAATAAATAGGAGGTGTTACTTTTGAAGCAAACTACGAATAACACCAAGAACACATAAGAGTCTTTCAAAACAGTTAGAGAAGATTCATTTGCTACTTGCAAGTGAAGATACATTCCTTTGTGAAACATTAAAATATCAAGTTGATAGATTATTTATTGCTTCCTTTACCCATTGACACAATAATTTGTAAACAGTTCACATTTCAACAAACTAGATTTGATGTGAAACGACTGAGAAATGTTCGTAGTTCTACTTAACAGCTTTTGAAAATAAGAACTATCTGAAAGACAGAATTACCAGGGCATCAGGAATCTATTAAATGAGCTGGAAAAATCCTGCAGAGTATAATACATGCATGTGATTAAGAGCTCTTCTGTGATAGGATTTCCTTTCCTACTGTCTATTATAAAGGCATTAGGAAAGTTGCATCAATTAAGAGACAAGGCCTGAAAAATAAGAGTACTCAATTTTTCAGAGAAAGCACAAATAAAGGACGCGTGCAAAACACAGCTCTCTCAGATTCATGCCAGAAATACACACACACCACACACACACACACCTGCACAACATACACGCCTCTCCTGGCTCTCTTCATCCCTGCGAGTCAGATGCTCTGAGCAGCTGCTTTGCCCTTGCTGAACTTCACCTGCACAGAAAAGTCATCACGCTGCAAAGTATCATATGCAGCATGGCTAAGGTCACTTGCTAACAAGTTTCCTGGTCACCTCCTTCATCCCACCCCGCTTTTTTTTAATCCAAAAAGGATCTGTAAGCCTTAGGAGCATAAACACAAGCTTCACAGCAAGTTTCGTCCAGTAACCGAAACATGAACCACAAAGACATTTGCTCTAATGACTTTTACCTTCATAATTGTTAACTACAGAATGCCGGAGAAAAAAAAGTGGATTTGAGAAACATCTGATCACAATTCTATTATTTAATTATTCCACTAAGACTACTTTGGAGATAGTTTAGTTTTCTCTGAATGAGAATATCTTTACCTCATTCATCTTTACATTATTCTACGTCTAACAGAACTGACATTAACTAGATGTAAACTAAGTAAACCCCAAACATACAGCTCTTCTATGGCTAATGAACAATAGCCATTTACTGACTCTCATATCATTAAAGCACTAACACCATCCAAATTAATAGATAATGCAATTAACATTAAGTAATGAGAAGGCTGGAAACTGCTCCTGGTGACTTCTTGTTTAAATGGAGAGTGAAAGAGCAGCAAATCATTTCAAAACTACACAGGATGGTTATTCTACATGACTGTGCAGATCTGAAAATTTTGTTTGCTGAGACTGCAGTTGCACGTGGCTATAAAAATACCAAATACCAAATATTTATGCAAAAATAAAACGACTGTTATGAGATACCACTTTACGCAGACCTTCAATGGGTTGTACTGTTAACTTGTAAAACTTGCTCCGTTTTCTTCAATCAATTAACACAGCTAAAAAATACAATTGGTTTCCTTCATTAAGAGCCCTGAGTTAGCTTAGCTCATATACTTTTCCTACTCTGTAAAATGGGATTTTGAAGCTCTCTTTGATAATTTGGCGCTTAGGCCCGGTCAGTTTTAAGTGTGGAGAATGCCCTGTACAAAGGCAGGACTAAGCCTATAAGCTTACAGTCACACAGTTTTGATGAGATCACACCAGAAAGTGTGAAGTCTGGCAGGTGTACTTAACCTCATTGTGTCACAGTTGCCAACAAGGCCCATTCTCCTCAGATGCATTCATTCCCTACCACGCCTTGCGGCTGAGCACAAAGAAATGGGCAATGCTACATACGGCTTGAAATTTACTCATGCATTAATATCCCCAACACCGTTGTTCATTTACTCATGTGTAATACGTAGCTCACGCCCACACCTAGAATAAATCAAGGTGTTGTCATTATAGTAAGCAGTACACAGCCTTGTAGCAACAAGCTAAACTTGGGTTAGAATCAAGTGGTATTGAAACACAGTGAGATTGCAATATGAACAGAACTACTACAGCCACCGTCTTGTATGTTTTCAAGACAGTGCAAATAAGGGGTCAGGTACCACAAGCGAATTCAGTTCGTCGACAGCATGTTAGAGCTTCCATTCTGGCATCAACCACAGCCATTCTGCAGCACAGGAAAACTTACTTCTAAAGAAAAATTGTTACCATGTAAAGAACATAGAAAACAGCTGATCTTAGTCTTTAGCCTGTCTCACAGTTGTCATTTCCAAAATGGGGCTGTAGAACATATAAAGACTGTGACTAGAAAAACTACTGGGAATCTATTTCATATTCAAAACATTTCCCTTCTGCCGTGAAATCCAGTTTACAGCTAAAAGATACAAATTTAAAAGGATCTTTAAAAAAGGCCATGCGTTTTCTTTGCTTCATGATGTGTCCTGATGCAATTTTGACATGAAGAGGTGCGCATTTGGTATCTTATCCAGAATGCAGTTTGTCCAAGGAGGACAGAATGTGGTACAGCCTTTTCCCACTTCAATCCCAGGTCTTACATAAGCGTTATTGTAACATCAGGAGGAAAGCATTACTCAGGTTAGAATCAGATGGATACCAAACCACTGCTGATGATTTGGTCAAGTTTGCCATTTTCACGTTCCAGTATACGATTATTTTTGTCAAGATCCTAAGGGTAACATCAAGGGGAAGATTTGTTATGTATTTCTACAGTAGATAGATGTTTAATGAGCACTTGATGATTCATCTATGGTATAAAATTTCAGCTGAGAGCCTGGTGTTATTATTCAAGCCCATTTTGCAGTCAGACAGCTCCCACTCTTCTATAAAGTATTTTTTCTCTCTGTGAAAAACAAGGCCTTGGAGGCAAGTCAGGGGGTACACAATGGCATATTGAATTTACTGGCTTTATCTTGAACAATATGGCAGAAATATTTCAGTGATGCAAGATCTAATCTATAAATAACAAGGAAACATGGTAAAAGACTGTGCTGACAGATTGTTGCTGTCCCCAGTGATTTGAATGGGAGTTTACTAGAGAGAATTCCTGAAGGATTACAGTTTTCCGTGGAGCAGAGCCAAATAAAAACAAGAAGAGGAAACCTGAAATGTCGCTGAGCAAAGAAATCATCTGATACTGGAAGGGGTCGACAGTCCAGTCACTGTTCAACATTTCACAGTTTCAAATTTTTGAGTGCCTTTAAAGCAAATTTTTTTTTTTTTTTTTTTTTTTTTTTTTTTTTTTTT